>NW_024081083.1:0-343837 GCF_003009895.1 Hyaena hyaena | reverse complement strand
AAAAAAAAAAAAAAGAGTCACCTTCCAATTTTGAAAAAAATTGTAAGAGCAGAAGATCATCCTACTCAAATGCCTCAACTGCCAAGTAAGAGAACGTTCGAGTTTCTTCACATTTAATTTTCCGTACATGATCTCATTTGTCCACTCAGCAGTGCACTAAGAAAACACTCCCTCGCCCCCCACCCCACGCTACCGTCTTCAAACATTCTGCATCTACCCCCATCTCAGCGGGAAAAACAGTGCTTCCTCCCGACATATTCTCAGGCCCTGAGCAAAGAGCAGCAGGGTTGAGTCTGTCCTTAGCTTTTCCTTTCCGCTGGAGACGTCAGGGGCTCTCTGTAAGGGCACTTTGAAGACTGGCCTGACACTGCAGTGCGTTTGGGAAATGGCGTTTGAGAGACAATAAAAGGGGCCCCGGCTTAAAGTATATTAAGGGATCACAGGAGCACATCTTGACTGCATGCTCAGATCTTCTGATTCAAAGACACACATCTTCTCAACTCCCAAGGGGTGAGACCAACCTAGCACAGAATATAGACAGAGCCTCACAAATAGGGTTGCCAACTGCATGTCAGAGCTAATTAGCGAGAACACGGTGAGAGGCTGCCCTCAGCGCAGGGTAAAAATGGATTAGGGAGGAAACTCAAGGTGTCTGTGTGGAGCCACCAGCCCAGATGCACAGGGCAAACACGCACCTAGCAGGCACTGAAATGGTTCACTGTTTTCCGGGGGCCACACTGGGGAGGAGTGGTGGACTATGCCAGCACTTCCTGGTGGCTGTGTTAGTCCGCTACTCTGTGCATTTCTCTTATGTCCCTCCTCCTAGGTTAACAGGAGGCCAGTAGGTGTGAGTGGGTGCGAGCCAAGAGAATGCCAAATGTAATCATTCAAATGCCAGATTTTGGGGGTGCTTGGGTGGCTCAGTCAGTTTAGCATTCGACTCTTGATCTCGGTTCAGGTCATGATCTCACAGCTTTATGAGTTCAAGTCCCCCATCAGGCTCTGCGCTGATAGTATAGAGCCTACCTGTGATTCTGTCTCCCCTTCTCTCTGCCCCTCCTATGCTTGTGTGTGAACTCTCTCATTTTCTCTTTCTCTCAAATAAATAAAAACATAAAAAAATATATATGTATACCAGATTTTGCTTACATGGATGGGTCAGAGTCCAACCAACCCAGTCCCATTTTATAATTACCATATAGAAAATACAAATGTTCAAAATTGTGAGAAAGAAGAGAAGGTAAATATGGGAAATCTAGCCAAAGAGCAGCTGTTGGGACCAACTTTGAAATTTACTTCAGTTTGCAATCAGCAAACTCTATCTTTGGTGAAGTGACAGGGATCTTGCAATTCATGGATTCCCCATCAAGGAATCTCTACTCTCATTCCTTTCTATAGCCAATTGGCCAGGAAACTCATGGACCAGACTCCCTAGCTTGCTTGCTTGCTTGCTTTTTTTAATGTTTTATTTATTTTTGAGAGAGAAAGACAGCATGAGCAGGGGAGGGTCAGAGAGAGAGGGAGATATAGAATCTGAAGCAGGTTCCAGGCTCTGAGCTAGCTGTCAGCACAGAGCCCGACGCAGGGCTCGAACCCACACACTGTGAGATTGTGACCTGAGCCAAAGCCGGACGCTTAACCTATGGAGCCACCCAGGCACCCCATCACTAGCTTTCTAACTCTAGACGCTTCTCTGAAGTCCATGTCGATTTTACCCATGACATTTTTATCCAGAAATGGAGTGAACAGAAGCACATGTTATCACCAAGTGCCAATTAATTGAGTGATGGCCAGAGAGACACACTAACAGAACTGGTGGGCTGCCTTTTTTTCTTATTGTATGTTTCCAATTCTTTTTAAACTTCCTGGCTGACCAGAGGTACAGTGGAGGTTTTTTTTTTTTCTTTGCAAAATTGTATTCCCTTCCATCATCCTGCCGCAATTTAATTGGGCTGCTTTTCCATCTTCCATATCCTATTCACTCACTCCACAGGCACCTGCCTCCTCTCCGACAGAAATGAAGATGGGTGAAGATTTCTTTGAAGTCTTTTCAGCTCCCACAAGAGAGTACACGCAACCTCATTATAAAAAAAAAAAAAAAAAATCACTGTAGTACAACTACAGACACAGCCAAGCATGTTCACCACAACACTAAAGGCTC
Organism: Hyaena hyaena; assembly: GCF_003009895.1. Taxonomy (NCBI): domain Eukaryota; kingdom Metazoa; phylum Chordata; class Mammalia; order Carnivora; family Hyaenidae; genus Hyaena; species Hyaena hyaena. Next base: position 341,676 of record NW_024081083.1, on the reverse strand, counting down.
CCGGCATTATCTGGGCTCTTTAAAACCATGTTTTCTTTAATGAATAGACAACACCAGCAGGAAAGATGCCAGTAATCCTGATATTTAACTATGTTCTTCAATGGCTAAAGGCATTATCCAAGGGTTTGTTCTGGGGGCACGGTCTCTTCATGGGACACCCTGCAATGGTAGGGATAGTACCATCTTGCCTGTCCACAGACCACCAGACTGACCTACATGACAGCTGATTCCACAAGTCCATTTTGATATCAGAAATGCACCTCCAATCTCAACATATTCGAGAATGAATCATCATGTCCTCATGGTGTTCACTGCAATGGCTCAATCCCAATGAATTTTACTTCCTGCCATGTAATTGCACAAACCCCCAGAACAGACATTATGCGTGAGAGCACATCACAGCTGAACCCTCAACTCAACTCAATTCCATCACCAACTCTTCTCTACTGAATGTCTGAAATAGCTTTCAAATGTATTATTTTCTCTTTAATGCCACACCATCCTTGTCTGCAATTCCACCATTTCTAACATTGGTTCTGGTGCACTGACCATCTATTTTCCACAAAGAAGCTGGGATTATAACTGAATAATGAAACTCTAATCAGGGTGCGTAGTATCCACACTCCACACACAGCGAAGGTGTGTAATCCAGGAGTGATTTCCCACTGCTCTAATGATCAAGGCCCAAATCCACAACATATTATTCATAGCTCCTTCACAGCTCTCATGATCAGCCACATTTACCTCTCTCTTCCTCCTGTTCTTCCAACAGCACTCTCAGTGCTGCCATAGGACCTTTGCACATGCTATAGCCATGCTGAGTAACCAGGAGCCTCAGCCTTCCAGGTCTGAGCTAAGTGAGCTTTTCTCAATGAAGTCTTCCCTAGGCTCTCAGGTTAAATCACATGAATTTCTTATACTCTCCTCTATTTTTTCCTCAAAGTACTGATCTGAGTTTGTAATTCCATTTTATTTTTGTATCAACAGCGAGATTTCTAAATTACTATTTTTATCTCCTATCATACTGTCAACTCCAGGGGAGTGGGAAATGTGAAGTTTAGGAACCACTCTATCACAATGTCATGAGATGTTCTTTAAGGAAACTTTTCTAGAAATAAAGAAAAGGATGTTAGACATTCCAAGACCCCATGGTTTTACTGAAAGGAATGCAACCAGGGGTGCCTGGGTAGCTCAGTCATTTGAACATCTGACATCAGCTCAGGTCAACATCTCACAGTTCTGGAGTTCACGCCCCACATCAGGCTCTGTGCTGACGGCTCAAAGCCTGGAACCTGCTTCAGATTCTGTGTCTCTGTCTCTTTTTGCCCCTCCCCCCACTTGTGCTATCCCTCTCTCTTACACACACACACAAATAAACATTAAAAAAAAAAAAGAAAAGAAATGCAACCACACCCATGAGTTCTAAGACATATCCTAGTAAGACTATTACATATTCAGGATAAAGGAAAGAAATTCCCCAGACCTCCAAGTAAAACAACTAAGTTACTTAAAAACAAACAAACAGAAAAATCTTGTTGGCATCAGACTTTTCAACAATAAGCAACACAGTGGAGAGCAACATTTTAAGGAAACTCCAAAAACAAAGTGAGAGCCAGGAATCCTGCATCCAGCCAAGGTGTGCTTCATGCAAGACGCCTACACACAATGTGCACGTGCTAACACCAAGGAACACTGTCCTCATGAACAATTCCTGAGGACCTGTGAAGGAACAGCTTGATACCAGTGGAGACAGACTGAACTCCAGCAACAGGACTCCTAGTAAGCATTAAATGTGTTTAATCACAGACTGAAGGTTCAGGGAAATGTGAGAAGTCAAGGTACAAGAACAGTGCATAAAGGTGACATATTCTGACCCCATAGAAACAATTCAATAAAAAAAGAAATCAAAGGAGAAAGAAACACGAAGAGAAGTTAGATCAGCTTACGAATTATCAAACAGGTGGAAGTCTGTCAAAGCAAACAGTAGGTATCTAAATAAAGGAAACAGGACTAAGGGTAGCATACATATGATTAACATCAATGTAATCAGGAGCACACAAAATTCCAATTCTTCCTAATAAATAAGGGCGCTCTGGAGAAAGAGGCAAAGAAAACAGAGCCCAGAGAAAAAGAAAAGCAGCAAATACATCTTCTTAGGATTAAGCTGACCAAATGTAACATTCAGGTAAGGTATATATATATTATTCAAAATAAGAACTCATCAATAGTTTAATATTAGAGAAAGATCTTCCACTTGACTTCTCACGGGTCCCTCTGGGTTCCCGGGGAAAGCAGAAGGAGCTGGATCAATTACAGTGCCAGTGTGTGCACACCTCAGTACTTTCCACACAAGTGGGGCCCCATGCAGGGGCCCTGCCGCAGTCATATTTACCAGTGATCTTAGAAACTAGACCACAGACCTCACTTCCATCTTCTGGAGGCCATGGGTTAGCAGGTGTGACTCATCAAGCTCTGCCTTGTCTTAGCATTTTCAGTATCTGTCCCAACACTAATTTTCATAATCAGCTGGAGTTTAGACTTCAAAGAGGACTCCCTTCCCTCCAAGACACCAATCGTCTCCACCTGGGTCTTCTAACTTGATCCTAAGCTGCTGCATTAATTACCAGGTTGAGATCACAACTCGGTTTTCCTCATTCTCAGGGGACCAAGAGCTTGCAAAGAACTCAGGGGCTCTGCCCCCAGGCTGCAGCACACAGATATAGAATAATGCATGTAATAATATGTGTGTATATACATATGACCATATAGGACATATCATATAAATAATATGAAATGGGCTTATCTTAACCTAGAAAATTCAGATTCACACAACAAAGTCAACACAACAAAACTTGGAAGAAAAAAAGAAAAGAAACCAGGGGAACAGCAATCCTGAGAGCAGACAAAATTCAGACCAAAAAGCAGTAAATGTGACAAGGACCCTTATAACGCCAAGAACCAGTTCACAATGAAGATTGAACTACTACAAATACATAAAGCAAATAAAAGCATGACCCAAATACTATGGATTTGAAAACCTTTTCTTCCTCCCTTTCCCTTCATATCAAGCTTCTAAAGGATCCTTCTCTGAGCCCCTCCTCCCAAATAAATCAGTGGTTCTCCACTTTTACTGGGCATCATCATCACCTGATGAACTTGAGATGCACTGATCTCAAGTCACCAGAAATACTGAGTCAGTCTGGGATATAGCTGGGTCCTAAGAATTAAAAGTTTGCCAGGTATTCCCCTCCCCCCCTTTTTTTTAACTTTTAAAATGTTTATTTGAGAGAGAGAGAGAGAGAGAGAGAGAATGAATGGGAGAGGGGAGAGAGAGAGAGATAATGAATGGGGGAGGGGTAGACACACACACACACACACACACACACACACACACACACACACAATCCGAAGCAGGCTTCAGGCTCCACGCTGTCAGCACAGAGCACGACGTGAGGCTTGAACTCATGGACCGCGAGATAATGACCTGAGCCAAAGTCAGACACTTAACTGACTGAGCCTCCCAGGCACCTCTGGATCCTCATTTTTCACCTAGAAAGATGTTGGGTCCATTATGAGCATCGAGAAAACTTGGGGGCATTTTTACTGGGACTGGATTAGATTGATGTATTAGGGATTTCAAACATTTGATCTACTTGTTATTGTGCATTTACTCAACGTAGAGAGATACTTTTAGTACACGTATTCCAGTGGTTTTCAGTCTACTAAGCACATTGGAAGTACCCAGCACACTTAGGGCACCTGGGTGGCTCAGTCGGTTAAGGATCCAACTCTAGATTTTGGCTCAGGTTGATTTGGCTCAAACCTCCTGGCTTGTGGGTTTGAGCCCTGCGCTCTGCGCTATCAGTGTGAATGCTGCTTGGGATTCCTCTCACTCTGCTCCTTCCCTACCCATGCGCACTCTCTCCCCATCAAAATAAATAAATTACTGAGGGCTGATGGGGGTGGGGGAGAGAGGGGAAGGGGGGTGGTGGGCATGGAGGAGGGCACTTGTTGGGATGAGCACTGGGTGTTATATGGAAACCAACTTGACAATAAACTATTTAAGAAAAAATAAAAAATAAAAAGGATACAATAACCTGAAAACAAAAAAAAAACAAAATAAATTAATTTAAAAAATAAAAAGATCTATTTATTTGTAATGGTGCTAAAGAGAGAAAGAGGGAAAGTGAAGAAAAGAAAGGGGGAAGCTCTTCTTTAAGAAGAGCTAATAAGTTAGGAAAAAGTGACATAGTAAACACCATCATTTACAAGTCCCCAAATAAGAAATGATTCAGACCAAGAATCATCAATAAATGCTATAATGAACAGATTCCATTTTAAGGGGAATATCAGGTTTCCATTGCTTTCCTAACAGATTATCAAAATTTTAGGAGCTTAAACCAAAACAAATTTGTTAACTTACAGTTTGGTAGGTTAGAAGTCAGATGTGGACACCATGTGTTAAAGTCAGGGTATCAACGGGTTGGTATTCCTTTCTGGAAGCTCTACCGGTAGGTTTCCTGGCCATGGCCAGCTTCTAGAAGATGCCTGCATTCTTGGGCTTGCTGTTTCCCTTTTCCACCTTCAAAGCAAGCCTATTTCACATCTCCAATCATTCTACCTTAAACACATGTCTCACTGACTCCTCCCCCCCATCTTCCTCTTTTAAAGAGGCTTATGATTCCATTGCACTCAGCTGCATAGTCGAGGCTAACTGCCCTATACTTAGGTCAGCTGGTTAACAACCTTAATTCTATCTGCCACCTTCATTCCCCTTACCTATCCTTTAACCTAACAGATTCACAAATTTCAGGGGATATGGCATGGACATCTTCAGGGATGTGGGGATAGGGGTGGTATTATGCTCTCTACCACGGCAGGGGAGAAATTTGCATGCTCGCAAAGTTTTAAACTGATTCTTAAAAAGTAAGGAAACGTACCTTTACAACTGAGAGCCCTTACTTAAGGGCTCAAACGTAGCTCCATCAGTAATGAGAGAAGTGCGCCTCTGGAAATAAAGTGACAGGAAGACTATGAAGTTGCCCATCTATCATTTTTTGTCGAAAATATGTAATCTTAATTAAAACATGATGAAAGAAATCCACAAATTCATCTTGTGACACATTCTACCAACAACTGGCCTGGATTCTTCAAAAACTTTCAATGGCATGAAAGACAAAACTGGCAAGGGAACCATTCAAGATTTAAAGGAGCCCAAAGAGATGCAACAGGGAAATGCCAGGAATTACTCTTGATCAGATCCTGAACAAAAGGGGGAGAATCAGCAGAAAGTCTATTTCTAGAGAATTAGAGAGTTTCAAATCTGATCTGTTTGACATGCACTATTTATCTATATTAAGTGGTTACACATGACCACGATATTGTAGTTATGTGAGACAATGCCCTTGCTCTGAAGAGATGGCATTGAGGGGTGACATACCATGATGTCTTGTCTATATTTTCCTACAGTTCGACAGGAAGAAAGGGGGGTACAAATGGTGTAGGGGGGAACGTTCGTAGAGAAAAATAGCAACGCTTGGTGAAACTAACTGAAAGGTGAACTTCATGGCTCCCATCTTTTGCTTGGGCTTGCCATGTGCATGGTCACTTTCCCCACGGGGCATCAACTATCCCCTCATTTGTCCTGAATATTTGACCAAACACCGAACTCTCAGTCATCTGAAGAGCTGACATTTTCCCTTCTATGTACTTCTCAGTTACGTGTCTATGGACAGATTTTTGAACTTGGCTTAAATGCTTCACAGCTTAGACTTGAATTATCTGGCTGCCATGAACTTCTCCAGTTAGAAACCTTTTTCTCTTTCGTGCTTTCAAGACTTCACTGAGGGACACCTGGATGGCTCTATCAATTGAGCGTCCAACTTTGGAAGAGGCCGTGATCTCACAGTTCATGAGTTCAAGCCCCACATCAGGCTCTCACTGTTGTCACCTCAGAGCCTGTTTTTTATTTTCTTGTCCCCCTCTCTCTACCCTCCCACACTTGCATACATGCTCTCTCTCTCTCAAAAATAAATAAAACATTAAAAATATATTTAAAAGAGATTTCATTGAAGTTTTGCTCCCTTAATAAGTGGATGGTTAAACTGAATATAGCGAAAGAGTGTCTGTCTTTCCTACCTAAAGAGATCTCTTCTTTCCTCTGCCCAGCTGAAGAAAGACAATGGCTCCGAAAACAATTTCTCTCCTGGCTCCGAATGGATGGATTTGGGGACTTGTTTGTTTGTAAACTACATTCCATAACAGAAAAGATTGTTTTTTTGACCTAAACGGCTTCTACCACATTACAGGCTTTTCGCACGTTAGATGTACATAAAGGAGATTTTTCTAAGTCGTACTTTCACACATTCTTTAGAATGGAAACCTTTCAAACTCACGCCATACTATTTTGAGGGTGTAACTTTGATTTCTGAAGAGCAGACGTGCAGATAAGCAGACGGGACACGATTCAGGAAGCGTGCCCCCCTTACAAAGCCAGTATAAATGTTAAAAAAGCTATTCTCTCTAACGTCTGTGGCTATTTTTTTTTCCTCATAGAAGTTCCCTTATGATTCTAGTATTGTGTCACCTGATGAGCGACACAGCTCCTTACTATTCCAGATGATACGCAACTGGGTTTGGGAGAACTCTTTATTAAAATGCCCTTAAGTCAAAAAAGTGTACTTTGAAGGAGAACAGTAGGGAGCTGCTTCAGTAAGTTGAAGATCAAAGATGTTGCTCTCCCCATAGCCAATGAGAATGAAAACTTGATTTTAGTGCAGAAGTGTTTGGGGAGAAGAAATGATTTTTTGCTGATGAAAGAAACCTGGAAATAGAGCAAGGAGTCTGGGGACCTATCTTCCTTCCTACATGGTTTTCTCTCATGCATTTCTCCAATAGCCTATTGGACTGTTCTTTCAATCGGTCTTTTAAAATTTAAAACCTTTTCTTCAGTTCACCATTTTTTTTTTCTCTTCTCAACAGCTGGCCCCTTATCTGTGCCCTTAAAAGAGAACACGGTGGCCTGCCCCCTACAGACAAGCCCTGAGGCACGGGAGTGCGCCATTTCTTATTCTCCGTTGCCCTTGTTCGCATATGAGCCACCCCACATTAGATTATTTTTCTTCCTCATTATTTTCCCATTCATGCTTTGTGAAAGCCAGCAACAGGACTCCAGGATAAAAATGCTCACAGCGGCCACCTCCAGAAGCTGTGTGGTATCAAATTCTGAGACAGACTGTTGACTAGCCATTTGCTCTGTACTGCAGAGGTTACTGGCTCATGAGTGAAATTGAGCCAGTTCCACATCTCTTGATCATACACCTCCCAGGGTGTTCCTGCATTCGGAAGCAAAATGGTCAGTTAATCTCAGCACACGCTGTTAAGGAAGGTGGAAACGGAATGGGGAAGCCAGACTGACCATAACCCAGTCCTCTGCCAATAGATCAGCATCTCAGTCCCAGGAGACCATCTGGGGTGGCCCAAGAGAGGAAGCCTGCAGAGAGTCAGTGCACAGTCTTGAGGCTTCCAGTCAGGTCCCAATTTGTGTTAAATAATGTACTCATCACACTATTTGATATTTAATTCACATTCAAGGATGGTTATCAAGCCAGGAGGGGTAGAGTTTAGATCTGAGGATACCCCACTTTGTATTCTCTCTCAGAACTAATGGAGGTTGTAGCCTAAGGAGCCACTCCTTTTGAAATTTTCAAGAATTCTCACAACTACACCAAGATCACATGGGGATGCCCCGAAGAGCTCAGTAAAGTCCAAAGGCAGTATCACACAGCCCATGCCAGATGGATAGATGGATGTATGTGTATATATCAGAACAGAAAACTCAGTAAGCACGGGACTGAACACAGTTCTGCCCTTGAACCTCCTGATAAAAATGGGACACTAGTCTAAGAATTGATGATTATTTCCTAGGACTTAATTCTGCATGAAAACACTCCTAGACAATAGACTGCAGATTTCAACACATAACATGAATCTCTACAGGAAAAAGACTTTTCCTTTTTTGCATAATTTTTCTTGAATGCTTTAATCTTTCAAAAAGGGGGGGCACCTGGGTGGCTCGGTCAGTTTAGCATCTGACTTTGGCTCAGGTCATGATCTCAGGGTTCATGGGTTCGAGCGTTGGATCCGGCTCTGTGCTGACGGCTTGGAGCTTGGAGCCTGCTTTGGATTCTGTGTGTGTTGTGTCTCTCTCTGCCCCTTCCCCTCCCTCTGTCTCCCTGTCTCTGTCTCTGTCTCTCAAAAATAAAAAATTAAAATTAAATTTTTAAATTTTCAAAAAGGAATGGCATAGAGACAAAGAAGCCATAAAGATACATGTAGTCATATAAATATTTCCAACTGCATATGAATATACACATAAATTTATTTTATATGCTCTTATATATGATGTTCCATACTTAAAAGCTTATTTTCTCCCAGCATTCTCTCCTACCTTCACCCCAAGTAAACAGTGTTTTTGAGGACAAAGAGTTCTAGCTAGAGTATTTGTTCATAAAATAGTCTTAAATTCTTTAAAATTTTAATTTAAAAAATTTTTCCTTCAACTATAATTAGTATACCATGTTATTTTAGTTTCAGGTATATATATAATACAGTGATTCAACAATCCTACTCAGTGCTCAGTGCTCATCGTGATACGTGTTCTCTCCAACCCCTTCACCTGTTTTCCCCATGCCCCAATCCACTGCCCCTCTGGCAACCATCAATTTGTTTTCTACATTTAAGAATCTGTTGTTGTTTTATTTAATGGTTTGTTTATTTCTGAGAGAGAGAGAGAGAGCAGGGTCAGAGAGAGACGGAGACACAGAATCTGAAGCAGACTCCAGGCTCTGAGCTGGCTGTCAGCACAGAGCCCGACATGGGGCTCGAACCCATGAAATGTGAGCTCATGACCTGAGCCGAAGTTGGACGCTTAACTGACTGAGCCACCCAGGTGCCCCGAGTCTGGGGGGTTTTTTTGTTTCTCCTTTTCAATTTGTTTGTTTTGCTTTTTACATTCCACTTGTGAGTGAAATTATATGGTATTGGTCTTCCTTTGACTTATTTCAGTTAGCATCATACCCTCTAGGTCCATTCATCTTGCTGCAAATGGCAAGATCTCATTCCTTTTTATGTCTGAGTCATATGGTGAAGCTAACTGGGCCATCCCAACTGCAGGTTCTGTGGTTCTCAGCTTATTCCAAAGTGAACAGCTTGGATTAAACTGGCAATCTGCTGGTAACCCCAGTAATTCATGGGGTTGCCTCACTCCACTATGATTACTTCTATGTAACAGAATAGCAGCTAGAACACAGGACTCCATATTAAAGACATAATCAGGGAAAGTGTTATATTATTATTATTATTTTAGAGAGAGAGAGCAAGAGTGAGGGAGACAGGGAGAAAGAGAGAGAGAGAGAATCTTAAGCAGGCTCCATGCTCAGTGCAGAGCCCCAAATGGGGCTTGATCCCACAACCCTGGGCATCATGGCTTGAGCTGAAATCAAGAGCTGGATGCTCCAACGACTGAGGCAGCCAGGTGCCCCAATCAGGGAAAGCAGTTTGAACATCTTGTTTAGAGTAAGGGTGATGTAAGCCTCTTGAAAAAATCGGATTTCAATTCAGAATGCCTTTTTTTGGAGAGAGGAAATGAGAACACCTTGTGTTCATGAACTTGATAGCTTATTTCCTTTAAGAGCTAAATAACATTCCCTTGTACAGATGTACAGCTAGCAGTTTATAGACCTAACAGAGGACATTTTGGGGGCAATTTTGAACAGAGCTTCTATAAACACTGCAGTGCAGGTCTTTGTGTGAATGTAGGTTTTCAACTCATTGGTGCAAAAACCCAGGAGCATGACTGACGGATTATTCGGTATGTTTACTTTTATAAGAAAGTGTCCAACTTTCTTGTAGAGTGGCTGTTGGATTTTGCATTCCCACCAATATAAATAAGACTTTCTGTTGCTCCACATCATTTCCAGCATTTTGTGGTGTATGTCAAATATTCTCACTTTTAACCATTTTAATAGGTGTATAGTGGCATCTCATTGTTGTTTTCATTTCTAATTCCCTAATCACAACATATCTTTTCATGTCCAGCTTGCCAAATATTTGTGTGCCACTGTTGGTGAGGCATCTGTTCAGATCTTCTGCCCACTTTTAAATAGGATTGTTCACTTTCTTATTATTCAGCAGTAAGGGTTCTTTGGATATTTCGGATAACAGTCCTTCATCCGATTTTTTCCCCCCAAATATCTTCTCCTACTGTTTGGTTTGTCTTTTCATTCTCTTAACTATTGTTTATTTCTAAAGTTTTTCTTCTTTCACTTTTCATCTGACCATGAACTAGAAAAAATGGTTAGATTTTGATAAATGATAAATCTAGGGGCAACTGCGTGGCTCAGTTGGTTAAGTGTCTGACTTCAGCTCAGGTCATCATCTCGGGCTCCATAAGTATGAGCCCTGCATCGGTCTCTGTGCTGACAGCTCAGAGCCTGGAGCCTGCTTCAGATTCTGTGTCTCCCTCTCTGTCTGGCCCCTACCCCACTTACTCTTTTTCTCAAAAATAAATAAACATTAAAAAAAATTTAAATACAGATAAACATAGTTCACTAGATTGACTGTAACTGAAAATCATATGAAGGTCTCAACCATCTATTGTTTGGTCATTGAGTAGCACTAAGACCTTTTGTTGGTGTAGTTCATTGAAATGAAGTGGTTGAATGTTCCTTTTGTAATTTCTTAAACTCTTCCTCTATAGAAGGAATGAAGGGAGTAGATAGTAATTTTCCATCTGAGAGATGTGAACCTGGATATTCAGAAGTTAAAGAGATCTCTTGACCTTAAGCAACCAAACTGATTATCATCAGCTACTTTCCTTTATTGGTTATTCAACGCAGTGGAATTTTCTGGTGTGCGTTCATTGTTGTTTCAGTGAGTAGCTAAGTTTGTATACACCATTAAGAGGTCCTATATTTCACTTTGTAACATGCTTTTTACACCATGGAATTAGATGGAAAATAAGCAACAAAAATCATCCTGATGGGAAAGGATTCAATGTGTACATGAAATAAGAAAATGATTTTTGAGGGGTGCGTGGGTGGCTCAGTCGGTTAAGTGTCCGACTTTGGCTCAGGTGATGATCTCACAGTTCGTGGGTTGAAGCCCCACATTGGGCTCTGTACTGACAACTCAGAGCCTGGAGCCTGCTTTGGATTCTGTGTGTCCCTCTCTCTCTCTGCTCCTCCCTCACTCGCGCTCTATCTTTGTCTCTCAAAAATGAATACAAGTTAAAAAAAATTTTTTTAAAAAGAAAATGATTTTTGAAATACTGATTTGCTTCTTCCTTAGTAGCTTCATTGATATATAACTGATATACAAAAAATTAAGAAAATAAAATAAACAACCCTGTACATTGAATGCACACAATTTAATTAATTTGGACATATGCATAGACCTGTGATCCTATCACCAAATAATGTTTATTATCAAGATAATACGTTTATAATAAACGTATCCATCACCCCCTGAAGTTTTCTTGTGTCTCTCTCACCCTGTGTCTTGTGTTTTTAATAATATGGATTAATGGCCAAAGAGAAAACACAACCTGCTGTGACAGGTTATAGTTAACAGGTATAGACTTAACTGCTCTAAGAAAAAATAACGGATAATTCTTATCTTAGACACAAAACTCTGTGACGTCCCATATTTTGCTCTCTAGGCTCTAAATGTGTGTGCTTATATGGACTGATTTTTCCAGAGGAAAGGCGCAGAACATAGTTACATCTATGTCTTAAAAACATGTATTGCATGTATTTGTATTTGTTTCCTTTTCAATCATACACATTACGCACACACTCATACACTCTACACACACACACACACAGACATATACTCACACACTCTCGCACTTTGAAAAGAAAACAAAAAGAACCCTCTGTCTTATATAGCTTTCTTTTTTTCCTTCTGCGCTTTGAAACAGGGAGTTCTACCACCTCAGAAGAGCAGACTGTCTTTCTCCCCCTGCTTAGGAAGGGGAAAAAAACTCTTTTCTCTGGTTGAGTCAGAAAGTGGCAAAAGACGATCTAGTATGTTCTCTCCTACCCGTGTCCAGTTGCTCAGTCTGAGTATATTTTACAGTCATAGACGTGTCATCTGAACACATATTCTGTTATGGGCTGAATGTTGGGTTCTCCCCCAAATCCGTATGTTGAAGCTCTAAACCCGGGGGGGGGGGCTATATTTGGAGAAGACATCTCTAAGGAGGTAATTAAGGTTAACTGAGGTCTTAATGATCTTCCTTTCTTCCTCCCTTCCCCACCCTTCCCTTTCCTTCTCTCCCCGCCCCCCCCCACGCACAGGCCCACTGAGAAAAGGCCATGTGAGGATACTGTGAGATGGCAGCCATCTGCAAGCCAGAAAGAGAGGCCTCACGTGGCACCAAATGGGCCAGAAACTGGATCTTGGCTTTCCAGCCTCCAAAACTGTGAGAAAATAAATTTATGTCATAAGCCATCCGATCTGTGCTGCTGTTCACAGCAGTCTGAGCTAACAGAGGCCTCATTCTATTTGGCTATTGCCACACAATGAATCGTTCTAAAAGGTAGCATCTTAAAATGATGACAATCATTGTCTTGTCTCTCGTGATTTATGCAGATCCAAAACCCTGGAGGGGTGAAGCTGGGCAGTTCTGGCATGGTTGCTGTTCTTGTGGGTATTGCTAGATTTTGCCTGGAACTGGAAGAGCTGAGGTCTGGCATCTCCCTCTCTTCAAGTAGGCTCAGGGCCTTCCGCATGGGGTCTTTCTGCACAGGCCGTTGGATTCCCTCACAACGTGAAACCTCAGGCTTGTCAGGCTGCTTACACAGTCCATGAAGGGGTCAAGAATTAGTGTTCCAGCAAATAAGGCAGAAGTCACCCTGTCTTTTATGACCTGGCTTCAGAAATTATTGAGTCAGCTTCATCCATTCTACTGGTTATAAGCAAGTGGCAACCTGAAGAGTTCGACAGACAGGGTAGCTAGGCTCCACCCCTTCATGGGGAAGGGGTAAAATTTGAGAAGAGCATGTGGGATGGGAGCTCATTTTGTGGCCACTTTGAAAATATCATCTGCCACAGGGAGATTTGGTTTCAAGGCCCATGGTTTTCCCGTAATAATTTTATAATGCTAAAATCCCCTCCTTGAAGGATCAAATACAGAGCTGATGGAAAAGAGCTGAGTCATTAGGTGTTATTTAGGATGAGTTGAGTGGTCCCCGACACTACTTTGTTAAGAGACCTAGGGTCACAGAAGTCATGTTCAAACAGATACCTTTCAATCAACTCTCTTAGCCAAGTTCTCTGTAGAGGGCTGGGGGGTACAGTTGGTCATGTAAAAAGATGGCTCACCTTCTCATCCCCAGTGTGAAGTATAGAGCCCTGAGCATCAGTTCAGGGGATCTGATCCAGCGATGAAAAAAAGAGCGACTTTGGCTGGATCCCAGATTCCTTCCCAGAGCAGAGGCAGGACTGGTATGAGATGGGGGAGCACAGGATGAGGGGGAGGGATGGTGGTGTGAGAGGTGGGTGGATAACGGGAAGTCCACAGAATGGCAGCAATGCATGGGATGGACCAGCTGGCCAGAAGTACCCAGCAGAGAAGCTGAGAAAGCAAATCCTGTAGCCGCATCACTTAGCAAAGACAGAAGAAAAAATTTTGCTTAATGCCAACAGAGCCTTAGTTGTTCAGACTGGGGGATAAATCACAAAACCACATGAGATGACCAACGTTATTCTTATTTTCCATCTGGTAAGACATTGTCTCCTAGAATGTAGTCTCTGGGTACACAATTTTTCTTCTGTTAGCCCTGGAAGAGGCTTGCTAGAAAACAGATCTTGTATAATACCTTGCCCCAGTCCTGAAAGTATCAAAAAGTCAAAGGAATGAAACAGAATTCACTGTCAAAAAATCTAGACTCAGTTCACAAAGAAAGAACAGATACCATGGAGGCTTACTGATGCCAAGGTCATTCAAGAACCCGAATGTTAATTGCCAGTCTCAACGATGCTCCATCAGTCGATTGTTTCCCCAAACTGAGTCATAAGGTAAGTGTTCCAGGGTAGCTGACAATTAAAGATAAATCAAGATGTTATTAATTCACGTACTGTTTTGAAAGGCAGAACGGTTCTTTAGAAGTGAATATTTTAAAACTGAGTCAGACCAGACCGTGGAAAATCAAGACCGGTGGGATCCACTAGTGTAAAATGTACTTAACTAAGTTGACTTTCCAGTGTCCATTACCTCTTCTACACAACCAGTGGTAATGTCATTATTTTTTCCTTGTAAAGGGTGAATCTCCCGGATCAACAAGAGACTGTTGAGGACTAACCTCAGCTCAGAGCAGACTGAGGTACACCAGTTCAGGGAATTAGGAAACATTTTTATAGCATTGTCACTTCCTTTCCATTTTCCTCCCCAATTTCAAGAAAGTATTCTACTGTTGGAAACATATTAGCATGAAATCTTCTGAAACTGATTTCTCCCCTGTACCTAAATGGGTAACTGAAAGGGTGAGGGGGCACATTCATTCAAAGGAACAGCATATAGGTATTTAAGCCTTGGGGAAATAATTCTAACTTTTATTAAATATTTGGGAGGGTGTAAGAGGAAAATCCACCCAGTGATGTATTTTCCTTCTAAGTTTAGCATGTGCTGTCTTGCTGATCTTTCATCATAGAATTCATGTCAAACCACTCCTTCTTACCCCCAACCACCTCAATAACATAAAGGAGTCCAAGGAGATACTGCCAACCTAATTGCACATGGTCAGGAGAATGAGGGATGTTCTTGGTCCATTTGGGAAGATTATGCTACTCAGCTACTCAGCTTTGGGAGGAAGAAAGAGAACACCATGGTAGCAGTGGGTTCCATCTCAGAGCTCAGCAGAGGGGCAACCAACCCAACCTAATTACTGTGCTTACCAGAAAAGTCACTGCCTCTCCAATGCCTTCCTGCCAATTAACCTACAGCACTGTTTGATCAGCCAATGGCAGGAATTTCCTGTGAAGCATTATCTTCAGAATTACTTTCCCTAGAAGAGTCACATTCCTGGAATATTTTTTCATCCTGTTTCAACAACCCACAGATTTTAGAGTAGAATTCAAAGCCAAATTAACAGGAAGGCAAGCTGGGTATCCACCGAGGATGGAGACCGAAAAGGGGAACTGCAGTATCACTGGAATAAATTGGCTACATGTAAATTGGGTTACATCCTCACTGGTGTCAACCTGTCTGCGTTGAGGACTTCTGTGAAAGTCACATGAGCTTGCTGTCAGTTGAGTTCAAAAATCCATAAGACATAATGTTTTCTTACCACAGATAAGTAATTTCCTCTAATTATCTCAATGTTAAATCCTTTAATTTGCCTCCTAAGGTATTGTCTCACCTAGAAAACTCCTCCTCCCCAAAAGCGAGAAAACTACAGAAAATGGGGGAATATATTTTGGGATTTTGGGGGGTCTTTTTTTTGTTTTGGCCACCTTTCAGCAGCCCATGAAGTTAGGAAGTGACTGTTTTTACAGATAGTTTTTGTTTAATGAAAAAAAAATCAGTTTCTTCGAGCTTCCCTATAACAAGGATGTACGAATGAAAATATGATATAAGAGGTGTCTACTTATTAGTCTCTCCAGAGCAACTGCATAAGTCACGTCAACCTCCAGACACACAAGATCCATTTGATCAGCTTTTCAGCTTCTTTGTTGTGGGAGGCAGTCCATACATGGGAAGTATTTAAAAGTAGTGTTGACCTGGAAAGGCCACTTACTAGATTTGTTTTTATTAAATAATCCACGCCTTTTGCTAGAGTGAGTCATGCTTTTGCCTGCTCCCCCTCACCACCCCCCCAACTCTTTACTAGTAACTTCTCTAAGCTTATAGATTTATTTCCTCACTTTTATTCTAGGACATGTTTTGTTGTTTGGCTAACCTCCAACTCATCATCAATTATGAATTCTTTCTGCCATTTATGATTCACTAAGCAACATCATGAAAATTTTACATCAAGTTAATTTGGTTTCATTCAGTCCTTTGAAGACTAACCAGAGGTTTTAAGGACTTACTCAGACACCAGGCTAATAACTGCATACATTTATACAATATTCATTCTATCCTCACAACCACCTTCTAACAAAGACACTGTATCCATTCAGGACCAAAAACCTGAAGCTAAAACACACTGCCTTTATTATTTTTTGGGCTGTTCTATAGAGAATAAGAAGCAACACTAGGGTCTGACCCTTGATAAGTCAACTTTTGCTGCCAAAACCCAACCTCTCATTCTCTGTGTTGTCATTCATACCTACCACTGACCAAGTTCTAGGTACCATGCACCTCGTGTTCACTCCAGAAGGACTCACCAAGATTCACAGAAGCTAAGTAATTTTCTGTGTGGCCTCACAGCCTGTGAGTGCCAATGCCAGAAGTCAAGTGAGCACTTACGCGGTGTCGGACCCTAGGCTACAATCTTTACGGGTTGTATCACATAAACATCACATACACATTTTTCTACATTTTCCAATTTATCAAAGGGAAAATGAAGTTTTAGGGAGGTTATGTGACTTGCTCATGGTCACACGGAAAGAAATGAAAGTAGGAGATGAATGTGAATCCAGACCATTTGTTTCTGGAGGCCATATGCCCATGCAGCAAAGCATAAAGAGAAAGTAATGTTTTAAAGACTTAACTTTCCCAAAGTACCTTTAGGTTCACAGCTGCAATGAGAGGTAGGTACAGAGATTTCCCACAGACCCCCAAACCCTACACGCGCATAGCCTTTCCACACATGCAACACCAGCTTCCACAGGTGCACGTGTTATGAATGATGAACCTTCACTGACACATCACAATCACCTCAGAGTTCGGAGCTGACATTAGGGTCATTCTCATTGGACATTCTTGTGGATTGTGGATAAATGTATAAGATGTGTGACCACCATGATGGTTCATACAGAGAATATTTTTACTGCCTTAAAACCCCTCTGTGTTCTATTCATCCATGCCCCCCATCCCTAACCCTGTAAAGAAGACCTAAGTATAAAAAATCTACTTTAAGCCAACACAAATCTACAATAAAATACATTAGGTTAACACATTGACCCATTGGATTTATTTGGCTTGTTCCCTAGTCTCTTTCCTTATGTATATACGCAAATATGTATTGAATGGGATAAAAAAAATTGTACTGTTTCCATTTAAAATTGTATTATGAATATTTTCTTATACCATGCTTTAGAAAACATTTCTTTTTAAAAACTTTTTAATGTTCTTTTTGAGAGAGAGAGAGAGAGAGAGAGTGTGTGAGCAGGGCAGAAACAGAGAGAGGGAGACACAGACTCTGAAGCAGGCTCCGTGCTGTGAGCTGTCAGCACAGAGCCCAACGCGGGGCTCAAACTCACAAACCAGAAGATTATGACTTGAGCCAAAGCTGGACCCCTAACCAACTGAGCCACCCAGGTGCCCCTAGAAAAATGATTTCTAATGCTCATAAAATATCCTGGCATATCCTAGCATATCTTAATTTGTAAGTCATTTGGTTACTGTTGGACATGTCTTTACATTTCTCCTAATGAATAAAGCTGCAATATTCTTGAACAGGTAAATTTATATTCAAGAATATAATCCTTAGCTGTATACTTAGTGCTTAATTATTAGCATAAATTCACAGAAGTAGAAATACAAGGTCAAATGTACATCTTTAAGGCTCTCATATATTCACACAATGATTTTCAGAAAAGGAAAACCAAGTCCAATGCCCTTAAACAACTGAAGCACTTGCATGCTTGACACACCTTTCCCGGTGCTGTTATGTCAACTTTTCCAATTATCAAAAAAAAAAAAAAATTCACCTTGAAATTCTACTTTTTACTGAGTGTGAAAAATTTGTCCATTCGTTTATTCCTAAGCTGATCACTTTAGTCCTGGGTCTCCTGGGAGAGGGGGAAGAGGAGGGGAAAATGGCATAGATATGTGGAAAAGAGTGAATAAGTGGAAAAGAGGAAGACAAGCCTTGAAAACAAATGAGAACAACTACAGACTTTTAAGTATGGAAAGGATGGGATGAGAATTATATGTTCCTAAGATTACTCTGGAGACCAGGTACAAAACAAATTTGCAAAAACTGGAACACAGGGAAAGGGGAACCGTCAAGGTGCCACATCAATGGGAAGCAACTTCAGTAAGCGACACAAGAAAACAGGAGTCAAGACAAGCCAGAACTACGGTAGAAGCCATCAAACTGGAGATGAGGAGACAGATTCAAAGGACCCTTAGGACATGGAATCGATGGGGCTTAGAGGCTTCTGGGATATGGGAAGAGAAGGAGAAATCTGAGATGACTGCCTTGTTTTCGGCTGGTCACCAGTGAGTGGTAGTACTTCTGTGGGTTAAGGATTAGATCGTGTTGGGTGACTCAGGGAGACACCCACGGGCCAGTGAGTTGTCTAGATTTATCACTTGGCAGAAAAGTGGGAGTTAGAGACAGAGGCTAGAAAGTGCTAGGTAGCACCGGAGAGCTGTGTGATTCAAGGGGCTGTGGAAAAGACCAAGTGAATTACTGTGTAAGAAGTGTTCAGCTTAGTGCATGGAGCTTAGTTAACACTAAATAATGAGAACTGCCTTATTGTTATTAAAAAGGAGGCAGGGATGGTCATCAATGCATTGCCCTTACATATTAAGAAAGATTATGCATCAAGTTAATATTGCAGTGGGGAGAATCTAGGTGACCTTGCAAAGAGCAGTTTCTGTGAAGAAATAATTGCGGCTGGGAGATCTGAGGGCCATTTCGAGTGGACCAAATGCTGTTCTGAAAGCAAGAGATGAATGAGTCTGAACGTGAAACAAGAAATGGGAAAATACGTCACGGTGTTTAGTCCTTGGAATGAGCAGAATACTGGCCCCTCACTACTGTCTTCGTTCCAAACCTGGGAACCTGTGAATACGTTCTGCGTATGTGAAAAAAGGGATTCTGCAGACAGGAGTTAAGTTAAGGAACTTAAAATGGAAAGATTATCATAGAGTATGGAGGCGAGAGCCAGGTAATCATAAGGATTCCTAGAAGAGGGAGGGAGAAGGGTCCGAGGCAGAGTGGATGTGACCACAGAAGCAGAAGTCAGAGAGATGAGACCAGAAGCCAAGGAATGTGAACAGTCTCTCTTCTGCAGTCCCTAGAAGGGACACAGCTTCCTGGGCACTTCGATTTTAGTCCCCTAAGATCCATTTCAGTCCTCAGACCTCGAACTGTAGGGAGAAGATGTGTAGTTTGTGATAATGCATTATAGCACCCACAAGAAACTGATACAGTCCCTTAAGAGTGTGCTGAGGAATGATATCCAGAATCTATGTCAAGGGATCAATCCTGGCTTGGACTGAGCAGTCCTTATAGGGTACAGAGTGGCCCAGATAAGTGCCAAATGGTTCATTAGCATAGCTGCGATAGGAATCAAGAACCATGCCTGACATACAGTAGGTGCTCAATTTATCTGTACCAAATAGGGATGCCTGGGTGGTACAGTCAGTTAAGCATCTATCTTTTGATCTCGACGCAGGTCATAATCTTAGGGTTCGTGAGTTCGAGCCCCATATCAGATTCTGTACTGATGGTGTGGGACCTGCTTGGGATTCTGTCTCTCCTTTTCGCTACCCCTACCCCACTTATGTTCTCTCTCTCTCAAAATAAAGAAATAAATAACTGAAAAACATCTTCATATGTATTGAATGCATTAATAATTCAGAGCATTAATTTTGTTATTGCACTGTGACCTTACTTCTGTCTTTCCAACCCCCTCAGGTGTCCATACAAAGCTCTAAAAAAAAAAAATGTTATTTTATTTTTGAGAGAGAGCAAGAGAGCACACACTTGCATGAATAGGAGAGGGGCAGAGAGAGAGGGAGACACAGAATCCAAAGCAGCTCCAGGCTCAGAGCTGTCAGCCCAGAGCCCACGAGGGGCTCGAACCCACGAACTATGAGATCATGACCTGAGCCGAAGTCAGATGCTTAACTGGACTGAGCCACCCAGGTGCCCCAAAAGGGCAGATTTTAGAGGCTGTTTTATTTGCTCTGGAAATGTTTTTCATTTCACGTGTTCTTTTGAGCATAAAACAAAAGCGACGCATGAACTCAACGGTGAAGGACAAACTAAAATGTGAATTTCAGTTCATCCCTACAGAAGAACTAATTCAAATCAACCTTCTTTCATTTCTGTCTTTCTTGAATGAAAAGTTGATCTGAACAATTCACTCTCCAATGAGATGAATTAGAAATTAGAAGCTTTCTAGGCAGGTGTAAGCAGCCCCAGGATTTGTCATTACACTTTTACAAATTTCTTTAGAGGGAGTGAACAGTGAAGACTGAACACAATAACCCTGCAAAGTGGAATATACTGCAGTGGAATTTGAAAGGACACACCAACCTCGTGCTTGAAAAGAAAAGTCCTCGCGGCTGAGGTTTTGGTCTTCCGTGTGTTCATTTCTTGCTCCCGCTGACACTCCTGGAAAGCAGCAATCGCGTGGCTTAATTCCACATTCAAAGAAACCACTGTTACCCTCGCCGTTCACTGTGATAAAGTCCAAATGTGTGTGACGTTTCCTCCAGGAGTGTCGGAAGGGCCCAGAATTCTTATCATTCTTCAGCATCCACCTTTCCTTTCTTGAGACTGATGATGTGAATCGAGTCACGTGATTTGTTTCTTTTTCACTACCGACCAGGACATATGCCTCACCAACTTCAAGAGCGCTGTGTGAAGCTGCTTGATCGCTAACGAATAGTGGTTTCGGACTGTCTTTTCTCCCCACCAAGAATGTTATCGTTTATTAAAGAGGTTCAAGAGGATCACATTTTTAAATACAATCCACAGCTCCTATCTCCTTCCTGCCTTTCCTGACATTCTTTATCTTCCCTTGTTTATAAATGCCTCCAGTCGGTGAGAGTAAGAATCTGATGTTAATCCTGATGAGAAATTCAAGCAAATATTTTGAGGAGAGTGTAGGGAGTGTTTTGGGAAATAGACATGAAGACAAGAATAGGTAGGTAGGTAGGTGCATGGGTAGATAGATAGAGGAATGGAAAATTATTTGAAATATTATAATCAGCTATCAAAAAAGTGCACCTGTTAGGGACTCCTTCACTGGCCCATTTTCTCCACCCCTTAGGATTATACAGTGCATTCCCATGGCAACTCTCCATAATTGTTATTATGCCAATGTAGTAATTATCCCATCTACAAAGGAAGAGTGGTCATTTTCTCAGTAGGGAAAGAAAATAACTATGGTCTACAGAGGATCTAAGGAAGATGAATCCTTTATACTCTTCCCACCTAACTACATCCTGAAGCATTCCCTACCTCCTCTGCAAAACCTGTTACTTGTAAGTGTGTTAATTTTGGAAGGAGAATGAACTCTTTCAGCATTCCAAGGCACCCTGCAAAAACAAATAATATCCCATGAGCCTACATAAATAGGGCTTACAATGTTAGCTTTTATTGGGTTGTCTGCAAATGGACAGTAGCAATACAGAAGGTCAATTCATCCTATGGAAGGTAACTAGGGAGGGGCCTGAACGTGAAGTTGTGCATGCGTGTGCACACACACGCACACACACACACGATATATCCAAAACAGTTTTGCACCCTCCTGACACCTACCATGAAAAATGTGCATAGATAAACCTTGGTTACTCGATGTTTGACAACGATGGTCAGTACGGCAAAAGAATCTATGAAACAAAACAGACTAGAACCTTCTGACAGCCTATTTTTCAAATGTTTCAGTTGACAAGGTTGGGCTGCAAACAAGCAATCATTCGTGTGTAATATTCTTTCTTCTCCTTTCATTAGAAGGTCGGAACAGAGGAAGGTCTGCTGGCTATCAGTGAGATTCCCAGATTCTGAACCTCCAAGGGATTGTCCAGTGTGTCTGTTCTAAGGTGGAAGATTCTCTATCACTTGACAAATACTAATCTTTGAAGCCCCTACTAGGAGCCAAGCACCATCCAAGCCCTAATGAAGACTGCAATGGATGGATTACCCACCACCCACGCTCATGGAACTCACATTTCTGGCTGTGGGAAACAGTCAATCAGTGAATAAATATATCCTATGACAGCTGATGATAGGTGTTGTAAAAAGATAAAACAAATAAATAAAGCAGGACAAAGAGGATAAATACTAATAGGAGTGAGGTTTATTCACACAGGGTGGTCAAAAGAAGTCCTCTCCGAGGAGGTGACATTTGACATTAGAGGCGAGGCTTAAAAGAAATGGCTTTTCAGTATCGCTAAATGCTCTCAGATCCTCACCCTGCTTTCAGTAAATCTGAAGATGAAACAAACATCTGCCAGATGAAAGAAGAAAGATGGTAAAGACAGGAAACCTGAGTGATAAATCCACACCGATCCAATTCGGGGACTAATTTATGTTTCCAAAGCATGTTCAGAAAAAAAAGTTAAAAAGAAATCTCCACCCTGGGACCTAGTGATGAATCACCGGTAGCTAATTGTTGCGCAACATCCCCCTCAGGAATGACATATCATTTGAAATCTGGGTGGATTTCTGAAGAGAAATGTTATTGCATTTAAACAATACCATTAGCCAATCTGATTTCACTTACTGGTACGCACTTTGTTCCCGCTCTCTAGTCTAAAGATGAATTGCCTGATGGTTCTATTGTCAAAATGACAGCTTGAAAAGAGAAGCATGTGGGTTGTAATAATAATGTGGTACATGTGTAGAAGGTCAGTGAAGCAACAGATTAACATTCCAGCAAAAGATTTCCCCTGGGACATCTCTTGAAAGTATCAAAGGCCAAAGATCAGGACACTGATAATGTGTCTGGCATTGGTGGTGAAATTGGTGTATGTATTTAGCTCTGCTGAGGACAGAGATGTGTTCTTTTCAATTAGTTGATGAAATCTCTCCTGAACAATGAAGAAGCCAACCACGGAAACCAGCTTCAATGCAGCTGAATGAATGGAAATGAGGGTGTGTGAAAATATGACCTGCTTACCTCAGATTAATGAAATAAATTTGAACATGTTCCTTTGAGAAGACAACTAAATAACTCCCCACCCGGGAGATTTAAGGCTACCGTAGATTGCACGACTTTTCTTCAGTGCATTTTAAACCGAATTCTCAAGCTTGCAGTCTTTCTGCAAGGTGAACCTGGGATTATTGGGCAGGGGTGAGGCGGGGGGGAGGAGGGCTATCTCTGAGGGTCCTTTTCTAGCTCTTGGCAATGTGGAGCTATGGGGCAAGGTGGGCAGGTTGGCTCTGCAGGTAGGGGGACCTGGGTTTGGAACTGGAGAATTTACTGCCATGGAGAAATAAACTTCAATTTCCTTAGTTTTAGAATGAGCAAAATACACACAGCACAAACATTTGTAGGGCAGATTTAAAAGAGACTAGGTTGATGGAGCCTCGGGTAAAGTCAGGATGAACGGGAGCTATTGCCTCTCTCTATTGTTTCTTTGACACTTCTGCAGCCTCACCTCCCCTGGGAGATAAATTTGACTCTTCCCCTGCACATTAAGAGTGAATGGCAACTTTTGTTTCTATTTCTCAATACAGCACTCCTTAACTTCAGTTAGAAAGGCTATCTACCCTGCTTGCAACTACACTTAACTAGATTACTATCAAAAATGAAGATGTGAGGGGCGCCTGGGTGGCTTAGTCGGTTAAGCGTCCGACTTTCACTTAGGTCATGATCTCGCGGTTCATGGGTTCGAGCCCCGCGTCGGGCTCTGTGCTGACTGCCAGATCAGAGCCTGGGGCCTGTTTCAGAGTCTGTGACTCCCTCTCTCTCTGACCCTCCCCTGCTCACGCTGTCTCTCTCTCTCTCTCTCTCTCTCTCTCTCCTAGAAAAAAATAAAACATTAAAAAAAAATGAAGATGTGAAAAAACAAGGAGATATTTATTGGGAAATTTCAGGAAATAAGTAAAATATGGAAGGTGGTTTGCAAAGGGCAAAGGAATGACCACAAAAACCATCTGGGAGAAGTGTGCATTTAGTTAGTGCACTGGATCCAGTGTAAGGGTTTGAATTCCCATTCTCCTACTACTAGCTGGACAGCCTCTAGCAGGTTACTTACCCTCTCTGGGCCTAACCCCCTGATTTGTAACAATGGGGCAAACAATAATACCTGCTTGATGGCACTGAAGGAGGATTAACCAAATTTGCAAAAAGCTTAAAACAGCGCATGTCATTCTTTGCAAGTCTCAGTTACTTAAAATGTCTTAAATGCAACTCCATCCATGAAAGTGTTTTAAGGAAACTCAAAAACGTTTTTTCTGGTGCGAACTTTAACGGTGATGCATAATTTTATTACTAATGTGGACGGCTGTCTGTGTGATTCCCTCTTTGTACATAAGGTTTCTTTAGGTCAACACGAGTGCCCCGAATAGCAGTGAAGTTGGCATTCACAGAGCTGGCTTGACTTTGAACCTTTTGAGAAATCAGGTTGTCCTCTCCCCAGGGGAATCCCTGAAGACTATCAGAGCAGCCCCCTGAAGCAGACAGACCCCCTGCCTGCCTCCTGCAAGCCACAACTCACAACATCATTCTCAGCTCCTACCTTCAACACAAACCTGGAACACACCAGTAGACAATCCTATCAAAACAGGTTATGACTTTAGGGCTCAAAAAAAAAAAAAAAAAAAGTTCCATGAAGGTGTAATATCTTAACAGGGGAAGTACAAATCTCCTCCTAAGAACACTTTCTGGGGGCACCTGGATGGCTCAGTTCGTTGAGGGTCTGACTCTTGATTTCGGCTCAGGTCATGATCTCACTTTTGAGTTCAAGGCCCACGTCCAACTCTGTGCTGACAGTGCAGAGCCCGACTGGGATTCTGTCTCCTCTCTCTGCCCCTCTCCCGCTTGCTCTCTGTATCTTCCTCAAGACAGATAAAAATAAACCTTAAAAAAAAAAAAAAGAAAACTTTCTGGCCTCTTTTAGGACTTGGGTAGCCAATATTTGGATAGGATGTTCAGAACCAGAGGATGGAAGAGCTCCTAATCTTTCTAAGGTTCCTGGACAACGGTGTCAATTCCTCTCATGCTCTTGACGATTACCGTTTGATAGCCTTTGAATCAACAATGAAATGAAAATGGAAGAGATACTCTGACCTGCACCTTATAAGGATGCTGTAGAGGGCTTTTCAATGATTACCTGAGGAAGAGGCAGGCCGATGGGAACTAAGGCAAGGGATTAATAGATTCAACAACTGCTTGATGAATTTCTCTGAAAAGAGAGGCTTGAAGGACCCTGCCAGCAAGAAACGGGAGAAAACATAAATGGCTCGTGAGAAAGAGCCAAATGGCCTTTTCCTGTTTCCTAAGAGACTGACTCTCCTATGCTGTAGAATGTGCTGTTTCTTATAAAAGCCTCTGGAAATGCACTTTCCTCCCCAAATTCAAAGCAGGGCCACAAATCATTTATAGGAGACAAAAAACAATAAGTAGTGTCAGCACAGAGGAATATATTTTACTTTGCTCTGCCATGAGGAATTACGGTGGGTTGTGATGAGTGGAATATAAAGTAACATAAGTTGCCTGTTGACAACAGAGTTTGAAATTATAAAATGTAAAACCAATATATTTCTTGCACACTATGTAACAGCTGGGGTATTTTTATGGCTTCTAGCAGGATACCATGCCATCTCTCAAAACCCTATGATTCTGTAAGCACGTTAAGTGCGGCCTGTTATTTATTTTGTTTGTTTATCTGGCTTCAAGGATTTCACATGCGGCTTTGCATAACATCAAGTATAAAGAAAGCGATCGACACGGAATCGCACCATCTTTAAGAAGGTCCAGCCCTGGCTTGGTTACAGGGTAGCTTGGACATTATGCTCAATGTACCAGTATATCTGAGCAGACTGCCATCTTTTTCCTGAAGGAAATGGGGGGGAAATGGCTCCATCAAAAAATGACTCTGGAATGTTTCTTTCCCTGGTCTGTCCGGAATCTAAGTATAAAAATTAAGTCTTTTATGAGGCTGACAGCAGTGGAGTTCATAGAAGATCTCTTTAAATGACAGATGGTGATAAGCGAGTCAACACTTCTTATGTGCTAGACATCAGCGGTGTTGTAACTGCTGACCCACATTAATGCATCGCACCGCACTGACTAAAGGGCAAAGCAAAACTCTGAGCCGGGCGTCCTGCCCCAAACCAGGACTCATTTCATCATCTCCATTCTGGCTGCTTTGTTCAACCCACACCTCTCCATCAGTACAAAATACTTTGCTGAAATGTTTTAGCTGTCAAGTGTTGGGGTTTTTATGTTTTAATCAAATATCGCATTTTCAATGATTATTTATAGGCTGAACTCCTGGGATATGGAATTGGCTGGAAATGCATTGGGACTTGGGCAGCGCAAGTGGGTGGCGACTCCAGCACATATGTGGCCACAGAAGCAGAGGGTTGGGAAGGGTCTGCTGGGGGTACTCGATAATGCTGTGCTGGAGAGGCAGGGAGCCCCTTGTACCCTGCTACAGCTCCCGGCTGCCTCAAAGCAGCAGGGAATCCAGGCACACATCCTCTCCCTGGTGTAAGCAGAGGCCTCTTCTGTGCCTTGCAGGCTCCGGAATTTCACGAGGAGAAGCATCGCTCTTCACACAGCAGTTTGTCAGCTGTCAGCAGCTCCTGACATGACAAAATCCCCAAGCTGGGGTACCGCGGACGCGTAATACATAAGGGCCCAGTTGTCTGCGTGGAAAAGAGAGGCAACATCAGATGTTGCTTTTCAAACAAAGACCCAGTTTCCTGCTTAACACTGTGAAGACAACTTGGGTTTCTGTTCTTAGGATTACAAAATAAGAAGGAAAGAAAGAAAAAAAGAAAGAAAGGGAAAAAAGAACGGAAAGAAAACCTTTGTTCCTTTGAAGTAAGAGCAAGCTATGTGAAATGAATTTTAACCAGGTTCTGCCAATATCTATCAGCTCACTGCATTTCATAGTGCAGATAATAAGAGTCTGGAAAAAATGACAGGCAGGAGAAAGGGAAATGTGGCGGCCACGGCTGGAGTGTGCAGGATCCAGGTCAGACGAGGGGTTCAGGCGCCCTTGTCAGATGAATGCAGCTGGGTCTTGAGGGGTGGCAGGGGCGGGGGTGAATGCTTGCTTGCAGAGGTGTGGGGTTTCTTCTTTAACAAAAAAAAAATTCAGCCGACAATGGGGAGGGGTGATTTTTCCTTTGTAAGAGGCCCACCCCTAAGCAAGATAAATTCTGTTGATGCAGAAAGGACTCAGTCATAAACAAGTGGAGGATGGGGTCCATTTTTCATGGTGATCAGTAAATACTACGTATTAGTCAAGTTCACCAACACCTTCTCCTTTAGGTAAGACAAGGGCATTAGGACCTCTTTCCTCCTAAAGAAAGAAGTCAAGAATTAAAAAAAAAAAAAAAAAAAAAAGGCATGCCCTCTGAAAGACAGGACATGGTAAGATTCAGTGTGTACGATGCCCACAGATGGAAGGATAGAGTGAAAAAAAAAAAAGAAGGGCATGCGAAAGGGTCAGGGTTAGGCCTCCTTCTTAAAATAATGTTTTTAGACTGCTTTATGACACTAGAGAATTTTTTCCTTTTAATGTCAATGGAAAATGCCTTTAACCACAACCGGCGGAAATAAAAAATAAATTAAAAAAAAAAAAAAGCAAGCAAGCAAGCTTGAGATCCAGTTATTAATACTGGTGTCTGTTTCTTGGATACTGAAAAGAGAAGCTGGAAAGCCAGAAGCAAGTTCAAGGAACAACTCTAAGATGAGGCTTTGCTCTCGGTAAATTCTCCACTAAGGGAAACAGGGGTCAGCAATCATATTGCACTGAGATTTAGAGCCAGCACACCAACCGCATCTGTATTTCCCTATGGCTCATCTTTTGTTATTCAGTATCGTATTTTCTTCCCTGATTGTATGTATGTTGTGCATGGTTTAGAGGTGGCTGTGCAGAGATAAAAACACGGAAATTTAGTAAAAGGTAAGAAAGGGGATGCAGTGACAAGGGCAGGGGACAGAATGAGAAGGATCAAAGGGTACGCGTAAGCACTAACTCTTCACATGACATGACCATGCGATGGGCTTCCCTGGACCCCTCTTCCTTCCCTACACAAGGTGCATTTTGCATGAGGTTTCCCTGAGACCCTTTCTAGGCCTGACATTCTCCAATCTGAATGATCGCCCCATTATCCCAAGGGCAAAATCACCAATGGTGCACGCATAATGTTGGGTGGGTTTTTAATCGCACACACTGAGAGTGATAATAATTTTAATTGCATTCAGTTGTATTTCTTATTAATCTTGGAACAGAACTGCTACATGTTAAGGCAACTGTGGAGCTTAGAAAACAGGAGCTTAGAAAATAATTATTGTCTAAGAAAACTTAGACTTCTTCTGAAATTTTGCATGAATCGCCAACTAGGTAAAAGGAGACTGAATTGAGGCTTAGCATTTTGGAGTCTAGATTTTGCTCTCTGAGACCCTGGGCAGAGCTTGCATTTTCCATTACTTTGAAGTGAAGGGAGGATTTGGGGTAAACGATTTCTTAGATGACTTCAAAATTCCTTTTTCAAGATGTCCTGAGAGACAGCGTGGAGTAATGGAAAAATCTGGACTTTTCAATCAGCGGGACCTGGACGTGAATCCCAGCTCAACAACTCAGTGCACTGTGATGTTAGACAGGCTGGTTCTCTGGATCTCTCTTGGCTTTTGGGATTATGTCAAGCATAGGGCTGTATATAGTATGTGTGTGTGTGTGTGTGTGTGTGTGTGTGTGTGTGTGCGTGCGTGCACGCACGTGCGTGTGTATGATATGTAACTGAATTTAGGGAATGTTAGTGATTATTACGGAGCCTGTTCTGATTTTCCTCTGACTCTGGGCTTGCGGACCTATAATCATTTTCAGAGTTTATGGACAATCATCTTAGTGTTCATTGTAAAGCACAGAGCCCTCTGATTTGTATGTTAACATGTAAGTTTAAGTTGAAACCCCGCCCAAATCCTTCTAGAACTTAAGAGTCCTTAGCGACTGCCCCTGCAATCTTGTTCACGGACAAAAGCAGAGCCTGAAATACTGTACCTCGTACGGAGTAAACCCCAAGGACACAGCTCCACCTTAGTGGGGAATCCATATAAGCCAAGACTGACCCCTGAATAAACTCAAGGAAATGAAACATCTCCAGTGAAAGGGCTCCCAAGCAGTCCCCTGGAGGTAAGTCAGATGAGCAGACATCCACCTATCTGTCGAGAATGCCCATATTATCCAAATTATTCAACAGATTTACCCCAGAGTCAGGCCTCTCCCACATCAATTCTGCACTGTTAACCGGAAGAGGAGAAGGAAGCTTTTAGAGGCAAAAAATAATAGGGCACATAATTACATTTCCTAATAGCTATGCGTATGCACACACATGCACTGCATTTGGAGTCCATTTCTAGGGAGGAAACAAAGAAAATACTGACTTCTACTTTGCAGAGATAAAATGCACGTGAGCTCGTTTGATTTTAATCCCATATTTTCAGAAAGCGTGCTAACCTATGTGTTACTGGTTTAGTAATACAGACATGGCTGACACGGTGAGATTGAAGAGCCAAAAATTAAGTCCTCCATTAAGAGAAACCTCGGGCTGCACGTAGCCCCAGTCCCAATTCCGGGAAAAGCCTCAGACTGTTCAAGGCTAAAGCCATTCTCGAACCGCCCTCAGTTCAGCTAATTAAAAAGAAAAAAGAAACACTCCTATGGTCTGAGCCAAGGCCGGGAACTGCAGATACAAACTAGCCAATTTCTCACCGCTTGCCTGAACCCCCCGTGGGCCCTTTAAACTCACCTCATAATTGGTCATTTTCAAAGGATTCTCAAAAGTCATGATTGGGTCCCACCAAAAGTAATGAACACCTCACAGATACTGAATGGTCAAAGCTGTACAAAGGGGTGCTGTACAACTGTAATTGGTGCTTATGTGATGATGCTATGTGTACTGTAACACCCCCATTCCTTACTCCTTAAAAACCCTGTTCACTATTGTTCTTGGCTTCACCTTGCTGCCATGACACTGGTAGGTGGGTAGGCCCCTGCTCGAGCTTGTAATAAAGACCCTTTTGTATTTGCATTGGTGCCGGCTCCTTGGAGGTCTCTGGGACTCATGATTTGGGCACAACAAGATCACAGTAGTTGAAAGAACATGTTTATTTTATTGATTTATTTTTTTTAACATCATTTAAATCCAAGTTAGTTAACATATAGAGTAGCAATGATTTCAGGAATAAATTTGAGTGATTCATCACTTACATTTAATACCCAGTGCTCATCCCAACAAGTGCCCTCCTTAAGGCTAATTGTCCATTTAGCCCATTCCCCCACCCAACACCCCACTGGCAGCCCTCAGTGTGTTCCCTGTATTTAAGAGTCTCCTAAACCATCATTTTTAGAGGAGACCACTGCTTTACTGATTCTTACCGGCGCTTCACTTCTCTGAAGTTCCTCATGCCCCTTGACTTAACATCAGGTGCCATATATTGCATAAAACTTGGTCAAGGGAGTCAATGTTCCAGGAGGAGTTAAGTGATTCATGCGCTCATGTCAGTACCCTTTCTAATGTCATTTCCAAGATGCTGCATGTTGACCACACATTCTGTGTGGCTATGAACCTTAAAGAAACATCGAAGGATGAAATCCAAAGGGTTCTTTCTAGATGCCAAGTAGGCTTCTACCCACAGACTAAAATTAGGCTTCTACACACAGACGATGCTTTACTATCAAGCCCGACATTCTCAACCAATCTAAAAGAGTAACTCTGTGTCTCAGAGAAGGCAACTTGTACCTAAATTTCAAGTCTTCTATACTTATTCCACCCCTCCCTGTCCCTAGGGTCCAGGTCACCTCCTAGGATAGAAACTAATCTCTTTAAAGAACAGTTTGCTTTGTCAGCCAAAATTGCTTCCTGTAGCACGTACAAGTGGCACATTTTCATACCCAAACCCAGAAGCACTGATATAATGGAAGGCATACAATGCATTTCCCAGCAACACACACAAATACGGAAGCTACTATAATCAAATGTCATAGAATAAAACATGGAAATGCAGGCTAATTCCATGTCCATCATGCATTGAGCAACTTTAGGAATGTTGTCATGAAGTTACAGGTCCATACATAACAACCTTAGTTCTACTAGAGTTTCTGAAAAATAAGCTTCTGAGCACCTCGCGTACAGACGGAGGCCATGGAAATATAGAATCCACTCTCTGCTGGCTTATTTTACTCTAAACAAATTAAGTTCTCAAATTCTGCTGAGCCACGTGAATGCTCATAATATAACACTCACATCTTCAGATCTCTCGTAGGAAGACAGCCAGGACAATCCAATGGTAAAATTAAATTTCTTGAGTAGATTTATTAATATAGTAAATGATGCATTATTATCTTCCTGTGAATGCTATTGAGCTTAATGTGTTCATACTTGATTGTCAGCTCTAGATTTCCTCATAATTCAACAAAATATCTAACAAAAGAGAGAACCTGATTGGCCTGACTACTAACCAACAAAACTTTTGAAGAAAGTACTGAGGTACAAAGTATATATGATTTTCTTGAAGTGTAGAGGAAACCTTAACCAGATCTGTAGCCACATATTCAAGATTTGGAGCCAGGGTTGTTTTTTCAAAACTTAACAAGCTCTGAACTACACCCATGTATTAGAAAGCTTTATTGCCTCAAGCAAAAAGCAAATGTATCAGTATATTCATCATGTTCTCTCCAGATATTTATAATGTTTGCATAGGGGAGAGAAAACCAGGTTACCTAAAAATGTGGTAAGCACACATCTTGCACTACCCAGGAGGGAGGGTCTCACTCTTTGCCTGTTACCTGAGAATAATCACTAATAGCGTCTACGTTCACTGTCAAAGTCGTGAATAAATTATGGCAAATAAATTATGTGGTCAATTTACAAAACAAAACAAAAAAAGAATTGGATTCATTCTGCAGACACACGGCAAAGAAAGAAAGTACGCGCCAGAGGATCAACCATCCAGTGGCCAGGCAAGAAAGAATGCTAGAAGTCTGATGAGAATACGCCGCATTCCAGAGACCTGAAGGCCACTTCCTATAGTCAGGGAGCAAACTGTGAGCGGGGCAAAAATAACAGCAATGAAACTGTGAGTGACGGCTTTAAAAATGGCATGGCAAGAAAAGTGCTAGCAAAAGTTGGAAACAGGTTGAGAAAATGTTTATTGAAAGTTAGAAAAATGGTGCCCCCTGTCCATCCATGGCAAAACAACTAGGAGACAGTTTCTGGCAGAAATGGGGAAGAAATAAAGTCAACTGAATATACTTTGGGACCGTGGTCAGACGATTTTCAGGGAGAATGTGAGAAGTGTCACCTGGCTTCTCGTAGCTGAAAAGGTGTGGGAGAGGCCACATATTTGAGAAAAAAATTAAAAAGGGACTGAAAAGGGATGAGCAAATGCTGGATTGGAAAAATAAAACTATTTCTCATTTTCATTTCCTTCATTCTGGAAAGAGATTCAAACCAAGTGGGTGGCTGCTAAGACTCTGTTAAGATCACTAACAGATTTAAGGCAGAGTGGAAAAGACAACCTCAGGTACCAAAAAAAAAAAAAAAAAAAAGACTCAATTCCATCCGATTTGTCATTTCAATTGTTAAAATTGTCATTTCTCTATTTAGAACTTTTCTTGGTATTACGTGATTTCCTTGAGATTGCACACATCACACAGCATTTCTCCAACATCTTTGACCACGGCATCCTTTTGGATACAGAACAGTTATCTGGAGAACAGAGTTTGGAAAATGCTACTGTGTAAAAAAAAAAAAAAAAAAAAACCCTAAAAACAACAATAACAAAAAAAACCACACTTCTTCTTCTATGACCTTTTCTAGTCTGGGAAAACTATTCATTAGGTGTTAGTTGCCTTTGGTTTAATATCCAATACAAATACATTAAAAGAAATTGTATCATTGATTAGTGAGAAGACACACAGGAAAGCATGCAGTGAAGATATAAAATATAAAATGTTCTCTCTAGTTGCTGGAAAGGAAAATGATGGATCTGGTTATGTTCCCCAGTGACTGATCTTATCTTCTGTGCTCTTATTTAAATAGGTAGCTACCTTATTCCTCTGTGATGACCACTTCAGTGCTTTATCTTCACATCATCACACCAGGACTTTCCATTTGCTCTGATCATTTATGAGTCATGCGTGCTAAATCAGGTCTGTGATGTGAGTCATTTGGGCTAGATCAAAATTATGAAATGAAAAAAGTTATGACAGGTAACGTGCATGACAATGTTATCAAATAGCTTTTTATAGTGAGTGATTATATTAACTAGCTAACATGAGTTTCACTTTCTAATTATTACAAGTAAATCTTTTGGAACATGTTACTGATTTTTTTCTTCCTTCCCTCACAGGGTCGTTTCTTTAAATTCTAAATTTCATGTTGATGACCTCGGAGTAATGGATAGAATTGCTGAATCATACTGTACACCTGAAACTAATATAACACTGCATTAACTATACTGGAATTAAAAACAAATTCCTTCTGCTATAGACAAAACAAATAAACTCTACGTGGGCAGGAATCTGTTTTGCTATCCCAAGTGCCTCAGGTTTGGCACATGGTTAGGTAACTACTTGAAAAAAAAATTTTGTTGAGTTCAAAAAAAAAATCTCTATGCATGAATTAGATTGGAGATAGTCAATTCTCTGAAATTTGAAAGGTTTACAGTCAATGAAGGATGACACTTAAGAAATGCTGTGTTTGTTGGTCTTGTTTCCTTCACTTCTTTAACTTGGTGGAAGATATAAGATGTAATCAATTTTTAACAGTAAAAATTAAGCATGTGAACAATTTGGCTCTTCATGAATGGGTCTCTTACCAGTCATTTACTACCTTTACAAAACATACGACATTGATGTATTGCAGTCAAAGTCTAACTGTATAGATGGAGATCCAATCATAGGTACTCAAGAAAATTAGTTTACCTTAATTTAAACGTTAGAGGTGCTATGTGATTTCTAAAGAAAATAGAAATTTCTAATGATACCAGACTGATTTATACTAGGGAAAGTGGCTTTTTTATTTGGAACAAATGAGTAATCTTTCTTTACCAAAGTTGCTGTTGTGCTTTCTCAACTAGGCATTTTAATTTCCACGTTGACAACCCATCAGAAAGAACCTATTATAAATGATCAAAGCATATCCTTGATAGGTTAGTTGCTTAAAATGACAAGTAGGACAGTTTTGTGATAGAGAAGAAGTGATGTGTGCTTTAATCTCCGTATTTTGATGCGCTGCACACCACGCTGTCTGAGCTGAAATGCATTTTGTTCCTAAGGCTTTCACTAAGTGTTTCCTCTTTAAACATTTTGTCAGGTAGAGAGGTGCTCTGGACGGAATCCGTTACTAATGGTGTAATAACTGTTTTACTACTGAGCGTGCAAAAAACCGGTTTGTCTTTCTAATATCTGACCCTAAGCTCTGGTTCATCAATTATGAGAGAAATGAAAACAAAAAAGAAAAAAAAATCAGCAGTTTCCTTTTGATTATTTTAGTCCTTATAATAAAGGAAGATGATAATGATGATAATAATAATAATAATAACTAATAGTATTTAGAGTTGCCCAGTCCATCTAGTGTAAAAACACCAGATGATTTTAGATGGTCATGCAAACCATCCACCTTAGGAGTCTGAACCAGGTGGGAATTTTCCCATGTCATTTTAGGTACAGAAAATGTAACATCTCTTCAGATTTCTAAAATAAATCACAAATCCATCTCCAAGCTCCACTGGCCAAAGTTCATGCAAAGTCACCATTTTATGACTTCCACAGCCTTCCTATTGGAACACTGGGACTTCCGGGGCTTGTGTGTGTTCAGGAAGATTACGAAGAGGCCTCTGATGAAGGTCTTGGTGGCCGCTATTGAGATACTCATTGTTTAGGCTCATGTGATTCTCATAGCGGCAACTGACTCTGTTGGTGTCATGGCAAGCTCAGCCACAAGGACTTGGAAGCCCAGCTTCCAAGGTCATGACACAGGGTGGTCAGAGAGATGTGAATGAGGGCATGGGCCCCTAGCAGTTATACAGGAGCAGAAGCACACAGCTCCTGGGACCCACTCACTTGTCCCTACCACTCGGCCCATAAAAATGCAGTTCACTCTGTGTTGGCAAAGACCGTTCTCTTTCTTCTGACTGCCCAGGGTCCAGCCTTTTTACCCTCAGAAAAGCCACTTTGATCCTGTCAGTCTTTTAACATTTTTGAAAACAACTTGCTTACATATATTTTGTAAGACGACTTTTTGGACTTCTGACACATAAGAGATGTCATTCCTTCCTGGCACAAGAAAACAAAGAACCTGTGAGCCACAGCTCTGTCTGCATCTCCTGGATGAGAGAATCCTCCTGTAATTCTTCGAAAACAAGGGGCAAAGAAGAAAAGGGATTAATTGACTGCTTCATCATTAACCCCGGGCTGTGCTCATCTCAAGGCATTTAACAGAGTAAAAGCTCTAGGGAGAAGGAAACCTAATAGAAATCAAGGGATACCAGAACAGAGGGGGAAAGGTTAAGAATTAAAATGTGAGGTCAGAGGGGACATCAGAGAGTCCTACTTCAAGTGAGAAGACCGTTGCTAAGAGATTAGACCTGGCTCAAATACTGTTCCTCTTGTAAGATCCCTTCCCCTCATCAAAGAGAAGTTGGCATTTCCCCCCAGGTTTCTTCGCTTGGATAAGAACAGCAACAACTGCATTTAATTGAGAACTTTCTTTGCACGAGGCACTATATAAAGCTAAGTGCTTCACATGCATTATTTCTTTTAATCCCTACCAAAAACTCTATGAGGTAGGTCCATTATTTCTTCCCTTATTACTGAGCTTTTTGCTCCAAGTAAAAAACACCACAAGTCAAACGGACTATGTAATGACCAGAAGTAGATGGAGAGAGAGAGAAGGCTTCAAGTCTACCAGTTTCTCAAGAGCATCATCAAAGAGCATTCAGTCTCTATCCTTCCTTGACACGTTGGCTTCATCCTAAAGTCCAACACCCTCATGGTCAGGAGAAATCTGCCGCCAGGAATGGAGCATAATTCCGCATCCACATCCCACAGAATTAGCCACTCTTCTGTATCTTGTTGACCACAAGTAGCACAGGCTTGTCCATCTATGAAACAATTACCAGCAAGGAGCCTGCATGGCAACAAACATCTGAGATGAAGTATCAAAAGTGGAATGGTGTTGGGGACCCCATTTTACACACGAGGGAAATGAAGAGCTAAGAAGTTAAATGATTTGCCCAGGATCACACAGTTGTGGAAAGCAGATGTAGGTCTGCCTAGAAACAAAGTGCATGCTCTTAACTTTTGTCTTAGAACATCTGAGCACATTCTGGAGGTTCTCAGAACCCAAATTTAATTTTTTTAATGTTTATTTACTTTTGAGAAAGAGACACACACACAAAGCATGAACGGGGGAGAGGCGAGACACAGACTCTGAAGCAGGCTCCAGGCTCCAAGCCATCAGCACAGAGACTGACATGGGGTCAGTCATGGACTGACTCACTGACTAACTCATGGACTAGGAGATCATGACTTGAGCCAAAGTCAGACACTTATCCAACTGCTGTGAAGGGAACACTGTGATACTATACTGGTGGGATGGGGGACCCTTTTGAATTTTTGTACTTAATACAATGAAAAGCAAGAAAGGCATGAAAGGAAAGGTGAATATCATGATCAAAGCAAAACACAACAGTTGGTTACCCACCTTTATCTGAGGTCAAGACTGTTAAAGAATTATTTCTTTTCTGTGACTGCGTTTTAACTACTGCTCAGCTCATTCTTGTCATGTGAATTACACTAACAAATTTTTAAAAAATGAACAAATTACTTCTTTAAGTGAAATGTTTTCCTTCTCTCCTTCAAAAAATTCAAATTGGCCAAATAAAATTCATCATTCAAATATAAATCATTTTTAACAGGTCATATAAATGACTGATTCTATTAACTACTGAATCAATAAAGTAGAATCTCCTTCAGGGCCCTGGGAATTATATGATGGATCTTTCCTTTTCATCAATAACTCTGAATAGGTCTGGGTTAATAAATACTTCATATTTCTCATCACAGATTATTTGTCAAGTAGTAGACTATTTGTAAGTAGGAAGAGCAGAGGAACCTCCCAAACCCTGATCTGATTCACTGTCCATGTGAACTTACAGATAAAAACTAAGAGGTCCTTCCCCCAAATGATAAGAATGAGACTCATTAGGGGAAAGAGAACTATTCTAAATGAAAATCAAAGTCTTCCATTTGTTTCTTCTTTTCTTTCATTCCATCTTTATCTTATTCATAAAAACTCTATGTTCTTAATGATTTTTATTTTTTTCTGATTTTCTTCTCTGAAGCCTTTAGAGAATTACTTTACTACTATTTTCCATTCTTTCCCCTGTTTTACTTATCCATTATTCTTGTATGTTGTGGACAAATTATTAAAGTTCACAGATTTCTTTTATAGATAAATTAAGTCATATGGACAAAATAATTCTAAGTGACTTCTGGTAAAAATTTTTATCCTGTGATGTTTTAAACTCAGTTTGCATGTTTGACAAAGTACTTTTTAAATTTATTTTGGGAGAGAGAAAGCTTGTGCATCCACATGTGAGCAGGGGAGGAGAAGAGGGAGGGAAGGAGAGATAGAAAATCCCAAGCAGACTCCATGACGTCAGCGCAGAGCCTGACCTGGGGCTCAATCTCACAACCACAAGATCACAACCTAAGCCGACAGCAGGAATCAAGTACTCAACTCACTGAACAACCCAGGTGCCCCCAAAGCACTTATATTTGAGCCTCCAAATAAAAGAAAAGCATTTTTATGTTGAGATAGTTTCCTTTTGTGTGTATGCATGATCAAAAATATAATATGACAAAATTAATACCTTCCAGGAATTTTTAACAGGGCCTGTTTATCAGTGATAAGAAACTCTGAGGTTGATAAAGTAGGGCAAAAGCTAAAACATCTGCCTGAGCACACACATGAGCAATTTTTTTTCTAATGAGCCTAAAGGTAGAAACATTTAATTTTGTTTTAATGACCAACATTTTGAGATGTTCATCTCTTTATTTATTTTGGTCATTCTTGTGACTATGAATGGTGTCCCATGTATATGCATATGTTTTGAAGATCTAATTGGCTTTATTATATGATTCAGCTGGAGAGCATCCCATCTACCAAGAAGAGGGGAGCTCCAAAGAGTATACAAAATGGAAGTATGGAATGTTTTTACAAGGAGAGTGGGGCCAGAAAGTAATGAGACAAAGAAAAGGATTGTTTCAGGCAGGGTTGATTTCCTTGGGGTGGGGGTGCCTGGGGGTAAAGGGTCTTAGAATGTGGATTAACCTCCTCTCCCTGTGGAGATAGGAGAGGGCCCATAGGGCAGACTTACTGGCCCCAGCATAAAATTCCTGACTGACTGTCAAGACTGAATTTCTAGGGGAGGTTAGAAATGTAATTAGATGAGATATTAAACAGCAGATATTGGGACCTTAACCTAAGTGGCCTGTGGTTTCTTTTTAACAACTGACCCCTTTGGATTAGATTCTCAGGTTAACTGAAAGATGTGATCAAAATTGTAAGGTACTGGGGACATCTCAGCTACCACTCCATAGATTCTAGGAGCCTTTGTTGATCCTTTGTGTGAGATTTCATTATGGTTTTAATTGCACTTCCCTAATGAATGATGACATGCAGCACCTTGTTCATGAGCTTTGTGACCATTCACAAATCCTTTTGTCAAGTTCCTAAGTTTTTCTCTTACTTTTTAGTTTGGTGGGGGTATTTGTCTTTCTATTACTGATTTATACATGCTTGTTAGGTACCCTGGGTATCTTTTTGTATTTAGATAATTTTCCTGCAATAATGTTTTTCCCAGTCTGTGGATTGCCTATGCAATTTTTTAAAAGCTTTATTTATTTTTGAGAGAGAGAGAGTTAGTGAGTGTGAGCAGGGGAGGGGCAGAGAGAGAGGGGGACATAGGATCAAAGCAGGCTGTGCACTGAGAACATACAGGCCAATGTGGGGCTCATGAACTGTGAGATCATGGCCTGAGCCAAAGTCAGATGCTCAACCAACTGAACCACCCAGGAGTCCCTACATGTTAAATGGTGTCTTTGAATGAGCAAACATTCCTAATTTTGAGGAGGCCCAATCTATTAATCTTGTCTCTTTTTTTTTTTTAACATTTTATTTATTTTTGAGAGAGAGACAGACAGACAGCATAAGCAGGGTAGGGCCAGAGAGAGAGGGAGACACAGAATCCGAAGACAGGCTCCAGACTCTGATCTAGCTGTCAGCACAGAGCCCGATGCGGCGCTCAAACCCATGAACCACGAGATCATGACCTGAGCCGAAGTTGGATGCTCAACCAACTGAGCCACCCAGACACCCCTATTAATCTTGTCTTAATGATTAACACTCTATCTCAAGGTAATGATGATATTCTCCTATTATCTTCTTTAAGGAGTTTTAGGATTCTGAGTTTCACCTTTGCACCTATGACCATCTCAAACTAATGTTCATATATGGAATGAGAACTGGATTGCAGTTCACGGTCAATTGTCCAAGTAGCATCTGTTACAAATGACTTGGCTATCCATTTAGGACTGACTTGGTACCCTGATCAAAACTCAGTTTGCCATATGTGTATGTATCTATTTCTGGAATTCCAGGTCTCTCCCATTGAACTATTATCTAACATTGTGCCAAAGTCCATAGTCTCGACTGTGTTGGCTTTTTAAAAATCTTAAAATCAGGTAGTATTAAGTTTCTGGAATTATTTTTTCAGTGTCATTTTGGCTCTTTTATGTCCTTTGCATCCCAAAATGAATCAATTTAATAATTTCTTCAAAAACATTAGCCTGCTGGAATTTTGACAATGTTTGGAATCTGTTTATCAAGGCTATTAGGTGGAGAATGTATTAACATATGATTTTAAACACT
Source organism: Hyaena hyaena (assembly GCF_003009895.1). Lineage (NCBI taxonomy): Eukaryota > Metazoa > Chordata > Mammalia > Carnivora > Hyaenidae > Hyaena > Hyaena hyaena. Next base: position 301,639 of record NW_024081083.1, on the reverse strand, counting down.
CTCTATTGCTTATGAAACTTTTGCTCTAGTGGAACCCTGTCACAAGATGATTCATGATTATCTTCTTTGCTTCTTTGTCACTTAACTAAGGCAGCTTGGAAGCATCATGTGACTTCATTGCTTCAACTCTGTTAGTCTGTTCGTTACCCACTCCCAGAAGAGATGTGAGAATTAATCCATATTGAAAGTATCTTGAAACCTTTTAAAAAGAACTACGTCATTCTAAGCAGTCATTTCCATAACTATTTTCACTCTGAAACATTTTTATAACTAAAAAAAATTGTAAGAGTCTTTTCAATTGTATAATATTCATGACCCTGCAGATGAGAACAAGGTAAGGATTCATGGATCTAGCATCCCAATTTGTAAACAAAACACAAATAACACATACACCTGGTTCACTTTATTTTTTTAATTTTTTAATGTCTTTATTTTATTTTGAGAGAGAGAGAGAGACAGAGAGTGAGCAAGAGAGGGGCAGAGAGACAGGGGGACACAGAACCTGAAGCAGGCTTCAGGCTCTGAGCTGCTAGCACAGAGCCTGATGTGGGGCTTGAACCCATGGATGGTGAGATTATGACCTGAGCTGAAGTCAGACACTTAACCGACTGAGCCACCCAGGTGCCCCCACAACTGGTTCACTTTAATTTTAAACTATAATGTTATCTACCAATGGGACCCTGAATACAGCTTTTTAAAGTATTGGAAGGGAAAAGAGAGTTTACAGAATCAAGTCCACTCGAAACAATGGCAGTCTGTGTGGAATCACATTTGTGATTATACTCTCATGATAATGCACAGGAAAACAGAAATCTCTCATGTCATCAAGGAAAATGTAGTGTGCCTGGTGGTCTTGGTAAGGGCTCTGTTCCCTTTGAGGACAAAATTCTTAGAGTGTTTGTCACCCAGCACAGCAGGACCATTGAGAAGCCTCCTTTAAATAGTGTACCATGGAGGAAAATGAAGCTCCAAATGGGCTTATCGTTTATTGAAGCACCTAAAAATGCTACTTTAGAATTAGGACATTTAAAACACAGTAGAAGGGAAATTAGAGATCTAAAGAGTGTTCATGATTCCTTCTATCAAGGCCTGCTTTCTGCAGTGGCTCCTTGAATGTACTATGATATGTGGACAGAATCGTAACCCAAGCTAAAAATCAGTGCCTGTGCCACGCACGTGGCAGTTACCCAGAGCGCCTGTCCTCATCTTTGGGACATTGTGCGAAGCTTTGTCACTAGAGAAGCTTCTTTGAATTTCGTTGTGTAGTAGTTTAAGGAGAAATCAGTGTATTTTTTAAAGTTCTGAAAATATTCAACTCTCAAAGGTACATTTTAATGCTATAGGGACCTTAATGTTTTGTTATTTCATATTCCCTGATAAAAACTGCACTGGATCAGGGGTCTCCAAACTGTTATGGTATACACCTATTAAGATAATGATGTTGGGGTGCCTGGGTGGCTCAATTGGTTAAGCACCAGGCTTCAGCTCAGGCCATGATCTCACGGTTTGTGAGTTCAAGACCCACATCAGGCTCTGTGCTGACAGCTCAGAGCCTGGAGACTGCTTCAGATTCTGTGTCTCCCTCTCTCTCTGCCTTTTCCCCACTCGCACTCGGTTTCTCTCTGAAAAATAAATGAACATGAAAAACGAGCAGATGCTTAAAAGGAAAATGATGTTGAGCAAAAGTTCAATACGTGCATATTTATTTATTTATAAATTATATGCATGTAGTATCATTATTAACTCATATCTAAAAACAGAATATACACTTGAGGTTATAGCTCTTTCCAATAATGCTATGCATAAAACTATGTTTGAAACAGTATTCTTAGTAATTTCAATTTTGTTGGCTAGTTCCTTGTCAGAGCTTTTTACAGTTTGTCCCGTTTTTCCTTAAATGAATATTGGCTGACATCGAGATCACTTGAAAAGCAATAGTGACACCTCTGTCAATGTCTAGTTGTTTGCTGGCGTTTGTGTTACGGTTATAGCCTTCACTCCATGGTTTTTCTGCCATACCCTCTTAAAGCCATTTGACCTTTTTAGTGAAGAACTGTCTTTCAATCAAGTGGGTGGTAAAATGCACAGATGTTCTAAACCCGGCACACAGAAGCTACACTACACTATACTACAATGAATACCCACAGACCATGTGGGACACAGGACGGTGTGACGTACGGGCTAGGTCAGAAGGTCTGGGTCATTTCACAAGCTCAGTATTAGGAAATATTAATACGCTTCCTAGTTTTGTTTTATTTTTAATTTTCTTATATTTTTTAAACATCTATTTATTTTTGAGAGACACAGCGAGATGGAACACGAGTGGGGAGGGGGCAGAGAGAAATGGAGACACAGAATCTGAGTCTCTGAGCTGTCAGCACAGAGCCCGACACAGGGCTTGAACTCACAGACCGCAAGATCACAACCTGAACCAAAGTCGGATGCTTAACTGACTGAGCCACCCAGGCGCTCCTGTACTTCCTGTTTTTAGATAGCCAAGAGGGGCATTATAATATTTTCTGTATTCCATCTCGCTCACCCACTGGGCTGTGTGCCCCCAGTCTGGAGCTCCAGTGGCTTCCATGACTCACATCTGAAAACGGAAAAACAAAATGTGCTTAAAGGAAAGAAAAGTGCGATTATTAATTCCCCACTACATCATGCTCCAAGGAGAAATCAAATTGAAAATCAAGACAGGATGACAACACAGGTGAGGATCAAACTGCATTAATTTCTGGTGATATTTATCTAAAGAGACAGGATGACTCCTTTCCCAGGAGAGAAGGAACCAGAGTAACGAAGGATAGGGAGAGGTGACTCTGGGTGGGGGCGTAAGCAGCCTGTGGGAGACGGAGGGGGCTCACCGGGCAGAGAGATAAAAGTGCAAATGAGGTGAACAAATTTCGGTAAAAATGAGAATTAGAAGTGCAGTGGAAATCAAACCAGAGAAGAAGAAAATATATTTGAATTATGGATGGGCTTAAGAATATGCTTTTGTTGTCCTGATACAGTGGTAATAAAAGAGAAGGGAGTCTTCCCCTTGAGATACTACCATTAACATTTTATCACTGGTAAGATCAAGTCATCCCATGCAGGAGCGCTGAATTACGGTGACGCAGGGACAGGACTTCCTTGCTTCTTATCCTCATCTCCATACTTAAGAAACAAGTCCTCTCTTCCTCTAAAACTCAGAGCCTTTTAAAAAAAAATTTTAAGTGTAATTTTTTAAAATTTTTTTGTGGGACACAGAGAGAGAAAGTGTGTGCAAGCAAGGGAGGGGTAGTGAGGGAAGGAGAGAGAATCTCACGTAGGCTCCACGCCATCAGCACGGAGCCTGACGCGAGGCTCAAACCCACAGACCGTGAGATCATAACCTGAGCCGAAATCCAGAGTTGGATGCTTAACCAACTGAACCATGTAGGGGCCCCTCATGCATTTTTTAATGTAAGCTCCACGCCCAACGTGGGGCCTGAACTCACAACCGTGAGATCAAGAGTCACAAGCTCTACTGACTGAGCCAGCCAGGCACCTCGTTCAGAGCCCCTTTCTGTGCCACTCTTTCCAGTCCCGTTGAGATCTTAATTCTCAATTTCTGCCCATCTGCCGCCTTCTCAGGCACCATCCACCCGGCCCACAGCTGTTACCCTGTGCCTTCAAACATGTACAGCTCTCTCTCCTCCTAGAAAATGTTCTCTTGACCCAGCTGCCCTTCTAGATCCTGCTGTAATTTTTCCCCCTGCTGCTGCTGATCTTCTCAACTAAGAAGCCTGTATCTACTGCTTCCATAGTCTCAGCCATATCTTGGAATCAGACTGCTGTTCTTACTACTTTGCAGAGACGAATTCCGTATTGTTCTCTTGCAATTGTGACTATGGCCTATTGGTGTTTGACGGCTGCCTCCTACCACCCCTCCCCTTCCCTCTCCCTCCCTGCTACATCCCTAGCCTGACCTTTTCCATTTCCTCCCCCAAATCCAGACTTCCCCCTTCCTCTCTGGGATCTTCACTGCCCTGTATGACACCTCTCTGTGCACAGAATTAACATTCCCTGAGTTAAGGCACGGAATGTTTCATTCTTCATCCTTTCTTTCAGCTTTCTCGTATTTTCCCCATCTGCATTTGTCAAATCATTTGCTGCAATACAATGGCCTGGATAAAAATTAGTTGAGTGAATAAATGTAGGGACATGTATTCTATGCCCCGGCCAAGAGGCATCCTTATCATTCCATCAAATCCACAGTTACTTTCTAACTTTATTATGTTAATAAACTATAGCCATTTGGTTCTGGTGGGTCACTGAGTCACTTTATATAATTAAATGTGCCAAGCTACTTAAATTCAGGTTAACTAGCCAGGAAACAGTAAATTGCAGGATGTGATTTCTACCAGAACACAGCAGCGGTGAGTCGGGCAGTTTCTCGTGGTCACATCCTATGAAGACTACAGGGTGGCTATTCTCCAGGCACGTTTTCTTACTCTAAACGCTCTAGGATTAAAGCACAGTGAGCTATAGCAATGTTCATCAATGTATACACAAGCCATGAGCTGTACAAGGGTATATAAGGGTGGAATACTTAAAAGGCCAAAGTCCTAAAACATAGGCAATGGCAGATGGTCTTGACACGCTTCTATTTCCACCTTTGATAAATTTCAACTAGTTTTGTTCTTGGGTTGCCTGAAGCCTGGTGTGTGTTGAAGTCTTTCAATTAACTAGCTAATATATTTAAGCTTTTCTCTGAGAATGACATTCACCACTTTCCCTTTGAAAGTGCTTGCCAATCGATACCAGTGGAGACGCACTCAAAGTCACGAATATGGTGATTATGTGGCTTCTGTGGCCGCCTGAGGAAGCTGCTTCCCTCCAAGAAAAACTTGACACGTGTAAGGTTCCTACATTCCTTGCCATACAATATCCCTGACTTTCGATCTGGTTGAGTTCGTACCAAATGAAAATCACATACACCCTTCTGTTTCTTCCCAACAGCTTATTCATGAGGGTAGGTTAGCAAAATGTGGAATCTGTCGACAAGACTTCCTTTCTGGTTAGGGGCCCTCGTCCACCAGTTTGGAAGCGCACATCACAAATTCCTTTTATGAAAAACCCGAATTGCATGAAACAGCAAAGTAAATAAATGTAACACATGACACAGTCTTCTAAAAACAATTATATGAGGTACCTTGTTATTCAAGTTTTAAATCCTTTTCTGTTCAGGAGGCCTTGTATAATTATTCCAACCACGACTAATGCCTTTTGCCTCTGAACCCTTACAGAAATTAAAATTTTGTGCTGAATGGTACACTTCACGTTCTATTGCTTTGTTGGTTATTGTCAATTACCTGCCGTCTTTGAGGTTGGGAGACTGTATCTTATAACCTACATCTCCTCCATATTGCACACTGCAAAATGTGTAGCTGTGAATCAGCATTCACACATCTCCTGACCGATTAATGCTGGCCAGGGAGTACGAGGAGTGTGAAAAGTAGTCACCAAAATAGTGACAGAATGAATTCTCCAGGAATTTCTAAACTGCAAGTAACACAGGTCCAACTAAACTTTTTTTTTTCAATGTTTATTTATTTTTGAGAGAGGGAGAGGGAGAGAGTGGTCAAGGGGGAGGCAGAGAGAGAGGAACACAGAGGATCTGAAGCAGGCTCTGTGCTGCTGACAGAGAGCCCGATGCAGGACCTAAACTCACAAACTGTGAGAACATGACCTGAACTGAAGTCAGGTGCGTAACCGAATGAGCCACCCAGGCTTGTCTTTATTCATTCTTTCATTCAACCAGTATTTATTCAGCTCCTACTATGTGCAGACACCACTCTCGATGCTTAGAATGGATGAGTGCACAATTTACAACAAGAGACCCCCTCCTGGGGAGCTTGCACCGAAGCAGAGTGACACAGATGTCATGTGATAAACATAATAAATCCTTACAAAATATAACAGAACACTCTGGAGGAGAAAAGAAAACAAAACCAGGGTCAGTGGTACTAGAAAGTTAGTGGTAGGAGATTTCAGATATCTGGTAAAGACCTGAAAGGGACGAGAGCATGCCAGGTGTGAGCGTGTTCTGGGCATAGACAGCAATCCATGCAAAGCCCCCCAAGGATACTCATGACTGGCATGTCAAGGTCAAGGCCAATGTGGCTAGAGCAGAGCAAGCAAGGGGGAGAAGAGGAGAGGCAGAGATCAGAAAAGCAACAGGGGGTTTGTGTGTGCCAGGGTGCCCAGGTGGCTGGATTCTCATCAGGCGGGATTTTCAGGTAATTAAATAAATGAAACTTCAAGCCAAGAAATGAAGTTTTAGTCACCCGAAATGGAAAGCCAATGCTAATGCAAGGTTCTGATCAGAGGAATACATTTCATTTTAGAAGATTCACCCTGCTGTATGAGAGACAGAAATCGAAGCAGGGAGACCAATGAAGAGGCTACTGTAACTGTAAAGGTGAGAGACGAGAGTGGCTTGAAGCCCAGCGATAGTAGAATGCTATTTAGATCATAGACTTATAGTTTAGATTCTAGATATTCCAGATATATTCTGGAAAGTAGAATCAAGAAAATGTTCTGACAGGGGAACCTGGGTGGCTCAGTTCATTAAGCATCTGACTATTGATCTCAGGTCAGGTCTTGATCTCAGAGTCATGTGACCCGCATTTGGGGCTCTGCACTGGGCATGAAGCCTGCTTTAAAAAAAAGGGGGGGCAATGTTCTGAGAGACAGACTTGGGAGTGAAGAAAAGGCAGGAGACAAGGATTAACACCAAAGATTTGGGCTTGAGCAGGTGGCAGGCTGCAGGTGCCATGTAACTAACACTGGGGACACTTCAGGTAGGAGCCAATAGCAGAGGAAAGGTTTGTAGCTCCATTTGGGGCACGTGAAATTAAAAACTTCTATTAGACAGCGAAACAGACACTGAGGGAGCAATGAGATACCCAAGTCTGAAGTCTGGATGTAAGACGTGGGCTGGACCACGGTTATGGTGTTAAACCAGACTGGCCAAGAGCAGCCCCTTCTCTGACTGCAAAGTAGTTAGACGGTATACGACAGCTCGGTGTCCACACTAATTTGTGTGAAATCATCCAGGTTCTGATAAGGAGAGACAGCTCGTAGATCGGCTTTCACCACCTTCTACTTGTAATGGGAATGAATATCTGTTAAAGACAAAGATCTATATCTTACACTGACCACCCCCATTCTCCAATTTGCATTTTCTCCGAAGCAATGGATACTATATAAAATGAAGCATCACAGAAAGATACTTCCCTGAAAATATAAGTGGTAGGCCCTATGAGAGGGAGTTGGATGAAAAACAAGCATCCATCACTCCTTTAAGGGTGTTCTTGAGCCATAATCAAAAGCCTGCTTACATAATTTTGTTTGCAGTATCTTACTTGCACACATACCAGATTCTCCTATAAGTATGTATATGTATATGTATGTATGTATGTGTGTACACACACATAGATGTGTATGTATATATGGCATACATATATAACAAATGTATGTTTTGGAGGCAGTGCCTTACATGCCAGTTTACTACCATGGGATCAATTTTACTGATTCAACAGTAAAATGACCAATTCAAAGTAAAACACTGCTCCTGTTCGCCATTATGAAAATGAAGGTTAGGGATGCCTTTTCCCAAGAGTTATTTTCTATTTTTTTAATGTCTATTTTTAAGAGAGAGAGAAAGAGAGGAAGAGGATGTGAGCAGGAGAGAGGCAGCGAGAGAGGGCGACACAGAATCTGAAGCAGGCTCTAGGCTCTGAGCTGTCAGCACAGAGCCTGATGTGGGGCTTGGACCCACGAACTCTGAGATCATGACCTGAGCCGAAGTCAGACACTTAACCAACTGAGCCACCCAGGTGTCCCCCCGAGAGTGATTTTTCTAAAATGTACATGTTCAGTTCACCAGATTAAAGATGGTACTGTTAACCTGAAGCCAGTGTACAGTTAAGCTAATTTTAAATACCTGTAAGCTCCCAGAGTTAAACCAACCCCTTCTCTTTGTCAACAGTTCTGATTCTATCTCTATAGTACAGGAGGCCTTGACCCAACCTTATCTTTAAATAATTAGGAGATGCAGAAAATGTTTCTAAATAACACACAATAGAGCAACAAATCTTTACTGTCCTGGGAGGCCAAAATAAAAAACAAACAAAAACAGGAAACTACCAGGGCTTCTTCATAAAACCAACACAAGGAATCACATGCAAGATTTGGTGATATGCCAAAGTTATTTGTTGTGAAGCCAACCTAGTATTTTCAGAGGAGTACCCTGAAAATCTCCTTTGTGTTATTCAGAGATCTATGAAATGTCTCTGCATTTTAGTTTCCCCCACTAGAAGATAAAAATTAGCACAACATTTTCCCTGAAAAGTGGTAGTGAAAACAGAGATTACATTAAAAACCCTTGTAAATTCTACTTACCTAAAATGCCATACAATGCCAAGGTATGAATTATTTTCTTAATAATAATAATCATTTGCAAATATTAATTTAATATGCAACAGAAAAAATACTCAACTGAATTCCTATATCAGGAAATCCTGATAAATGCACCATCAATAATTCTATTATGTGTATATATCACTCATCTCTGCTAAACTTGATACAAACAGATACATCGAAGTATTTCCTCTTGGCAACATAAAAGCTGTTTTATGACCAACTCATTGGCCTTCAACCACCTAATTTTGCAGGGTACATATTTTAAGAGGACGAGACTCAAGAATTTCAAAATATATAACCTTCCTGAGCTAACTTGGGTGCTGACAGGAGAATCTGAGACTGTAATTATTCTAACAATAGCATCAGGTTACGAACTCCCTCACCACATGGGGTCAAAAGCTTCCCCTAGAAAGGCAAAGGTTTCTCCATGAACACTAGGCACCATGGCTCATAAAAAATTCATTATATTGCCCTTCTCTTCCTGTGGTAAGACAGATGTAAAATCAGGAATTTTCCCTGTAGATCCTTGTCACAGCCCTGAGAAAATGAACTTGGAAACACACACACACACACACACACACACACACACACACACACACTGACAGAATGTGTTAGTCTGATGAACACACACACACAATGACAGAATGTGTTAGTCTGATGAAAGAGTTGTAGGTAAAGCAGGTCACACGCCGCAGATCAAAGGTGCCATGCGTTCAATAGCGGCCTCTTAAGGTGAAGGACCTCCATATGCATGTGCTGGGACCAGCCACTCAGACAGTTACAGGCAAGGAGGTGGAATATCGAACATGCAGAGAATAGGCCTATAATTATTCACAAAACTTCAGGAAATAAACATTCACTTTCAAAAAATTGTTTTCAGCTGCTTTAAAGCCCAGTGACAGCTAAATTACAGTTCGGGGAAAGAAAAGTTTCCATTTTCTAATTTGATGCATTTTGTTGCATCGTACTACATTACCCAGAGTCAGGCTTCAAACCACAGGCTGAAAGCCCCACGCAGCTGAAAGGGCTGTTTGTCCAGCCACACAGTGTGCTAAGTATGCTGGGAGGAAAGTGTTTGGGGACCCGGGGCGATTCTTTTGGTTTAACATTCCTAGGATTTCCACAAGTGCTTTTTGGCCGTACATGCTGTGGCTGCTCCCTCAGCATCTTCTTTGTGCCGAGCTGTGATATGTTTATGGAAACTCTGCGAGCCTGCCAGGGAACAGCCCACACTCACATGCTCCCATGGCTTGGCCAGGAAAGGAGGGGATGGGAAGGTGGGAGGAAGAGATCGTGGGAATCGGAACGCCAAGTGTCGGGGGCTCAGAAGCTGGACGGTAGCTGTCAGGAAAATAAATAAGGGGCCGGTATCTGACAGTAGAAGAAGGAAGAAAGGAAATTAAGTTTTTATTAAAAGAGATAACAGAAATGCTATCGGCCAGGCGGTTTCCCATGGCCCGCTGAGTCGAGTGATGAGGGATCCCCGTGCTATAAATGATGGACTGTCAGCAGTGGTCTGTGGATGTACACTCTGAGATTACTAGAAGCTTTGTTCTACCGCAGACCTCACCCTCATTAAACATTTAAGACCCTCCAGCCAATTCGATACGAAAAAACTAAGAATCCTACACACTTTGCTTAATCTGAGGCATTTAGGTAGGTTTTTCTACCATAAATCCTGGGCCACAATCAGTTAGAAATACGTATTCAAGGGGCTAAGTGTCTGATTTTGTCCCAGTCATGATCTCATAGTTCGTGGGTTCGAGCCCTGCGTCAGGCTGTGCTGTCAGCTCAGAGCCTGAAGCCTGCTTCAGATTCTGTGTCTCCCTCTCTCTCTGCCTCTCTCCCACTCACAGTCTCTCTCTCTCTCTCCCTCTCAGAAATAAACAGTAAAAAAATAAAATAAAAATAAAACATGTACCAAAAAAATACTTTTCAAAAGGAGAAATACTTAACAATTTCACACACTGAAGAATGAAGCCAAAAGTTCTGGCTGAGATGCCTATATATCACAAGATGAAGGTAATATTCCCTGATTCCATCTCATTAAGATCTTACATTTTTAGTTATTAAATGGGTGGCTCAGTTGGTTCAACTCTTGATTTCAGCTCAGGTCATCATCTCATGGTTTGTGAGGTCAAGCCCGGCATCGGGCTCTTGTGCTGACAGTGCAGAGCCTGCTTGGGATTCTGTCTGTCTGTCTGTCTGTCTCCCTCTCTCTCTCAAAAATAAACAAACATTTTTTAAAAGGAACTAATCATCCCTTCCTTTATATCAATGCATTTGCCTGTCAAAGTTTGCTACGCAATCAACCACTGATATGACAATTTTTTTCACCCCAAATGACATGCATGTTTTTAAAACCATTTACCTTTTTTAAATTGTGAATGGCCCAAATGATTTAGGATAGAAAAAAAAAGATGAACCAGAGGACTTGCTCCAAATGAGGTAGACATCTTTACTCGCACAAATTAAAGGTGTTCATATGTATCTGCTTCTTTAGAAATTTTTTTTAATGTTTGTTTATTTTTGATACAGAGAGACAGTGAGACTGGGAGAGAGGCAGAGAGACACAGAATCCAAAGCAGGCCCAGGCTCTGAGCTGTCAGCACAGAGCCTGATGCAGGGCTCAAACCCATGAACTGTGAGCTCAGGATCTGAGCCGAAGTCAGATGCTTAACCAACTCAACCACCCATGCACCTGATATGTACCTGCTTTTTCAGGGCACTGAATGGGAATAACCCAGAGGTCCCAAATAATATCTCTTATACTTCCCAATTTTAGTATGTACAATTCTTGGGTTGTATTAAAAATCAACCTTTATTCTAAATAGGTTTTCTAATGCAGTTATTATGAGCAGTGTTTGGTTTGCTACATGATTCACAGTGGTGAATCCTTCAGTACTGGTGAAGCGGAAGATTGGCGAACTTCAGTGTACTCAGTGGACTGGGACACTCCAATTTTCAATTTAATGGGTTATTTTGGTGTGGGAAGGGCTGAATCTTGACTGACCAATGAGAAAATAATTGTGTGGGGCATGAGTGCTGTGTAGTTTGACTTTGGATTTTAAATAAAGTTATATTTACAGAACCAAAAAAAAAAAAAAAAGAACTATACTATATGTCTAATCATTCTAATTCATGAAATCATGCTAATTTCTGAATTTATCTTAAAAATACTAAGAAAGAAATGCAACTTAAATCACATTTAAATTACATTTAAAATCTTTGGAGGAACAAAGCATGGCATAAATAAACAAATTTAGTTACTACATGTGTATTCTTATCAAAATAAAGACAAGACTGCCCCAGAATATGTGTACCTCAGTTTATATATTCAACAGGAAACTGAAGACCATGAATTATTAAAATCTCTCAAGACAGAAGATGAATTATGGAAACATAAGACATTTAAGTAAGTTTTAATAAGATGTCTCATTAAGATGACTCTGTAAGTTCACACTTAAACACATAACCTCTTTTCCAAAAAATAAATCAATGGTAGATAAAATCAATTAGCAATCACTCACCTCAAAAAAACAATATAAACATCTCCATGTACTCAAAGTACAGAAATACAAAGAACCAGTAGAGCTGAATTCAGTGCTCTCTGGATTCTGGGACAGGTTGGCCAGAATTGTGGGTCCAGCAAGGTCAACAGGTTTAGAAATAGAGAGGGCAGGCAGAAGCCAACCTTAATATTTAAATCAAATTTGAAGCAAGGACTCTCTCCAAACACATCATGACAAGAGGCCAAAGAAAATCCCTGTTGATAACCAAGAAAACCAACAGCTAAAACAATGGTTTATTACAAAGAGACTTAATCTGGGGGGAGCTCCGTTGGCAGTCATTAAAATGAGGGTACTTACAATGCTCAGTTCATCTTTTGCAATGTGCAAAAGAGGTTACAAAATAAAAGGTGGAGAAATAAAGAAGGAAACAAGTGGCTATGTAAAGAGCTTATTAGAAATTAGGAATAAAATAATGAACTGAAAAGTATCAATGAATTGTATAACTGCTGAAATAATCACAAAGGCAGAACTAGAGAATTTTAAGAACTGATGAATTCACTTGAAGTGTATTACAGAGAGCAAAAGAAAATGAAGAGCATGTAAGAGCCAGAGGATAATCTGAGAGGCTCTAGTGGAATTCTAAACTGATTTCTTTAAAAAAAAAAAAAGGGGGGGGCAGTGGGGAATTATAAATGAACGATATTTGAAGATAAATAGCTGAATAACTGAAGAAATCCATGAATCTTTATACCACAAATGTATTCTGAATCCCAAAAAAGATACATAAAAATAAATTCCCCATCTAGAAACACATTGCAAAACTGCAGAATACCAAGGAAAAAAGAGAAATCTTAAGCTAGCAAAGCAAAAAGACTGTATATCTACTAGGAATAATTCTCAAGCTGGGACAATCTTCAGGGAGCAACAGTTGAGGCTAGAAGACCATTTAAAAATATTCAATACAATCTTCAAAGTGCTGAGAGAAAGTAACTAGTAACCTACAATTTTATACCCAACTAACCTACCACTTAAGAAAAATAAAAGAATAATAATAACAACAATAACAAGATTGACAGCTAACTCAAGAGAGTATAAAGCATGTATTTTAGCAAGAAGAAAAGTAAAGTGAAAAATTACTGGAAGGAAAAGATAATGTTAAGCAGAAATTGATTAAAAATGCATCAGTAAAAATAAAATTTTAAAACTGCATCACTAACTTTAATGTTATTCACAGCTGAAATGAGAACTATTTTTACCATGTAAAACTAAGCTCCACCATAAAACTAAAATAATAACATAATAATAATAAATTACAAAATATATACTTATTTATGTTTTATCCATAGAGAGTATAAATATTTCCAGTAAAAATTCTTAAACATTTCACATTTCTGGGTGTGATGCTACAAACACCCCATGTTCATACTCCCTCAGCACCTCTGCACTTGTTCTTCCCCTTGATTGGAAATGTATCCCCTTAATGATTTTCTCTTGGCTTTTGTCTCTTTCCTTAAAACCTCTGCTCAAATACTGCCCTTTCAGAAGTTAGAGGTCAGAGAGAAGGTGACAAGTCTATTTTAAATAGCCCTTCTTTTATTTGTCACCAGAATAGAGTATATCCTTTCTGATATAAGCCTCATAAAGACATTGAGCTAATGCTTGTGGAGTAAATGGAAGAATGGATGAAGGAAAAAGAGATAAAATAATGGCAGTAGTGCCATTAGCAACTAAATATTGTCTGAAGTATTTCTTAAAACAGTAATGTAAACTAACAAATTATTTGAATAGCCTTTGCAAATGTTATAAGTACTGTCATATTGCCAACTATCTGGAAAAGCAATGGATCATGTTTACACAGCAAATTCAAGCTGCATTCCATACATCATCTCATTTAGTCCTCATAAGAGTATAACTGATGGAGAAACTGAAACTTAGAAAAACAATGCCAGTTGTTCAAAACTACTGAGGTAGTGAGTAGTAAAATCAATATAGTAACAGAGGCCTCTTCGATTCTAAAGTCAGTACCTTTCCTACTCCACTAATCTTTCTACTCAGAATCTTCTAGAGTATCTATTTCATGGGAGGTAAAAAGTCTAACTACAGGCCAGGCTTATTTCAACAGCATTATTACACCTTGCAAGCTCCCTACCTCACAAAGGAGGAACTACATTTCCCAGAATTCCCTTCCCCCCATGATTCCAAGTTATAATTTGCCACTCAGTGGTTTTTACATTAGAGCAAGAGAGTGGGAGATGGAAGGACGGGCATGGCTCTCCTAAGACACTGGCAACCAGACAGATGGACACTGATGACATTCACAACAGGTTACCAGGGAGCTGTTGAGGACCAACTGCTTTATAACTTCAGGCTGATATCAGAGATTGTCTTCTGATCTTTGCTTCTTGGGTTCTTCCAAAGTAAGCCTTCAACTGTTGTGTTAAAACCCTTTAGGGACACCTGGATGGCTCAGTCAGTTAAGCAGTCAACATTGTCTCAGGTCATGATCTCACAGCTCATGAGTTCAAGCCTCACATCAGGCTCTGTGCTGACAGTTCAGAGCCTGAAGCCTGCTTCAGATTCTGTGTCTCCCTCTTTCTCTGCCCCTCCCTGGCTCGTGCTTTCTCTCTCTCTCTCTCTCTCTCGCTCTCTCTCTCTCTCTCTCTCCCTCAAAAATAAACATTAAAAAACACAACTTTTAGGGGCACATGGGTGGCTCAGCTAGATGAGCAGCTGACTCCTGATTTCGGCTCAGGTCATGATCCCAAGGTCATGGGATCGAGCCCCATGTAGAGCCCCTGTGTAGAGAACCTTGCTGAACATGGAGCTTGCTTGGGATTCTCTCTTCCCCTCTCTCTGCCCCTCTCCCTTACTCTTGCCTTCTCTCTCAAAAACAAACAACAACAAAATCCTTTATACCTGAGGCACACAGAGTAGGTTCTGAGTTCCTGACTGAATCCCAAATACGCGCATTTTGCATGTGATATTTTTATTTCATCACAACCTCTCTTAATCTTGTACCACATGAAAAAAAAAGTGGAGGCATAAAAACTTGTTGCTCTAGATCACAATCCATGACCAGGGGTTGATCCCTCAAGCCTATGCTGATTCTGCTTCAAGTGGAGGAGTGTTTGGGGAAAAATGAGGAGACAGTTGGGCTTAGTGAGAAAACAAAGTCACAATGTCCCAGCAGTATCACTAACCGTGTGTGGGTCCAGAAGCAGGAGATGGTGGCAAATGTATTTATCAGCCAAGTACTAAAATGTCAAAGGAGGGGCGCCTGGGTGGCTTAGTCGGTTAAGCGTCCGACTTTCGCTTAGGTCATGATCTCACAGTTCGTGGGTTTGAGCCCCACGTCGGGCTCTGTGCTGACTGCCAGCTCGGAGCCTGGAGCCTATTTCGGAGTCTGTGTCTCCCTCTCTCTCTGACCCTCCCCTGCTCATGCTGTCTCTCTCTCTCCTAGAAATAAATAAAAATATTTTTAAAAAAATAAATAAAATGTCAAAGGAATGAGAAAATGACAACTCTGGTTTAGACCTCAGTGACCCAAGTTGATGCTCGAGAAATCACAATTTCATTGGGCAACTGTTTAGCCCTCTGCACAAATCAGGATTAAAGATGTCACCTCTTGCCTTAGACACTGTAAATTAGCTATGTGATTATGTTTTACTTTCATATTTTTAAAGGTCTCCCCATCATTTTTTATTGCCCATTCAATTACAATAAACCCTTAGTGGGTGAATAATCCTTCTTCTGAAAGGTATTTATGGTAACATGTTCTTTTCTGGGCTTACTCAGACAAAACAGTGGCTTTTACTAAAAGTCTTTGCTCATTCATTCAAATGTGTTATTCTTCCCAAGGTGCTGAGTAACCTCGCAGAGAAGCCTGGCTCATACTTAAGATCAATAACAACTGTAATGTACTCTATGTGGCAAGATTGGGTACTTCCTTCATGAAAGACTCAAAGACTGTAAAAAGAAGAGTGTTACTGTTACCCAGTACTTGTATTCTTGTTTTACAAGCAATATGCAATTTAATTTGGATTTAACTTCCCCATTCAGTAGTCTGTAGTTCTTTCAGAACGCCAATATGAAGGAAATGGCAAATCAGAAGAGTCTGGTAAATGTGCATTTTAAACATAAGGCAGGCATTTATTAGATCTACCATGTGTCCAATCTTTGTTCTTGGTTCATCGGGCCACAATTCATGTCAAATCATTTATCTTATTTTTATTTCAAGGCCACAATTGATAATGATGTAGCTTCGCAGTTAGAGAACATGATTAATAGGCCTCCTTAGCTTCTGGTGAATGGTTGGTAGTATAAAAAAGGAGCAAAATCAACAACCACCACAGAATATACAAATAGTGATCCAAGAGTATAAGGCCAATCCTTTGCCTGTTTCTGGGAAAGAGGGCAACCATCTGATGAGAATCTGGATTTCCCTGCCTGGGGCTTCTGATTTACAAGTCAATTTCTATTCTTAATTTATTTTCTGATAAGGCAGGAGATCCGGACTATATTTTAACCAGATTGTGTCATAGAGGTTTTTAAAACTGCTTTCTCTACATGTCTAATTGGAGGTTAATGGGTGTTTTGGTTCAGCGAGGGTGTCTAATGTCTCTTGTTCCCATTTCGCAAGCAGAACGTTTGGACCACAATTTGTCAGATGATTATAATCTGCTTATAACCATTCAGGTGGCCACTGAATTGCCCGCAATCTGCACCATTCATCAACTCGCCTTCTTGGTTGTTAAGGGAACTGAAAACAGCAGCTCAGCTATTTTTTCCAATCTGGTGTTTTTCATGTTTCCCCCACTTTGTCATGTTATTTACTTAATTTCTCTGTTTTTGCATTCACTTTCTCACTCATTGTAGAAAAATACATCAGTATTTTGCTGTTACCATGATTTTTTTAGCTTGCATAAAAACCTGGCAGTGCCTTTTAACCTGACCTCGATAAGGAGACTACTAAAATTTTCACACTGAGAGATGTAGGAGGGCTCCAAAAAAAAATAGGCTACTTCAGTAGCATGAGAAATAATGAAAATGGAATCAGTTGCCTCTCTATCAACCAAAATTATGTCCATGTGTTGCCACTCTCTTCATCTATATCACAGTTAGTTGAAGTACTTCAGTAAATATTAATAATCACTATAACATTCCTGAGGACGCTGGCTCTTCTTCACAGATAAAACTAAGGAGAAAGCTGAGCAAACATCACACGGGTTTCATTCACAAAGACAAGTGTGTAGGAAAACATGGCCAAAGCCTTTTGGCCTTTTCCTCAGTTTAAAAAAAATCTTTTCTTTAATTCTTTTTCAATCTGTTTTTTTAAAGAGTAATCCAACAAATATTTAATGGATACTTAATTTGTTACAGGCTTTTAGATATTCAAAAGATAAAAGCACCCTCAAGAAATTCTAGAAATGGGGATTCACGCAGTGAATCCAATCCCATGCCTCCTCTTCACTCCCTATCCCCTCACCAAACTGTACCACTGAACATGTGATACCTCTGTGAAAAATATAGGAACCTACATAAATTACAAAATACACTTATGATGTCTTCTGCTAAGTGGAAAAGTGTGTGTCTTTTGCAAGAGAGAAAAACAGATTCAAAGTTTATGACTATTGCCTTCAGGGGAGATGAGTCACTATACTATCCAAGGTGTATGTACCATACCCCCAACCAAGCTATTTCTCCCTGTATGTTTTGGGAAAGGCAAAAGAAGCTACAAAGCTTTGATAAAGACAAGGACAGGATATCATGGGTATATTCGGAAGGACCAGCTAAACAACAAGTCTTGCTTCAGTAGGAATGAACGTCCTCCCTAGCAAACTCTTATCCCTGATCAAGAGACTAGATCTCTAGGAGACAGTGGCAAGAAATAAGTTGTAGGTAACCCCTTACTAAATGTTTGCTTACCATTTATTATTCATTGGACATGTGTTCAATAAATATTTCCTGAGTATCGTGCACTAGACATATGGCATTTACCAAAAATCCCTTATATGCCAGGTAACTCAGTAGTATCAGGGATTCTTCTGCGTCCTTGAGAAGGAAACTGAAAATTCTAGGAAGAACTTCAAATTCATTCTTTCCCCCCCACTCAGTGATGACCCAAAGGCTTCTAACTTCTGTTTAGGAAAGCCACACCCATTTTCTTGGGATAAGTTTCCCAAATATTCGTTGGGGGTGGGGGGGGGGACCCTTCCTGTTACGAAAATTATACATTAAAGAAGTCAAACTGGTTCTTTCCAACTTGTAAATCACGGTTGAAGAAATAAAGAACACCCAAGCCTACGGCAAATCCTAGACGACACCTAATAATAGAAATATTTCTGACAGAGGGTATTGAGAAGAAATCACAAAGAAGGTAATTTTTTGACCACCTTCGTCTCCATGGTGCTAGAAACTTGTAGAAGCAAAGATTTCTCATTTATAAAAGGAAAAATGTGAGTTGTTTCACTTAAATTAGGTGGAATTCTACCTGAAAGGACTCGTTTTTCCTTTCAAGAATTTAATTTGGGAGGCTGTTAACCCCTCAAGTATCTAACATAGACATCTCATTAAAACCCTCCTGAAATTTGTAGTAAGCAATGAAATAGATCCCAAGACCAGGAAAATAATTCAGCTATGTTACTAATCTAAAATGTACACCAGGTAACAAAGAAAATGAGGCAGGCTTAATTAAAATCAAATATCCCGTTTCTTTTTCTCATTTTTCTATATTTGTCTCTTAACTTAAGCTAGAGTTTCAAAGTAATTTTCTGCTTTTCTCCACTAAGATTTCTTCTCTTTCTTTCTTTCTCCTCCTTTTTCAGACAGGTCTCCGTGAGTTTGCTGGCTACTGCAAAGAGCCTAGCTCCATTAAAAAATCAACCTACTCCCTGCTTCTCAAATATCTGATAAGAACTTTTGCCTGTGTTAAGTCTACAACATATAATTTTGGGGGGATTATATTATGCCAATTATATTGTTCCTGATTACATTTTTAAAATGCTTTGGAGCAACTAGTTTGCATTTCATATAAAAGCAAATAGGTTTACGACTCAGAAATTTAACAGGTGCTTGGAACAACACATGAAAGAAGGAATCATTCTTTGTGATTCAAGGTCATATCCTGTTTTTTATAAATGGAATCCATTTAAGGTTATATCAAGAGCGTACATTTCATGTGATATAAAGTAATGAAATTGCATAAGCCTTGTATCTTCTGTCAATATTGAATTTTTGCTATGTATGACTTGTAATGACATCTTTGTCAAAGGAGTGAAGCAATTTCTAGAAATGTTCACTAAATGGACCTAGCCACCAGATATGTGCTTTTCATAGTTTTGTTGTCCTACATTATCACCAATCTCTGAAATACATTTCAGCCAGTGTTGCTGTCTGTTGTGAACAAGAAGAATGCCATGCCCAGATTGGGCAGGGGGCGGCGCTAAACTGTCTCGACTATCAACATTTTTTTGTTTCTGTTTTACTTATTTCTGCGAGAGAGAGAGAGAGAGAGAGAGAGACAGAGAGACAGAGAGACAGAAAGACAGAATCCGAAACAGGCTCCAAGCTCTGAGCTGTCAGCACAGAGCCTGACGCGGGGCTCAAACCCATGAACTGTGAGATCATAACCTGAGCCGAGGTTGGACACCCAATGGACTGAGCCACCCAGGCATCCCTCTGCTATCAACATGTCAACAGTTAGAGCGTGCTTGCCGAATTTGCTTCTTCCAGAGCTGATCATACTTCAGAACGGCACGTACTGACTCAAGAGTATCTTCCCACTGGTACGGTGTCTCCTGTTTGCAAAATCTGAAACAAGAGCAGGACCCATTTGGGTGAGCAGCCATTTCACAGACAGTATGAGACTTCTATATCCGGTCTTGATGTCTCCACAGGAGGGGGGCCTACAGTTAGTTCTGGATTTCAGTTATGCAAAGAAAATGTGTTCATTTACCAGAAACACCTGCACTGCTCGTAAAAGGTCCTCTCTGAGAAGGAGGTACTGGGGAGATTGCACAAAGTGAAGAAGAGTGTGCTGAGGGGCAGACTAGAAAGAATAAGATGGAGAGACATAATTTAGCTCTGATACAATCCCAGAGGAATGGAACAAAAGGAAAGGGGGGTGGGGACTGAGACAGGAAAGGAGGAAAAGCATGTGAAGGTTGGAACAGTTATCTGTCCACCCTGAGAACAGGTGCCGGTGAGTTCCCAAACGGGACTGAGGTTCTCAGAGAAGCCTTACACACTACTGTGTCTCAAGCTAGTTTGTCGGTGGGAAAGGAAGACAAAGGACAAATCTGACGGCTCCTTCTCATTCACTTATTCCCTTGGATCCAAGTCGGCCCTTTGGAAGATCAATATCCTTACCTCTATCTCTTCGTTTCTGGGCTGCTCTGGGTAATGACCACATGAGCTAGAGTCTTCAGGGCTCTCATTTGGCCAGTGTGCATGTGCCATGACCAACACTGCGAGTGGGGTTTCTAAAACTGCATTCACATCTGCAAAAGTAATGCAAGTCATCCCCAGGGCTGCACCAGCAAATATGTGCATCTAGAGTGGTGCAGAGATTGAGCCTGTACACAGACTAAGTCAAGATTGAGAAAGCTGATCACCGAAGGGAGGACCAGTTACTTCCTCCTTTGTGTTTCTGTAGCACCCGATATATGCCAATGTTATGATTTAACCCACTGACTCATAATCGGTTATTTATATGTCTGGCTCTCTCCAGAAGATGGTGAACTCCTTCAGGAGGGTGACTTTGCCTCCAGATTTGGCTGAGTATTCATCTCACTCCTGTTCAGATTGGTTAACACCGGATAATTATTTTAATTCCCTCTTTCAATGACAAAGGGTCCAGTTTGGATAACGAATTACAGAATTACCATACTCCTATAACACAGGCCATATCTTATGCAACATTCAACGTACATGAGGACCTGGTGTAATGTCTGCATCTTAACACCTGTTCAAATAAGGATACAATAACTTTTTTCAAAAAAAGAAAAGAGTGACAAGATTGAACACCTTGAATAATTTGCAACGTTAAAACAGAAAAGCAAAGATAGCAACAAGATGTGCTGAATTAAGACACGTAATTGGCCTCCCAGAATTTCATGGATGGGAGGCAAAAATGTTATAAGTTAAACACATCTCGGTAAGTCGACTTCCATTTTTGGTTACTGAGAGAGTTGTGAGAAGGAAGTAATATTAGTTGATGAATAGGCATTAAGTACTACCATTTCCTCAGTGGTAATTATGTAGCAGGCATTGGGCATTTCACCCACTGGCAAACACTCCTAGGGCTCACCCAGTAAGTAGTTTCTGATTTTGTTTGGAGTGGAAACATGTCCAACCAAAAATCCCCTAATTTTCTAGCTTCCATCGTAAGGGATTGCCATGATTTGCAATAACAGCCTCTGAGACGTAGTAGGAACCTACTCAAAAGATTTTCAAAACAGGAGATGCTTCTTCCTTCTCATTCAACTAGTAGGAGTGAACACAGTATCATAACCAGAAATAGGAAACACACATTAGTAGATGCCCCAGTTGTGTGCTGCCAAATTCCATGCTTATCATGATGTGAGAAACGAGACCCTAACTATTCGAGCCATGGTTACTTGCATTTTGATGCCAACACAATTTCCAACTGATATTTTAATTCCTCCAATACCCCTGTGGAGTGGAATCATATGCAATTTTGACTTAGACAAGTAGTAATTTCATTCATTTCATTTTTCAAAATCCATTTAACAAATATTTATTGAACGCCTACTATGTGCCAAATAATGACACATGACAGTCGACTGGGAAAACAATGGCCTTTACTTCCAAATATATTACCAAACTGTTACTGTTTAGCCCCCCAATTCATAAAACTCAATTACTGAACTAGTGAACCACATGAAAAGGATAATTACTTGAGTATGAGTCAGACATGATTAAGATGAAGGTTATACAGAAAAAATTAATTCAAACCCAAGCAGATCATTTCCTTTTAACATTCATATGAGAGTGACTGGAAATTCAGTATCCTGCACAGTGGCTTTTACCAAGTTCAGAAAATTGGAACTCTATAAAAATAGGGAAAATAGATTAGGGCAATTCTTGTAACAGCCTGCAGTTTAAAAAGAAAATGCTACAATTCAGGACCTGTTGGGGAAGTGCTTTAGTTCCTGTACGATTTCTCTTAAAAATGTAGGCCATGGACTAGGGACACCAGCTTCAATCTGAATCCACATGCGAGTGATCTTTTTTGTTTGTTTTATTGCCAAGAACAACCAGACTTGGCAGGAAAGCTCTGACACACAAGGGTTAGTTCCCAAAGAGTACCAAACGTGTCTTCTAAGAACTGTGGTCAGACGTTCTAATAAGGTTCCTACGGGGAAAAAAAAACAACTCTTGATGTAAGATCTCAAAAACAAAACATCAACAACAACAAAAGAGTTCCTTTAGTTCATTTTTTAAAACTTTCATAAAGTTGGAAGAATTTCCCCTTATTTTTTAAATTTTTCTTAATATTCTTTCTTCTACAGGGGTATCTGGGTGGCCCAAGCGGGTAAGCATCCAACTCGTGATTTTGGCCCAGGTCATGACCTCATAGTTCGTGAGATCAAGCCCCGCTTTGGGCTCTGTGCTGAGAGTGCACAGCCTGCTTGGGATTATCTCTCCCTCCTCTCTGTACACCTCCTCTCAAAATAAATAAATAAACATTAAAAAAATACACTCTGACAAAATCTTGATTTTCAAAGTATACTTTCCAAACATGTACACAGAAAGATTACTCTAATGGTTCAGCAGATATAACAGTAATTTTGAGATTTAAGGACCCTACCAATTTAGCTTGAAAAATGGAGAGAAAAATCAGTTTTGCTGGGTGACATTTCCACAGAGATTATGTGAGGATTATCCGATAAAACCACCTATTATTGTGTCTTTGCAACTAGAGGGACTAAAAAAACCCACCAACTGTCAGTGAGAACACTGAAGATTTCCACTAAATATGTAGTAACATTTGAATAAAAATGTCATATTGTCTATTTATGGCTTACATCTATCAGTTAGCTAATCCCAAGCGCTAGCAAATGATAAGAATCTACTATAGACAACATGGGTGTTGAAATACCTCTTTCCTCAGAACACTATGCTTGTGTAAGTGCTTTCTGGTTCAGTTGAGGTTATTAGCTTATCAGAAAAAAATACTAATAATGGGGTGCCTGGGTGGCTTAGTGGGTTAAGCGTCGGACTTTCGCTTAGGTCATGATCTCATGGTTCGTGGGTTCGAGCCCCGTGTCAGGCTCTGTGCTGACTGCCAGCTCAGAGCCTGGAGCCTGTTTCGGAGTCTGTGTCTCCCTCTCTCTCTGATCCTCCCCTGCTCACGCTGTCTCTCTCTCTCCTAGAAATAAAAAAAAGAAAGAAAGAAAGAAAAAAAAAGAAAAATACTAATAATTTCCAAGGGGAGCTAAATAAAAGGAACCTGGAATTCTGGTCTACCTGACACCATCTTCTCCAAAGCAAAACTTATGTCCTGCACACAGGAGCCTGAGGAAACCAAAAGCGTGTCCGTGTCAGGCAGCATTACTGTTTTAAGGATGAAACCTCCAAAGGAATATGAGATAATAGCAACTGCAAATGGTCACATATTAGCTTTTTTTTCCAAAAAAATTATTTGCTGATATTTTTTAATTTTGTAAGATATTTGTTTAGGGAGGGACACAATGTGAGGGGGGAGGGGCAGAGAAAGGCGTGGACAGAGGATCTGAACTGGGGTCTACAGTGACAGCAGAGAGGCAGATGCAAGGCATGAACTCACAAACTGTGAGATCACAACCTGAGCCGAAGTCAGACGCTTAACTGACTAAGCTACCCAGGTGCCCCCAAAATTATTTAGTTCTTAAAATTCTTTAAAAAAAAACACCCAAAACAGGTAACTACGAATAAAGGCTTCTGGATCCAATGATGAGTCAGCTCCAGTGGATGGAAGAACCACGTTCCAGCCATCTACCAAGCATTCCACTTAAAAGAAGTACTTGGGGGGCAACTGGCTGGTGGAGTCAGTTGAGTGTCAGACTCTTGAGCTCAGCTCAGGGCATGATCTCACAGTCTGTGTGTTCGAGCCCTGCATCTGGCCCTGGGCTAATGGCACAGCACTGGCTTGGGATTCTGTCTCTCCCATTCCCTGCCCCTCCCCAGCTTGCATGTGCATGCTCTCTCTCTGTCTCTCTCTCAAAATAAATATATAAATTTAAAAAGAACAAAGAAGAAGAAAAAAAGAAATACACTGACTTTATCACCAGCTAAAAATGAAAAGTCTTGAAAACAAATAAATAAATAAATACATACATAAAATAAAATAAAACCTAGGTGGCTCAGTCAGTTAAGCATCTGACTTCAGCTCAGGTCATGACCTGTCATTCCTGGCTTCAAGCCCTGCATCACATCAGGCTCTGTGCTAAGAGCCTGGAGCCTGCTTCAGATTCTGTGTCTCCCTCTCTCTCTCTGCCTCTCCCCTATTCATGCCCCCCCTGTCAAAAATAGATAAGCATAAAAAGAATAATTACAAATCTTGGCCTCCATGTGTCCTCTGAGTTTGTGTGGGACCAGTGACTTGGCTCTAATCAATAAAGCACAGTGAAGTTGACAGGGTGCATGAGGTGCATGAGGTGACTCGTATGTGAATGTTACGATGCTCTGTAACTTGGTAACATCCATCTTTCAGTGGTCTCTCTCTCTTGTTAGCTTTGAGGAAGTGCATGGCCACGATGGGTGTCCCACGTGGCAAGGAATGGCAGGTGGACACTGGTTGCTGAGGGTGGAATTCCAGGTGACAGCCAGCAAGAATCTGAGGCTCTCGGTGTCACAGCTGGAATTCTGCCAACAGCCTGAGTGAGCTTGGAAACAGATCTTGCCCAGTCAAGCCTCCAGTGATCCTGCAGACATGGTTGACACCTAACCGTAGCCTTGTGAAATCCTGAGCAAAAGCCCCAGCCAAGCCATGCCACGACTTGTGACTAACTGGGCCGTTAGCTTGTTTTCTCATCTTTAAAAGTTTTATAAATAAGTCTGGAACGACTTGCTTGAACATGCACATTTTTGGTTAAAAAGTCATCGATTTTGTATGCATTTATTTTACTTTAAAAACAGTTTTTATGTTTTTTTATTATTGAGACAGAAACAGAGCATGAGTGGGGGAGGGGCAGAGACAGAGGGAGACACAGAATCCGAAGCAGGCCCCGGGCTCTGAGCTGTCAGCACAGAGCCTGATGCGGGGCTCAAACCCACAAACTGTGAGATCATGACCTGAGCTGAAGTCGGATTAACTAACTGAGCCATGCAGGTGCCCCTTATTTTACTTTCATAAAGTTATATGCTGCATTCTGATATGTTTACTCAGACATGTATCTCCTGGCTGCTGATAGGTATCCTCCAGGACTTACAAACTGATAAATGATAATAATAATAATAACAAAAGCACAGGTGCTGACTAAAGTCATAGAATTGCCAAAGGATCATTAACTTGGATAAGGTCTGGCATGCCAGATCCAAGTTTGCTGAATGAATGGAGAGATATCTGAGGGCTAAATGATTTATGCTCAGCAGCCTCTCTAGCAACTTATTATCCAAAGCAAACAGATGTATTTTGCAAAGCATTCCACATGAAACACACTTGAGACTCAGTTTACTAGGGAATAGGGTCTTTTTTTTCCCATGCTAAAGGCCCCTCGGCTTTATTTGACCCAACTGATCATCACATTTCACGGCTTCTAATTCTCTCTTTAAAGATCTGAAAAAATTATAAACTTTTTTTCACCACCCCATCCTATAAAATCAATTTCTAATTGTAGAGAACAGATATAGAAAGCATGGCTCTGTACACCACGTATTTATAAATATTTGTAATGCAAATCACTAATAGGAAGTAATGTGTTTTCAAAGTTTTGGTCAGAAAATTGTAGCTATGGACTATAATTACTAATCTAAGGGAAGAACTAAATCAGCGCTATCTTAAAGGAAAGTCTGGACTATTTAAAGGGCCATGATTTATCTCATGGGAACTTCTATCCAAGCGTCTTCTAGTATTCACAATCAGAACTAGTTTATTCAAAGCCTGTAGGAGACAGATTGGCAATTAATGACGGGGGAGGCCCGGGTGAGGGCTCATGAGGGTCATCAGAAGAGGGTCTGTGTTTCCCGCACCTGTCACTCAGCGTGCGGGAGAAGCGGGTAGAGGGACGACAAATCTTTGGACGTTTTAAGACAAAGCTGGAAGATGTTCCATTTTGAACATTTTACAAACCAAATCAAATAGATCTGCTGGATTCTGCCAACAGGCTGCCAGTTTGTGACCCGGAGACTTAGGATTTGCTTCCTCAATATGACAATTGTACACCTACTCAGCAACTAAGGAAAAGAATGTAAATTAAGTGGAATGGGGAATTAACAGGAACTAATTTGCAAAAAGGGATGGCGAGTCAGGCATAAAATCAATAAATCGATATCTGTATTTTTCCAAGGCCTCACGTACTTTCCATTGGAGAACAGAACATCATCAAAGGAGTCCGTACTGAAATTCACAAGCACTTAAAATTTTAGGATATGTGCTTGTGAAGATGTTCATCAACACCTTTTCTGGTGGAATAAATGTTGCAGGTAAATATGCAGAGAATTAATTATTGACAAAGAAGAAATGAAAGCAACAGATCATCTGGGGGAAAAAAAGTTTCTGCGGATGCTCCCTCTGGTTGTCATGAATGTAGGCAAACAATTAGCAGACTTTCAGCTCTGCTTTCCAAATACACGGTGTTTGATCACTGAACTAGACAGAGCTCTGTTTGGCAAAGCTCACTCTGCATCTTGAATTTCAAAAGCACTGAGGTAAACTTCTGAGCTAGCTTTCTTGAAAGAGCTCCCCCATGGTGGACATAAAAAATGCAAAGTGTTCTCTGAAAATATGCTCTCAAAGCTACACGGTACTACATCCAGCCAAACTAAAACTCTTCTGATATGAGCAGATCAGGTTGGAATGTTCTTTTAGTTTTAGCAGAGACTTGGGTTTTTATAACTTGCTAGGTCTACATTCTTGGAAATTCACATCTTGGTTTTAACCAGGGTAGGAAATTAGAGCACTACTCGTACAGTTAACAAATACAGGATAGAATACTCAGAGAATTTTTTTCTTCCCCAAGTTAGGTTTCACTTTGAAACCTTAGTGATGATTTACTCCACTTACAGAAAAGTGTAGACTGTTTTTTGCAAGGGTCTTGAGATTCACAAAGAATAGGAAAAAGAAAACACATACGAGGACTCCAAGTGGGGGAAGAGACTATTATCCAAAGAAGACCAGCCAAGAGGGGAGTCTGGAGGAATGTGCCAGTTGGGACTGAGGCCCAGGGCAAGGCTAAGCAGGTGTGAGAGGCCGAGAACAGAGCCGGAAGCCAAAGTGCCTAAAAGAAGCCACAGTAAGTGCCAGCAGACAACAGGACAGGAGCTTTGTGAACAGCAGATGTGACAAGTTACAGAATGGACCCCAGAATGTTCTGCCTTCTTGCTAGCATCTGATATGTCAAAGAGTAGGAGGTAAATGGAAGGTTCTGTCTATAAAGTCATCTTTGAATTTAGATTTCAGGAAAAACCAAGTTCCAAAACACATTCTGGTGTGCTTTTTTGTTGTTGTTTGTTTGTTTTTTGTGGGGTTTTTTTTTTTTTTTTTCCTTTCTAAGTTTCTAAGTCAGGACTCCAGTGACAAATGCGGACCATTTTAAATTGCCCATTCCCCACAATCTGGTTATATAACTAAGTTATTGGACATGCCTTTTAAAGATACCGTTTTTCACTAATGTCACTGAATTCCCTATGTTCTGAATACCTTATTTCAGAGAAAATTATAGGAAGTTAATGGATTTGAATACATCTTCCAAGATTTACATTTAAAGAATCAAGAGCATATTTTTTTTTAAGTTTATTTATTTTGCTAGAAAGAGTATGAGCACCAGCAGGGGAGGGTCAAAGACAGAAGGAAAGAGAATCCCAGGCACAGAGCCTGATACAGGGCTCAATCTCACGAACTACAAGATCATGACCCGAGCTGAAATTGAGACTCAGATGCTTAACTGACTGAGCCACGCAGGAGCCCTCAAGAGTATATTTTTAGGGGCGTCTGGGTGGCTCAGTTGGTTAAGTGTCCGGCTTCGGCTCAGGCCATGATCTCATGGTTCATGGGTTCGAGCCCCACGTCGGGCTCTGTGCTGACAGCTCAGA
The DNA here is from genome assembly GCF_003009895.1 of Hyaena hyaena. Lineage (NCBI taxonomy): Eukaryota > Metazoa > Chordata > Mammalia > Carnivora > Hyaenidae > Hyaena > Hyaena hyaena. Next base: position 273,422 of record NW_024081083.1, on the reverse strand, counting down.
ACCTGGAGCCTGTTTCAGATTCTGTGTCTCCCTCTCTCTCTGACCCTCCCCTGCTCACGCTGTCTCTATCTCTCAAAAATAAATAAAACATTTTAAAAAACGAACATATTTTTAAGAGGGAGGGGGTAAAAACCTGCATTAACCCTGGAATCCAGTGGACAAAACTACTCAAAAAACCAAAATACTCAGAGAAAGGGCTATATACTGTGCATCCAGGTTAATTTAATGCACCAACACCTCTTTCTCTAGAGAGGAATGCCTGCTGATGGACAAAAGGTCTTGATCAATCCATCTATCTCTCAGGGAAGAGAAATAAAGATGAGACAGAGTGAGTGGCAGTTACGAATATGCCTTATTTGTATACTTTGGTTATTTTAGGTTGCCCAAATTACTCTCAACAAACTCTCAACAAAGAATAAAACTTTTGTAAATTGGGCCCCAAATTAAGATTTTCGTAAACTGTGAGCAAAGGAAAGTCAGAGCCATAAAGACATCTCATATCCTTATCTTTGATGAATTCAACTTTCAGAAATAAAGAAGAAAACAAAAATCTTAGCGGCCGATGTTCACGATAGTGGGGTTTTTTAAAAAATATGAGTGAAAACTAATTTCCTAAAAACTGTAGAGGAAGATAATTAAATTTTACAGAATATTTGAGAGCATGTCAATTATAAAATATTATTTGGAAAATAAAGCAGAAGGCAGAACTTTTAAAAAGGATATTTTCACATGACAGAAAATGCTTTTTGTTTTATTTGTAGATTTTCTATACTAGACATAAAGATAATTATTTTTTTAAGCAAAAAACACATTAAGATAAAAAGACTTTTATTGTTTTTATTATTTTTAGTTGTTGATTTATTTTTCAGAGAAGCAGAGAGAGTGTGAGTGGGAAAGGGGCAGAGAGATGGAGACAAGAAATCCCAAGCAGGCTTTATGCTGTCAGTGTTGAGCCCCATGTGGGGCTCGAACTCACGAACTATAAGATCATGACCTAAGCTGAAATCAAGTCAGAGGCTTAGCTGACTGACACCCAAGTGCCCTAAGATAAAAAGGTTTTAAAAAAATGCTCCCTAGCAGATAAGAAAGTCGCCTGTCAGGGACGCCTGGGTGGTTCAATCGGTTAAGCATCTGACTCTTGATTTCAGCTCAGGTCATCATCTCACAGTTCATGAGATCGAGCCCCGAGCTGGGCTCTGACAGCATGGAACCTGCTTGGGATTCTTTCTGTCCTTCTGTCTCTGCCCCTTCTCAGCTCACATGCATATGCTCTCTCTCTTTCCCTCACTCTCTCTCTCTTCCCGTCTCCAAATAAACAAACTTAAAAAAAAAAAAAAAAAAAAGGAAATTTGCCTACCAAAAGCAAGCATGTGCTATTTCTCCTCCTCCCCATCCCCCCACTTCTGTTCAAATATTAATGTACTTTTGTATGTTTCCAGCTGACACTGGATATTCTGGCTCACTGCCGTCTACCGTTTGGCAATAATTCCATTATGTTCTTATACGTTATATCATTTCCTTCAAATGCGTTATATCATTATTTGTGCGATTAACATAAGAATCCCTAGACAAGACAGCCCCGTGTATTCCCAAAGACAAGGGTCTGATGCATCTGCAGAAATCAGTAGACTTCTGTGAACCCCTCCTGTCTAAGCCCCCAAACAGTCTGGGTCTCTATCTTGTATCTTGACTTTTGCTTTCTAACATTTTTTAAAATTTGTCCCATGCCTAGCTGTGAATGAATCTCTGCTTTTCTGTGAATTAAAAAAATAATACTTGATAAGATTTTTACTAACTCTTTCCTGCCTAATTACAAATCTCTGAATTTAACAATTTTCAAATTTCCAAATATCTTAGCTCCATCCTAAGAGCATTAAGTCCAGTAATTTCCTTTCCTGTTTATTTTACCTATCAAATGCAACTTTATCTAATGTCACTTTTTCATAGTCTATGGGAACTTAATTCCAACCTAAATAAAAATTAATATAGTTTTTTTTTCTTTGCTGTTGCTATCATTTCATGGGTCCTCCTTTCTTTTAGACCCCCTTCCTGTCTTTCCACCAGTTTATTCTTTTCTCTTTCCCAGAAGCTCTCAGGAACTCTGATGCATTGTTTTGTACCCCATCATACTTTTCTTTACAAAGCAATTTTTCAAAACATCATCAGAAACAGGGCAAAAATGCCTGGCGGGTATATACGCGATCACTTTTCTTTATAAAGAACTCCAGTGACTGATCAAACACTTTTTCCAACAAATGTTCTAAACTTTCTCTTCCATTTACATACACATCACCAACCTTGTGAGAGAAGTGGTTTCTATTAACCATGCAGAGGTAGTGGTTACATCTGACCTGTATCTTTATGGAAAGCTGGAGCCTGAACAAGCAGAAAAACACTCAGGGCTTAGAGTGAAACAAGGCAGTTTAAGAATAGAGGGTTTGTGTGGTAAGGGTAGCTCAATACCTCAAGCATCTGATTCTTGATTTCAGTTCAGGTCATCATCTCACTATCCTGAGACTGAGCCCCACATCACATGCTGAACACGGAGCCTGCTTGGGATTCTCTGTCTCTTTCTCTCTCTCGCTCTCTCTCTCTCTTCCTCCCCCTCCTCTCCCTCTGAACTACCCCCTACTTGTGCATGTTTTCTAGATCATTCTAAGAATAAAAATAGAGGGTTTGATTAGTGGAAAGTAACCTTTGAAAGGTGTGAGGGAAACCATCTCTGAGGTCTCATAAATTTCCAGAGAAATCATTTTATACTGATAACAGGGAAAATCTAATGAGAAAGCCGTTGGGAGTACAGGGCTACTGTCTTTAGCATATTTTCTTAGCTCATTAGTAGCCGTTGAGCATAATAAAGAACAAGTACCAATGTTAGGTGCACATTTAACTGTGCCTAACGAGTGTATGTGAGTATCCTCTAAAAAGAACACTAGCGAATAGGGCTAAAATCTATGTGAGTCTGTGAAGCACTTTAAAGTCTTCCTGGGTACAGAAGAATCATGTTAAGTGCTAGCTCCCTGGGACCCTCCTGTTTAGTGTCAATATTACCAAATTACTGATCATTACAGAATAAAGCAGAGTTAAATTTAGGCTCATCCACGGCCTTAAAATGTTATCCCCTTAAAGCCAGGCAGGCGCCTAAAACATGTGCCACATGAAGCACATATCAGCAAGTATTTCCTAATGGACACAACCAGGTTGTGGCTCAAAGAGCAATTTATTGGAAAATCTCAAGGGTCAGAGACTGAAGATGTCAAATTGGATTTTTTTTCTATTATATATATATTTTTTAAAGTTTATTTGTTTATTTTGAGAGAGAGAGAGAAAGAGAGAGCATGCGAGCAGGGGTGAGGCAAAGAGGGTGGGAGAGAGAATCCCAAGCAGGCCCCACGCTGTCAGCCCAGAGCCCGACATGGAGCTCAAACTCACAAACCACGAGACCATGACCTGACCCAAAATCAAGAGTAGGATGCTTAACCGACTGAGCCACCCAGGTGCCCTCTGTTATAGTTCAATTGGGAATGAGGCTCAAAGGTACAGGAAAATATGCTCCTTGTCTCATGATCTAAGTTGGGGGGACAGCAGGGAGCCCTCAGCAGTCGGGGACAACTGTCCACCTGTGGGTCCTACTGCGAGGGGACCAGTGTTTTCCAGCTACCAGCAGACAGTCCTCACCCCATCTGTCTCCCCAGGAGTCACTCATAAGGAGAGGAGTGGCACTAAGCAGGGGAATGGAGCGCAGGCACCTCAGGCCCTAGAAGGGTGCCTACTGAGGTGCAGACCCCATAGGTGCACCATGGGGCAGCCAGCACAGGGAGAGTAAGAATATCCACATTGAAAAAGATGTTTAGAAGCCTCAGTTTCCAGCGCGTCTGCTGTCAGTGAAAGTAACCACTGTGCCCTCTGCCCCACTGGAAAGAAAAAGAGGGGCATGAAATTATACCATAACATTTTGGAGAATTATTGAATATAGAACCTGGTCCAGGGAAGTCTACCAGGATGATGCCTGTTAGAGCAGCTCACTCTATCAGTGTCTGGAAGAACCAAAGTGTCAGGTGCCCGGAAAGAAGAGGGCATCTTCCCAGTTTTCACTGGCCTCCAAAGAACACATAAGGGAACCCAAATACCTCCTCTGCTTTCTTATGTGAGAGAATTCAGGGTGACAAAGCAGGAACTGTGCAGAATCTGGCTGGCCGCGAGCTCAAGCAAAGGGACACCCAACTCAGGAAATGGATCGTGGCATATACTAACTGGCTGTGGCAGAGACAAAAGAGGTAGCTCATTGCCCCTTGGAGGTGAGGAAGTTTCTTCCAGGTTCTAGCAACAGGGGAGGCTAGAGAGAAGGATGTTGTTCCAGGGAGCAGGGGACTACAACTCAATGGTGGCCTCCAGTACCAAACAGACCAGACTGAACTCAAACAAGCTAGTGACACTTTCCATAGTTGACCCGCTGTGGCCTCTAGATCAGAGGCTTCTAGTATTCATTGATGGGAGACAAGAAGGGGGGACCAGAAAGACAGAGTCCAAAGGGAGGAGGGAAACGAGGTCTACTCAACAAAGCATGGAGGAGGAGATCATGCCTCTCTCCTGAGCCACAATTCCAGCCACTATATCCACAGCCAAGGCTGGCTCTGGTGAGATATGAGAAGGTGTGGGGGAAGCAGGGAAGGACTCAAGCTTGGAAATGAGTCTGAGGCCCTTCTTCTAAGAGGAACAAGACCGAATTTTCAATAGCAATTGAAAATGTCTTAAACCAAAACATCTGGAAAATTAAGAAAAGTGGCCAAGATTTCATTACACAGAAGCGACACTGTCACTATAGCACAACTGGGGGAAGGTGCAATTAAAATACCCAACAAGCTGACTGCTAAGGCATTCGAGTGAATTGGAAAAGGCACTTCCATTCCTCACTCCACAGCTGAAGAAGAGTGTGATGACTTTCAAGTGGCTACTTACTAGTCTCATCTCCAAATCAGGCCACAACTATGACGGTTTGTTTAAAAACCAAAGTATTAGCCAAGGTCGACTCTTTTGAGTATAGCATGAGTTGTTCAAAAGATGAGCTGTGGAGTCAGAGGTTCATGGGATAGAACTCTGTCGGGAGCCAGGTCGCTTTCATCTAGTGGAGCCTCAGTTTACCCATCTGTAGCAGTGAGGAGAGTTCCACTCACTTTAGACTGTTGATACAAATATTGGTTGGAATAATTTATGAAAAACACAGAGTCCTTAGGATGCACACTGTCAATACTGTTAATGTTGATATAAATAAAGTATCTCTCTGACTTTCTGTCTAGATGACAGCTGTGATCATGGTAAAATTCAATTATTGCCAATACACTGACCTCTCTGCTTTGTTCCAACGAAAGGCGCCAAGGCCCAGTTGGCACATGTTCATAACGGTGCCCTGGAACAGGACAGATGGACAAAAAGTCTTGCAGAGATACTTAGAAAGTAATAAAATACTAGAAGTGCTTGCTATCCGACTAACACTTTGAGATGGGAATTTACACCAATCATTGTTTAGTTAGGAATCAAGGTGAACACGAGAAAGTAAATATGACTTTTCTAGTACCTACACGGTTCTTTCCTTGAACACTTTTGCTTCCCTTTCCCCTCATTTGATTTACTCTTGACTTTAATTTCGTTGCAGGTATATGGAACTCCCCCAAGGTGGGGAAGACTGAACTGTGATCTACTTCTATATATTTGTTCAAAAAAACCCTCCTGTGTTTGTGCCAAGTCAGTATTTCAGTGCACTTGTCTCCCTACCCCCTAGGGTTGATGCCAGCAGCCTAGGAAGCAAGGGTAGTTCTCAACTATCTAGCCAGGCTGTTGGCTCAGTGGAGAAAAACCTCTGACTATGCAAATTGCCTCAACTCTCAAAAACTGAGAAAAAAATGGAAAAAAAAAGAATGATTTGAAAAAGTATCCAGAAATAACTTTGGTAAACAGTTGGGGTGCCTGGGTGGCTCAGTGGGTTAAGTGTTATACTTCAGGTCAGGTCATGATCTCACAGTTCGTGGGTTTGAGCCCCGCGTCGGGCTCTGTCCTGACAGCTCGGAGCCTGGAGCCTGCTTCAAATTCTGTGTCTCCTTCTCTCTCTGCCCGTCCCCTGCTCACAGTCTCTCTCTGTGTCTCTCACAAAGGAATAAACATTTAAAAAGTATTAAAATAGGAATTTCTGGAGCTATCATAAAACTCTTCTAGGAACTGATTGTCTTTTGCTACCTCATCTAGTTCTCTGTCTTCTAAAACTGACTTCCTCCATCTTTTTCCTCTAGACGCACTTGCTAAAAATTGATACTCCTTCGGGCTCCTGGGTGGCTCAGTCCGTTAAGCGGTTAAGCGTCCAACTCTCCATTTCGGCTCAGATCATGATCTCAGGGTTTGAGAGATGGGGCCCCACAGTAGGATCAAGCCCATGCTGACAGCACAGAATGGGATTCTCATTCGCTCGCTTGCTTGCTCGCTCTCTCTCTCCCCCACCCCCACTCTCTGTCGCTCAAATATAAATAAATAAACATTTAAAAAATATTGATATTCCTTTTGTTTTGCATTAACAGTAACACTTAACTCTTGGCCTAAGGTTTTGCTGGGTGCTGACCCAAGTTGATTTTTAAGAATATTCTTACCTACTATTTGTTTCCCACTCCAATGTGCTCAAAATAATGCTGTCAAAAGAATACTTCTTTTTATTTTAAGAATCTCTCATTTCAGCATGTCTAATACCACCCTGCCACCATCACCATACACACACACACACACACACACGCACACGCACACACACACACCCTTCACTTCTTGAGGCAAAATGAGATTAAGTCACAAGCTCAGGTAGGCGCCACTGACAAACCCAATGGTGTTACTGGAAGTGGAATATAGAGAAAAGTGCCCAAAAAGAAGTTGCTGAGGAGAAGTAGGGAGAAACTCTGGGCACCAAACTAAAAGAACGTAAGGCAGAGCAGAACACAGTGGGCGTTGTGTGTAAGTCTACCCCCAGGAGCCAATCTGTTTCATTAATTGCTTTTAATTCTTTCGCTCAAGATAAGCTGATTACAGAACCTTTCAGAATTCCCATTATGGTTCATTTTTTTCTTACTTTGAACTCTCTTCATTTCAATTTCAACTAAAAATTATCCTCTGCTGTCACTCCAATTTGCCAAAATTTCACTTCCAATCAGTTCTATTCATTCTCTTGAGAACAGGTTGATTACACATAAATGATACACCAAGATGATGTTGGCCATCTTTCAATAAGACTATCTAAGACAAATCCCCTAATAGCTCATCTTTTTAAAAAATGCATCTATGATTTTTTTCCTAAAGTCTATTCCTGTCTTAATACAGAGTGCCCCATTGCCTGAGAATATTTAAGTTAGGGAGGTAATAGACCAGTAAGAGCCAATTTGACTGGAAGGAATCAACTTCAAAGGCCAAACGTCTCAGAAGGGCATTCGGTGAGTAAGAAAGGGGATGATGTGGGGGACACAGAGCTGAGATATACCAATTCAGAGTACTCCAAGGCATGTACTATTAGAAGCATGTCAATAACAGCAACAGCCATTCATTGAATTCCTACTATTCTCCTTGGGCTCTTTACAAACACATGAAATTCTGATAACCACCCTGTGAGCTAAGCATGAAAACCATGATGCAGGGGACATTTGCTTTTGCCCCTCTAGCACCTATTCTCCCTCTGTGGACAAGCAGGGTCCAAAATTTCACTGGGTATCGAGCCATTTCTTTTGCTCAGCCCATCTGTTTGGATAGGGGTCCATGCTCAGCTCCAGGAAATACACAATCTGGCCAAGCTGTGCCATGCTCAACACTTCAGGCCAGTGGACACAAAGGACAGGCATGACTTGAGAGAGCAGAGGTATGCTCTTTAAGTCCAAATGTCCACCATCTGACAAATGGTTCAAGAAGATGTGGTTTATATGCACAATGGAATACTACTTGCCAATGAGAAAGAATGAAATCTTGGCATTTGCAACAATGTGGCTGGACCCGAAGGGCATTATGCTAAGTGAAATAAGTTGCGCAGAGAAACACAGATGTCGTTATGTTTTCACTCATAGGTGGAATTTGAGAAACATAACAGAAGATCAGGGGGATGGGGGAAGGAAGAAAAGGTAAAAAAAAAAAAAAAAAAAAAAAACAATTTCAAACAGAGAAGGAGGCAAACCCATAGGAGACTCATAAATAGAGAACAAACTGAGGGTTGGTAGGGGGACAGGGGAATGAGGCAAATGGATGATGGGCATTGGGAAGGGCATTTGCTGGGATGAGCACAGGGTGTTGGATGTAAACTATGAATCACGGGAATCTACCACCAAAACCAAGAGCACACTGTACACACTGTATGTTAGCCAGCTTGACAATAAATTATACTAAAAAGAAAAAGAAAAAAGAAATGTGTTCTTTAAATAATCTTTATTGTTGTATACTGAAGCTGCCAGTAACGGCTTGCCACCAGAGCAGGAGAAATAAATGAGGAGGAGACCAACACAGGGCAAAGGGCTGGGAGCCGAGAGAGATTAACAAGATCCTAACAGAGCCACCATGACACATTTGGGGTGGACCAAAGTGAATTCCAAGTTCATGCCAACTCAAATGTGCAGTCACTGTTTTCCCTTTCTGTTTCTGAGTCTGTGTAGACTGGTTTTTCTCTAACTTGTAATAGAAAGAATCTTGGGGCTCCTGGGTGGCTCAGTTGGTTAAGCGTCTGACTTCAGCTCAGGCCATGATCTCGTGGTCTGGGAGTTCGAGCCCTGCATCAGGCTCTGTGCTGACAGCTCAGAGCCTAGAGCCTGCCTCGGATTCTGTGTTTCCCTCTCTCTCTGCCCCTTCCTCGTTTGCTCTCTCTCTCTCTCTCTCAATAATAAACATTAAAAAAAATTAAGAAAAAGAATCTTAATTAAAATGCATGTTTTGGTAGGTAAGAAAATTAAGATTCAAGATAATTTTATACTTGCTCAAGGACATACAGGAAATGGAATACCTACATTTTGAATCCAAGTACCTCTCACTCACAATACCATATTCTTCCAACACAACATGAAGCATAAAGGCAATAGTTTTGTTTCGGTTTTTGTTTTTTACAAACAACGTGATGGTAACTGTGTATGTCAGTTTGGCTAGTTGGCTAAGCTTTGGTGCTACTCTAGATGCTGCTATAAGGGCATTTTGTAGATATGATTAACATTAACAGGTGACTTTGAGTAAAGTAGATAAGCCTGCATAATACACATGATGGGCCTCATATAATCAGTTGAATACCTTAAAAGCAAAAACTGAAGTTTCCCAGAGATGAAGGAACTTTATCTCAAGACTATAACACAGAAATCGTGCCTGAGTTTTCAGCCTGCTGTTCTGCTCTATGGATTTTGGACTTTCAGCCTCTAAAATCTCATGAGCCAATTACTTTCAATCTTTCTCAAAGAGAGAGAGAAAGAGATACAGAGGGGTATATCCTGTATATCTATATATATTCTGTATATTTTATAGAGGTATTAATTATACCTTTTAATCTCAGTTGATATATTGTTTCTCTGGGGAATTCTCACTGATACATAAAGTAACTGAAGGCCACCAGGAAAATGGGGAAGAGGACCAAAGGACATTTTTTTGTTCTCTTTCCTTCAACAGATTATTTCCTAGATGACTTTCTAGGATAAGGCAAGAAGGAAAGAGCTATGATCAAGGTCATAGAGAAGCTTTATCTGTCAAGCGCCTCATGAGAAATTTTGTTTGCTTTCTTTTTTTTTCCCCCCAAAGTGAAAAGGGTGTGCGGATATTGACAAGTAATTCACATGGAACTGTCCCTGGCCTACACTTTATTTTTTTTTTTTTTTAATGCAGACTGACTCTGACAAATAAAAGGCAACCAAGGAGCCCTGGTTTGCATAGGTATAAGAGGATTTTCACATTCTTTTGAAGAGCTCAATTGCAGTTAAGTACAGGGCTCGAGTCCCAAGGGAAAGTGGACTGGTTCCACCTTGATTCACACTTGATTTGTCATATCATTCTTTCCCCGTATTCAGAGCGTCCACTCAAAAGATGCAGCGCTGCTCAATATAACGTAGAGGGTAACTGATCAGCTTGGCTCCATCGCAACTGTGCTGACGTTTGCTAAAACGCCCAAACCCAACGGGATAAATAATTCAGTTTCCCTGAAGGATGAGGGAAGGGCTCTGACAGGTTGATAAAGAAGAATACTACTATCCTCCTCCGCTTTCAAAGGATGCAAAGGATTGTCAGCTCTAGCCTGCTTCTCAAAGACACCATGAAATCCACAAGCCCAAATGGAGATTCTCCTTTTCAGCGACAGCCATTCTTAATTTCTGTTCCCCAGCACGAGAGGCACAGGAGAGACAAGTCAGATGATTTGCGGCTCCAACTATAAAAGAAGTTTCAGAGAAACAATAGGAGAAAAAAGAAGGTTCGGTGGGTTGAGAAAATTCTTTTTCTTTTAATACACTATAAAATGTGAAGCAGAAGCACAATGGCTTAATGAGTTTCTATCTCTGTACTGTGACAAATCTACAATTTGGCCATTGTAAAAGTAATGATATGTTTCATTAATTTCATATGTTCTTTTAATAGAGTATTTGGAGGGAAGGCATTTTTGCTTTAGAAATTAGAGCAAAGAAAAGCTGATAAAAGCTTCAAGTTGGTGTTCAGTACTTCCTGGAATACATTAATAACAGTCAACTGCCTTTTCAAACACAAAGACAAATCTCAAAGCGAGGCTTTGTCTTCCCTGCCATGACGCTAATAGTGGAAGACTAGAAATCCTTACCTAGTCTTCCCCCAGAAAGCTCCCGGCTCCTGCTTTCCTGCTTGCACATGAACACAATACACACATACACACACACACACACTATACTTTTTACTACCACATTTGGATCTGACAATTAACATTCTATAACTCCTACCTATCTACTTAGACATTTCTGGACCCCATCCTCTGTGCCATTTCCAAATCTACTATGAGGATCAATAACAAGTCACCTAATGCCCATGGTCTCATCTCGCCCTTGACCAAATACGTCAAGTTTTTACAGACTGGGTATACAACAGAGCAAGGTGCCGTCATGGGCAATGAGGATGCACTCACACTGGGATCTATTGGGAGCCTGTGTAAAACATATCTCCATTATCCTCACTTGGGGCATTCAACTCTCTGACTACCATGAGTCAGAGGCCAAAGGCTGCTCCCCTGAGATTTCATTCATTGTACCGTTTGTGGATGAAGGGATGCTGTTAGGAGAATGGACGAGGGTTTGCAATAGAACCCCACCGGCATGTGCAGGATGGTAAGAAGTGACAAGATGGGGACAGATCACATGTGGCTGCTAATGGTGCCACAGGACACGTCGGTCCTCTACATCAGTCACTCAACAAGCTCCTCTTCCCTCAGCTGTCCAAATGCTACTGTCTACCAGTCCCAGGGCAGATTTATCAAGCCAGATCCTAAAACACCTTTTTCAGCCACATTTCCTCTTTGCCTTCAGAAGTTTGACTGTAGTGGCTTTTTCCTGACTTGGTCTTTAGAAAACAATCTTGGGCTGGGAGCGTCTGGATGGTTTAGCCTGTTGAGCCTCCAACTCTTGATTTCAGCTCAGGTCATGATCCCAGGGTCGTGGGATCAAGCCCTGCATCAGGTTCCTTGCTGAGTATGGAGCCTGCTTAAGTTTCTCTCTCTCTCTCTCCTTCTGCCCCTCCCCTACTCACTCTTACTCTCACTCTCTCAAAATAAATAAGCATTTTAAAAAATCCTGGGCTTATTCTATAACTCTTTAATGAAGAAAGCTAGAATCTACAAACCCACCATGAAATGTGGATGGGATCAATGAGTTTACCCCCTAGAAATGTGTTACTTCCCATAGTGAGATGTCTATCCCAATCACATGAATAGAAAAATGAAGCAGGGTAGGGGGTGTGATTGTGGAATAAGGGAAGTTTCACATCATCGTGAAATCATGCATCTAGAGAGAAACATTAGCAGTACTAGGATCAATCTCAAAGTTGGTTGTAGTTTTCTGAAGGAGGGAAAGTGGACTATTGTTGTTGGATATTGTTTTTCTTAGAAATACTCTTTACCCAGGCCTGGAGAATTCAGTGCTGTCCTAGGAGTGCTTGCGGATGGACATGCTGGTGGTGGATACTGTTGGTTTCCTGATATTTTTTTCTGCAGGGCCATTTGCAACCGGTGATGCCCCTGGGTCAGTGAGACTGATTTTAAGAGACTCACTTGTTGCCAGGCCTCCATTTATTTACTTTTATAAAATCATTAGCCCTGCCCAAGGAAAGCATTAGTTAATACTGTATTGTTAATTACATCCTATTTCTCATTATCTTATCACCTGAATGCTTCCTAAGAGCTGGGGTGGTAAGGAGAAAGAAGATGGAGAGAGACTAAGGTGAGACACAGGTGAATGAAACAAGTGGGCTAGAAATGCTAATACTTTTTTTTTTTAATGTTTATCTATTTTATGAGTGAGACAGAGACAGAGCACAAGCAGGGGAGGGGCAGAGAGAGAGGGAGACACAGAATCTGAAGCAGGCTCCAGGCTCTGAGCTGTCAGCACAGAGCCTGAAGCTGGGCTCGAACCCACGAACCAGGAGATTGTGACCTGAGCCGAGTCGGATGTTTAACCGACTAAGCCACTCAGGTGCCCCATAAATACTTCTAAAAATGAAAGCTAAGAAACTAACTTGCAAACTAGGTATTCATGGACCCCTGTGAGCTGCCTGAAGGGCATCCTGGCTCTAGAGTCCTAAGTCGCTGCAGGAATTCCTCAGATTAACCACTTGGCCTTCACCTTCATGCGTGTAATACACGAGCAGGTGGCTCTCTCCAAGGACTTGCATATTGAGGTCTGGTTTTCTTATTAAAAAATTTTTTTAATGTTTATTTATTTTTGAGAGAGAGAGAGAGAGAGAGGGAGAGAGAAAGAGAGAGTGTGTGAGCAGAGGAGAGGCAGAGAGAGAGGGAGACACAGAATCCAAAGCAGGCTCCAGGCTCCGAGCTGTCAGCACAGAGCCCAATGCAGGGCTCGAAGTCAGGAACTGTGAGATCACGACCTGAGCCAAAGTCAGAAGCTTCAATGACTGAGCCACGCAGGTGCTCTCGATTTTCTTATTTTTAAAGTGATGAGATTTCTAACTTGAAGTCCTCGTATTCATGGAGGTGGCCGGACTGTGGGCGGTACTCCTGGGCCCCACTAGCACCCTTCCAGAGAAGTGCTTTTCTCACTATGCTCCAACTAGTTTAGGCTACTATTAAGTCAGGTCCTTGAAGGCACGGGAACGAACACCTAAATGGAGACTGTGCAGACCCGTGTGTGCGTACATGCGTGTTTATGCATACACACATGCACATCTGCATGGGCTGAGGGGAGTATGCTAATTCGCCAGCTCGCCAAAAACGAGAGAACGGCAGCTTGTTTCAGATATTAAAAGGACATAAATTGGGTTGAGTCTGCTTTTGGCACAAGAACAAGGAATGCTTAAGTTTCCCACTTGCACTTAATTTATTTTTAGGTTTATTCCCACCATTTGTCAGGTTTCTCGAGGCTGACCTGAAACTAACCTTTAGATAAACGTGAAGGCAAACAGAGCCCTGAAACTCTATCTGTATGTTCTTTTGTCTTGGGGACTGTAAATCAGGGCATTAGGTGAATAACACAGCTTGGCTTTGTGTCATGAAAAGTAATTTGGGGCTGCAGGAAGGGCAGGATTTATGAAGCTGTCTGGCCAGGCTTGGGCAGAATGCCAGCTTACACCTGCTTGGCAGACGTGGCTGTGTGTTCTTGGTCACCATGCTCAAGTAGCCAGATCCCTCTGACTGGATGGAGGTACTGCGAAGCCAACAGCAGATAAGGGAGGAGCCCGGACTGGGAGGAGCGGGGGACCGGAGGAGCCCATCAGTCGTTAAGAAACAAATCAATCACAACTTCCCTTTTCTCGTTCCCGAGTAAAATTTCCTCCAAAAAAAAAAAAAAAAAAAAATCCATCTTTGTTTTCAAACCATTGTAACTCTGTAATCGAGTGGGGTTGGCAAGAAGACAAAAGTAAATCCATTTGCATCGTTTTAGAGCTTTCCCCAAAATAAAGGCTTGTGTCCTAAGTCAGGTTGCTGTAGGAATTACCGTCCAAGTAGGGACAGTCCTCCAAGTGACAGGGGGAGGGCTGTAATTAATCAGGCAGAGACAACACCTGTAAACTGGGACCGTCTGAGGCCAGGGGGACGAACGGTGACCCTAGTCATGCACATTGATGCCACCGTACAATGAACCCGCTAAATGACAGTTGTGTTACAAGGGTGCTTTTCTAAGAAGTTGACAGAAATGATATTGTCTCTTTGATGGAGCTGGGCTGCCTCCACCAAGCAGATGGCCAAGTTGTCATGATGCCAGAGCCCAGAGCGGAATATCCACAGCAAAATCGCTGTGCTCTGTGCTCCCTTTCAGGGGATCCCTTCCTCTTCCCAGAGAAATGTGAAAACCCCAGCAAAGCTCTGCTTTTCCTTTCAGGGAAATGGCCAACAGGTAAAAGGCTTGTCAGCATCTGATTAATGAGGATTTTGTGCATGAGGTACAACTTACACAGGGAATCGCACCGGTCTTTGCAATGTCAGCGCTCACAAAACGTGACATGAACTCCTTCCTCTCTAGAGAAGCCATCTCCTGGTATTTTCAACTTTCCCCCCACTTGCTCATGCTTAGAGGTTCACGAGTGCACTCACTTCCTATGGATGCCGTACAAATGACCAGAAGCTTGGGGACTTCAAGCGGTTAAGAACTTATTTTCCCTTAGTACTGGAGGCCGGAAGCACAAAATTAAGGTTTGGGTAGGGCTATGCTTCCTCTGGGAGCTGTAGCAGAGAATCCTTCCTTGGTGTTTCCAAAGCCATGGTGGCTCTTGACAACACTCATCCAATCTCAGCCTCCGTCTTCACACAGCCCTCTCCCTGCGCAGAGATCCCATGCAGAAATCCCTCTCTTGTCTGCATACCAGTCACTGGATTTAGAGCCCAACAAAACCCAGAGTGGCTTCATCTTGAGACTCTTAATGACTTCTACCAAGACCTCATTTCCAAATACGATCATATGCTGAGGTTTTCAAAGCAGGCCTGACTTTGGGAGGGGTCACCAGTCAACCCACTACAATACATAAACATGTCTCTTCCTAAAGAGTTCTTGAACTCTTACAGTCTCCCGTATCCCACATCCAGGCGACCGACTACATGCATTCCTCCACCACCACTCTCGCATTGTCTGCAATACTTGTGGATATCTGTCTCTAATGTCTTTGCTTCAGCTGCTAGATAGCATGTAGACCCTGAGGATATCCTCTTTGGTCCAGTGATGACTTTCCCTTTCCATCTGTCCTCAGTCAACCATCCTCATTAGAACTGCCTCATTGCTAATTTTCCAGGCTATCTATCTTCCAAGACTGTAGGTTGTAGATTTCAGGGCTTATACACACAGAAAATAACAGAGCAAGGGAGCATACCCTGGACACCTCAAGAGTCTTACTCAGAGGTGAAAGACCACAGAAGACTATCCCAAGTCAAGATGGAACTTGAACTCAGCCTTACTAGGAGCTTAACAGAAGTTTGGATGAGTCAGACAAATGGAACGCATTTAATGCAAGAGCTTTAAATCTCTCTTTTAATCTGAAGCTACAGGAGTGACCGGAATCTCTCTTTTGGCTGAGACATTGGTGAAAACGAGGAATCTAACTCCAAAAAAGGTGATTCACCAACTGACTAATTGATCAGTTCCAATAATGGGAAAATCCAAGTTTAAGCGCAGGAATGACCTAATGTTGTTTCTCTAGGAATGTTACCAGAAACATACTTCTCTCCTCTTCTTGACTTGGGCTTCCTCTACTCTGACTTGATTCCCTGAGAAATGGCTGCCAGCAGGTCCAGGCTGATGTCATACCCAGTCAGTAAATCCAGCAAAATGTGTACATCTCTTATGTAGGAATTCCAGTACAAGTGGGTGGGCTGATGCTTCATGGCTATGGCTGTCACATATCCACTCCTGAGGAATCATTCTGGCAAGAGGCTAGTGGTCTGAGGCACCTGCCCAACTTGGAGACATGGGGTGGGATCAGCCACATCCACACCATGTGGGCTAAGACTGAGAAAGGATCTGCTCCTCCCAGGAAAGCCACGGTCATGGTACCAGGGACGGAAGAGCACATGTGAGCAAGCAAACCACAGGGCTGTCTACTCAACCCACTCTGACTACATTTACAGACACTCGAACACTATCAGAAGAACTTCGAGCTGGGTGCCAGAGCTGTGTCCGCTTCCAGAAAACTCACGACAATACAAGATGGCTGTTTTGGCACCACAGATAGTTCAATATACTATTATTTACCCAGAGTGCCTTAGGCCTTGTTTTCAGGCAATCAGATTTAAAAAAAAAAAAAAAAAAGGTGTATTAATTAGTCTACTAGGGCTGTCATGACAAACTACAACAGACTGGGTGGCTTAAGGGGTAGAAATTCATTTTCTCACAGTTCTGGGGGCTGAAGTCCAAGATCAAGATGTTGGCTAGGGCTGGGTTCTCCTGAGGCTTCTCTTCTTGGCATGCACATGGCTGCCTCCTCTCTGTCCCCACATGGACTTTTCTCTGTGTGTACATCCCTAGCATCTCTTCCTTTCTGAAAGGTTTTTTTTTTTTTTAATGTTTATTTTTGAGAGAGAGAGAGACAGAGGCTGAGCAGGGGAGGGACTGAGAGAGAGAGAGAGGGAGACACAGAATCTGAAGCAGGCTCCAGGCTCTGAGCTGTCAGCACAGACACAGGGCTCGAACTCATGGACTGAAAGATCATGACCTGAGCCAAAGTCAGACACTTACCTAACTGAGCCACCCAGGTACCTTCTTCTTTTCTTATGAGGATACCAGTTCTGTGTGAATAGGGTCCCACCCTCATGATTATCATGGTTTAACCACAACCTACCTTTAACCATAATTATCTTCCTAAAAGCTCTATCTCTATATACAGTCACGCTGAGAGTTTGGGTTCCAACAACCCCAAGGGCTAGGGGGCCCAACTCAGCCTACAACAAAAGACCAAACTTATTTTCCTGCCCTTATGTCTTACCTCTAAGAGTAAGATGCCAAAAAACACATTTTGACGCTGATTAACTGCGGCATGTCTGGCGGCTTCAAATATTTTTTCAAGCACAAGAACTAAAATGTTTTCCAGTTTTCAATTCATGCTATCTTGGAGGTCACATTCTGACCCCAAACACAGCCAGAATCCTATTAGTCTTCCCCTATCAATTAACCCTACAATTTTTTCCATTTAATTGCCAGATGTTTTTCCTTAGGTCAGCGGGCTGCAGCTAGACTGCCGCCTAAGGAGAGCTTTTTCAGACATGAGTTATACACACGCACACACACAATACGCACACGCACACAAATATTTCATAGCATGCTACAGGATTACATCTCACACGTACACTGATCTTAGAGCAAAGTATGATTTATGCATGCCATCTCAACGTATCACGGAGCTTTATTATTTGGAATTCCTTTTCCCCCTAAGCCACGTCAATATACAAAAAAGACCAGCAAAACATGTGATACCTGTTAAGTGTAACATGAAATATGACACTTAAGAGCAAATTGGTGACTAATTCCTGGGGCTATGTATTCATTGCCATTTAAACTAAGTCACCTGCTCTTAAGGAAACATTTAGAAATCAAAATCCAGAAAACAAAGGCAAAAGTGGACTCTGTCTATACGCTGCCTTAATAAAATCCATTCTGACTCATTTCTTTAGCTTCCAATGGGGCTAAATCTCACCCCCAGGACTTGTAACACAATCCTGCATCGAGCTGCCAAGATATTCATTACCCTGGATCACCAATGCACCAAGTCACTGCTCCCCTGTTTTTGCCAAAGCAACTTCCAAGTCGTATGTCAGACTTCGTTTGCCAAATATTGAACTATCCCTTAGCTCCTAGTGTGCAATTAGAAAAGAATTCACAAGTAGAAGAGGAGTAGTATAGAAGGCACCTCTAAAATGTTTCCATTTTAGAAAAAAGAATGGTATCCACTGAACACATGAGTTCCTTTTGACAAGCCATAACTTTCGATGACTTGAGTAGAGTAGGGTAGGTGGTTCCTTGCATTCCTTTCTCACTGGAACCTTGACAATATCAACACCTCCATCTTTGTAAAGGCTCACACCGGCGTTACCACCGATCATGGATTAAATCTAGCTCATCATTTATGCCCGCAAGTTACCCATTTCATGGCCTCCTTTTGAGACAAGGCGCACAAATCAGGGTAAGGGTTCATGGAAGTTCAATCTCTGAAGACTGTATGTATACACTTACTCTATATGGAGAAATCCGCATTGACGCGGTTGGTGGTCCAATTTCAAGTGGTCCAATTAAAAGCTGTTTTGTATGGATGAGATGAGTTGTTTTACAAGCTTGGGTGTCTATTTATCTTTAGCTTTGTAGAGCACAACATCAATGGCAAATAACCGGCAGCTTGGGATTCGACTTAGATGTGACTGACATTAGCGGGATTCACAAAGGAAGACAGCACTGCTGGGTAATTATTATACCTTAGCTTCATGAGGACCGCTTTGAAAAAAATTTTTTTCTAAACTGAAAATGAAGAGGAAAACGTTGACAGATTCTATTATGGATTCTGTCACCTTTTAGTATATTTCCTAACTGTGCATAGTATAGAAAAGGGCAAGGAATTAATCAGGTTGCCAAAAGAGCTGGGTTACACAGCACGCAGAGAGCACTTCAGCTACATTATTTGCACAATTTCTGTAGGGAGTTGTGCAATAGAGGCCTTAAATTTAATATGTCTGGCCCCCTTCCACCTGGCCTCAGTTCAAACCCACCGCCTACAGCTCACCGAATCTGGAGTGGGAAATCAGTCATTACATTACGAATGGATGGCAAATGATTCCAATTCACATTTTTCAGCTGGTATGTTTTTTAACCTGGAGCAACACCAAATTGGAAAATTCTGCAAGCTGGGCATTAGATCTGTATTGCAGTCTAAATACATTTCTAGTTTGAGGAAGTTGACAAAATGATTTTTCTTGAGAATTTCTGTAGTTGCTGTGCCACCAGCAGAATTGTCAAGGTCCACATCATCACCTTCCTGCTGGTTCTTTTGTTTCTCAGTGAGGGTGGGAGGATGTTGCCGGCACAAGTAGATGGCACTGATCTGTACAAACACTGACCTGATTCCTTCATGCTCGTGGACCCATTATGTAGACTGGAAGGCTATATTCGACAAAGACCAAAGTCTCCTGGAGAGTACTTTTGGGGAAAAAAGCAAGTAAAGCCATAAAAAAAATTGGCACAGGAAAAGGAAGAAACAAGTGATTCAAAAAGAAATTTCAACTGTCTCTTAACTACATGAAAATGTGGCCAATCATGTCGGTAGCAAGGACATTCAAAATATAAAATAAACGAGATATCACTTTTTATCCATCACATTGAAAACTAACATCCAGTGCTGGTGAGGACATGGGGCTTTATGCTTCGCTGAAAGAACAATACACTGCTATAACCTTCATAAAAGTAATCTAGAAAGGTAAATGTAATGTAAACATTCTAGTGACCTATACTTGAGCTTCACTACCAGAAGAGCCCTCATCTGACAGGCTAAGAAGCCAATGTGGAGATTCTGCCTATTGCTAGGTATGTCTTTCCCAAGTATGCCTTCTAGAAATGAGGAAATGACTACAAGATGGGCTTCAGGACCCATTGGACCCCCTGTGAGACACACCGAAGCTAAAACTCCATAGAGCACTGGACCTCCATAAACCCTTACTCTGACTGGTACTCTCCAGTGACATTTTTGGTGTCCTGGAATTAGTGTCAGTTTAGAGTCCCTGGCTAGCAGTACCTCAAAGGCCTGATCATTTCCTTTTCCCCAGTACACAGTCACTCTTCAAACGCTGCAGGTCCCTTTGGGAATGGTGGGATAAAGATTAACAGTATCATTTTGGCAGCACATTAAGGTCCTTTCTCCAGGGGACCTGCCCACTCCTTCACTCAAGAGGTTCCTGGTCTATGAACAGACTCAAGTGAGCAGACTGTCTGAAGAACCCTGACTCTGTTTTTCTGATTCAAGTTAGACTTTTGTTCCCTTGACCTAGAACTCTTCTGCTGATACAAATCAAGTAAGGACTTAGTCGGCTTGCTCTCTGTTTGACTTCTAGGAACACTATGATCAAGTAGCCGATGCTATAGGTCTATATCAGTTGGACCATTCTCACTGCTGCTGTGACTCTGCTGTATGTTACAGAAACTATGCCCACCTTGCCTCTGGCTATCAAATGTTGCCACTTGGCCCTGCCACCCTGGGATACAACCCCCACTGCATTTAGCTTTCTGAAATCAGATGCAGCCATTCCCACTGTAATTTCTGACATAAAGAAAATGGAGACATGGAGTACTTCAAGGATACTGAGCTTCTCTCACAAATGTCTTTCTTATAGTTAGAAGTGTGTCCTCTGGACCCTTCAATGGTGAGTGAGCAGGTCTTAATTGGTAAATCCACTTGAAGAGTCAACTTTCCTAAGCCCCTGAACCCCTTCCGCTACAGTATACCAAAGCAGGTCAGCCTTGAGTTTCAACTCCACTTATCACTGGTCACCTTTTGGTGCCATGTTTCAGCCAGCCAACCAACCAAACTATTAGAGGGCTGATGCCAGAGTCACAAGATGCATCATTAAATCCCAAATCTCTGCCTAGTGGTCTCACAGCCATCAAGTCAGCCTCGTCCACCTTTATGTTCCTTCCACCATTATCGCACACCCTTCATGTCCATTCCCACATATATTCCCCAGATTTCTGCCTGCATAAATTATAGACACACACATTTCTTTTGGAGTATAGTGCATCTCACCCTTTGGGACCTCCTGGGACTTGAGTCAAATTATAGGTCTAAAGGCAGGTGTAGAGGGTGGTTGTGGGGATGGGTCCTGAGGAGATCAGCAGTCACCTGGACACTTGCCTTTTATAAACATATGATTAGAAATATCTTATGATGCTATTTTGTGTATCTCCACTTCCTTATGACACCATAGACTATCAGGGTCCTCTTTACCACTGGAAATAGTCATTACTGTCTTCAAATCTAATCACATTAGAGAACCAATTCCGGAAACTGCAGACCCATTTCAGAAAATTCATCTTTAACGACATTCTGTTTTTCTAGAACCACTCTTAGTACGAAAGTCTTTATAAATTAATATTTCCTGAGAAAGAGAACCGATAGGATAAATACGTAGACAGGTAGGTAGGTAAGTAGGTAGGTAGGTAGATGTGAACCAAATCTACAAAGTACCTTCACAGAACAACCTACATTACTGTTTGGTTACATAACTGAGTATTAGAGCCGAGCCACCGAAAAAGTAACCATCACAACAGGCGGTAACCAACAGGCTTCATTAGACTACGAGGCTTGAGGGGCACCTGATTGGTGCACTAGGCTGAGGGTTGAGCATCCGATTCTTGACTTCAGCTCAGGTCATGATCTCAAGGTTTGTGGGCTCTGTGCTGATGACGTGAAGCCTGCTTGGAATTCTCTGTCTCCCTTTCTCTCTGCCCCTTGGCCACTCATGTTCCCTCTCTCTCTCTCTCCTCTCTCTCAAAAATAAACATTCAAAAAGAAAGAATGTTATGCTTCAGCCTGGCCTAGGGTGAATTTTCCTGAAAAGTTCCGATTGTTCTAAAACTATCTCTTCTCAATCTAACATGGACATTTTGGGGGGGGGGGGTTCCAAGTGGATTATACATAAAATCTTTAGAAATAAGTAATGGCATTAACAGATCACCCATGTTTGTCCATTTGCTAGCTGAGGAATTAACTTCAACTTTGCCTGTATTAACATGCGCATCATTGCCATACACTTTCACACTTTCCAGGCTGCTCAAGTGGCACTCAGAATTCCTGGACTCAACTTCACAGCCTTCTTCCTCAGGCAGATGACTCCATCTCTACAATCCCAGTCAAACTCTCATCTCCGCATTTCTGTTTTTCGAATTGTAACATTAAAATAATTTTCAAATGGTGAAATAACAACATAAATGTAGGGGCATGATACAAAATGTGGCTTTATTTCCAAAGAATTTACTTGTTTTCATATGACATGCTTTTGAAACCCAAAGAACAAAAATATAATGTATATACCTCTATTGGAAGGGGGTTGATGAGATTTCCCTGGAGCAAAGTTGTGCATTCTACAGCAGAGGGTATCCTAGTGGCTATTGTGTTCCCTTGAATCTAGGTGGTGGCCATGACTTGTGGTAAGGGAAGGGTGGCCTTTGCTAAACGAAAACATCTGACCTACTGGGTGGAAAACTTGTACTCCAAATTCTGTTTGCGGGAGTACAGAATTCTTTCTTTTTTTGTAGTAACTTTAGAAACACATTTGTAATTACCTGAAGATTCAAGAACGCTGCTTGTGGAAGTGAGTTTTCTTGGTGCAAAGTGAACTAACCCTCCTAGGCATTACTTGCCTAGCACCTCTAATGCTCTGAATGTTCTAGAACCACTATAGTACTTGCTATGAATACTTCCGGAGGCCTTGATTTAAAAAAAACAAACAAAACACTTTATATCCAAACAGAATGTAGACTACCTTGCAATAAAACTTCTTCACCTCTTACAGCAAATGAGTTATTGTGACAAAGCAAAAAATAAGGACACTGGAGTTAGTGGTTGGTTTAAGACCCGAGACAGCATTTTCTAGCTACATAACATTGGACAGTTCACTTAAACCCTCTGAGTCTCAACTGCCTCATATAACTGGTAATACCAATGTCTACCACTAATTATTATGGAGATGGCCAATAACATGACAGTGTATATGAGAGACTGATAAACTTCAGAATATTGAGATTATTAATCATTCTCTGACAATGTCATACCCTTGTAAAGTCAGAACGAGTAACAAAAGAAGCAGATGCTATTTGAGAGTCCTCCCTACCATAACATCTCCTTAAAATGAAATCAGAATTTCACAGGCAGTCAACATAAATCCACAAGGGTTCACCTTTAGAATGAGGGAAATGGGGAAAGGTTATCAGTCTTTGGTGCAAAGAAAGTGTGGTTACAAGTTCAGAATAGTGCTGAAGTAGGAGTTTCACATGTCTGTTCCCACCGGGCAGGGAGAGACTAAAATAAAAGACGGGGTGCTTTGGAGCACAGAATGAACCTTTCTGGAAAAAGCCTAGGGGCAGCTCCTTCTGGGGAAAGGCTGCAGATTGGAACACTGTAGATGGCTCTCCTATACAGACTGTCCGTAAATATCATGACTTGCAAGAAAACCTCTCAGTACAGATAGCATCTGTTTCTCCAGCTGGCTCTCAGCCGGAAAGTATAAGGAAAACAATGTGGAAGGAGGAAAGGATCAGTTTGGGAAAGATTAGATTTCACTCCAGGAGCCCCGAGAATCAAGAGGAAGTTCTTGCATGTTATCCTTATTCAAAACTACAAAGAGAATCCAGTAGAGAACATTCATTCAGAAATACCGTGAGTTTGGAACTGACTACTTGCCCCGCTCATTAAGGATCTCTCTAACTTGGGGCCCCTGCGTGACTTAGTTAGTTAAGTGTCTGACTCTTGATTTTGGCTTAGGTCATGATCTCACGGTGTGTGAGTGGGAACCCTGTGTCAGGCTCCACACTGACAGTGCAGATCCTGCTTGGGATTCTCTCTCTCTCCCTTTCTCTCTGCCACTCCCCCACTCACTTGCTCTCTCTCTCTCTCAAAATAAATAAAGTTTATTTAAAAAAAAAAAAGATGTGACTACTTTAAAACATGATTTTTAGGAAATGGTCTCTCAAACTTCCTAGTAAAGATAAGAAATTAGACATCATTCTTGATACTACCTCACAAATAGTTCTCAAATATGTCCACCCCTCTTTAGGCCCACCTTTACCTTCTAGCCCTCCACTAGACAACTCCCTCTTGACTGAAGGCTTGCCACCTCTTGCATAACATCCAGAATCATCTTGTTAAAATCTCAATATCCATTCCTGCTTCAGAATGTCTTCTGAATGGCTTCCCAATGGACTTAAAATCCATGCTTCTCAGGGCTCCTGGGTGATGCGGTCAATTGAGCATCTGACTCCTGACTTTTGGCTCAGGGTGTGATTCCAGGGTGATGAGACTGAGCACTGTGTTGGGCTCTGTGCTGAGCATGGGGCCTGCTTGAGATTCTCTTTCTCTCTGCCTCTCTCACTGGCTTACACTCTCTCTCTTTCTCTCCAAACAATTTTTAAAAATCCATGCCTCTAATGGATGCAAGACCCTATATTTCAAATTCTTCCTCTTCCTCTACCCTCTCTTCCAGCTACTCATCTGAAATGGACCTCACTTTACAGACCCTGGCCTTCCCTGAATGTTCTTTATTGCCCACCGGATCATCTGCTGATGACAACACACTAGTTTTCCTCTATGTAAATTCTCCTTACCCCTATCCTGGGCTTTTATGCTTCTGGTAGAATTCATTTAATCTCAGCTCCAAGAGTAGCTCTGTGACTAGGATGCTACACCCAAAGGACTACTTTCTCCAACCACGAAGCCTAGTTCAGAATGGACATGTGGTCCAAAGAGCCAAGGAGAGACAATGGGATTTTTGCTGATACTGTTGAGTGAAAGGTACACCATCTTTCTTGTTAGACCCAAACCTAGGAGGACATGAGCTTAGATTTGCTGGCAGCTGTTTTTCCCACCAGGGAAGCCTGAGAATGAATCCAGCATGGAGGAGAATAGAGTTCACAGAAGCAGAGAGCCTGGGTCCTCGTGATTTTATGTAAGCTGGCACTTAAACAACCCAGCCCTTGAACGTCTCATGTATCTGAGATGGGAAATTCTCTTTCCTGAAGTTGAATTTTCTGCCCCTTGCAACATAAAGAATCCTACTTGATCCTCAAGTGACAAAAATATGCACATGGCCAAAGATAGAAAAATAGAAATAACAAAGGGACAAAATTAAGTTATGATATAGAAGGGAGGGAAATTTATATGAAAATGACTTTAAAGGCTCCCCAAGCATTTAACTACAGAGTGATCATTATTACTGAACAACACAAGGTGATGGTCCCTTTCCATCATATGACTCTTCTTGTGAAACCTAACAACTACTTAAGAACCATTGAAAATAAAAATGACAAGTTTTCATTTGGTTATAAAATTCTCTCTTGAGTTTTCTCTCCCTCCCAAATGATTATCAGACATAACGTCCTTTTAAAGACAGGCTACCTCATTTATTATACATAGTTTAAAAGTTTACATAAAACATTATAACATTGAAATGAAAGAAGGTACGTATACCATGACAGAATGGAGACCCACTGTGACTTCTAAAGACTAAATCATCTTTGTCAGGAAATATATGGCATGGGCACATAATAAATCATTGTTGATGAACAATAAAAGGTAACACTTATCAAACACCATGCTCAAAGAGTCGTACATATGTTAATTAGTTGAATTCTAACTAACTTTTTCAGGAATGTACTTTTATTTCTATTTACAGTTGAAAACTGCAACACACAAAAGATGAATACTTGCCATGGCTCCAAATGATACTCAGACCCAGTGCTGGAGAGTTTAGCTATAGAGCCACCTGCCTCCGTGCTACAGGTGGAGTAAGTGAAGGAATGAACCGGAACCCTGTCTTGTCCCTCAGAGCTGGGAAAAACAGGGCAAGTAGACCGAGTCTCTGCAACACCTTGGTTCTGTTGCTCTTCAGTAGAATCACATCCTTAGAACGTCTCATTTCCTACGGATTATCAACAAGGCATTTTGAGGAAGCTCTATTTCAGTATTTCCAATCTCCCAGGTACAATTCAGTACACCGGAGGGGCGCCTGGGTGGCTTAGTCGGTTAAGCGTCTGACTTTCGCTTAGGTCATGATCTCGCGGTTCGTGGGATCGAGCCCCGCGTCGGGCTCTGTGCTGACTGCCAGCTCAGAGCCTGGAGCCTGTCTTTGGATTCTGTGTCTCCCCCTCTCTCTCTGGCCCTCCCCTGCTCACGCTGTCTCTCTCTCTCTCTCCTAGAAATAAATAAAAATATTAAAAAAAAAAAACAATTCAGTACACCGGAAAGGCAATTTACTCCAGTGAAAACCTTTTGAAACGCTAGCATGATAAACTGGAAGACTAAGCACTGTTTCCCTCCATTGTCTACCAGTAGTAAGGGAGCAACCGACTCACTGAGAGAACGTGGCTTATCACCAGCGTGATACCTACTGTTCCTGGCATTTCCTGCTCATGGCGAAATGGATGCCTCACTCCACCTGCGTGTTTCAGATGAAAGCCTTGCCCAGGAGCCAGCGACAATTCGCTTACCCCTTATTGATAGTCTGTAGTATTAGGTGGGAGGGGTGGCATTATAATCACTAATCTGACATGAATCAACACTTACCATAATGGCACAGCATTTTCCACTTCAATTTGCCCCTGAGTTTATGCCTCTCAGCTTGCAAAGAAGTGCTAATCATATCTCATACAGACAGCAATTTAAAAATCAATCTCTGTGTTCATGGAAATACGGCATTTAATTTTGGGCTGATGTCACTATCACGGGAGGGGTAAGATCAACCTCTATTTAAAAGTCAGGTAGTTCATTCACTTAATTGTGGACTCTCTCACTGTCACAGAATACCTACTCTCTCTCTGCAGGGTGTATCTTTGTGAGTTCGTAAGGACTTTTCCTGCAGACTTTGATACAGGCCACCAACTGCTTCTTCCCCTTAAGACACACGATCTTGAAGACTTTCCTTAAGAGCATCACAAGAGTCGTTAGGTTTGTTGATTTCTTTAGATGAAGATCATTTCAGCACTGCTGACTGAAATAAGGGTTCGTTCCATCCACCTTGAACTCGTGTTTCTATTTCTCCTCAGAATGTGGCACCCTCCACAATGTGGCACTTACAGTGAGGCTGTACAAGCCGGAGAAGGACTTCTAGAGCATGTGTCTTGCCCTGTGACTGTCTCCCCCAGGTGTGATTTCCAGATGCTCAAATTAGTATCTGTTGCCTCCTTTGCCAGAGGAGGCATAGCTTCACAGTGATCATCTCCTGCCGCAATATGCTTTACACCAAAGGACCTTTAATTTTATTGTAAATATTTTTTAATGTTTATTTATCTATGAGAGAGAGAGAGAGAGAGCCTGTGTGTGTGTTTGTGTGTGTGGAGGGGTGCACACAAGTCGGGGAGGGCAAAAAGAGACTGAGACACCAAATACGAAGCAGGCTCCAGGCTCTGAGCTGTCCACATAGAGCCTGATGCGGGGCTTGAACTCACGAATCCTGAGATCATGACCTGAGCCGAAGTCGGACACTCAACCAACTGACTGAGCCATGCAGCTGCCCTGCCCACGCCCCCAATGATCTTTTAAAGCAAGGTTTTCTTTTGTTTTTCTATTTTCATTTTCACCAAGCACATACCAGAGTAAAAGTTAACATTTACCAAACACTGTACTGTTTGTGGCAGAGTTCTTTAAGCTTTTATTCCCAGAAACCATGCATTACTCTGGAAAGCAATAAGCTTCTAGTATTTTAGTCTTTTTTTTCCTCTCCACTCTTTACTAATGCTTTCATTCGTGTGAGGCTTAAGACCTGAAATGTCTACTTATACATACATGGGGTCATTTACTTTTGATATTCTCATTTTCGATGACTTGGTCAAGAGATGCTTGAATTTTCTTCACACGGAAACCATTCAGCAAATCTTACTCTATGCCCCGTAGCTCAGACAGTTCTGCTCAGGGTTTGTCTTTTGAAAGAAGGCTGATGAAATGGATCCCTATACCCGACACATACTTTCTTGGCAAGTATGTAGTGTGGGTGTTCACGACCTATTATTTCTGGCCTGTTAACCTTTAGGAATTCTTCAATGAAGATTTTCATATATGTGGTCATTTAGACCAAGTTCCTTCGTACTTCTCTCCCTGATCCATTGAACTCAGCAGCTCCCAACCACTGCATTTGTTCTCTCCTTGCAGTTCTGAACTAGATTCTCAGTGCCTTGAAAAAGTTGGCCTAACCCTTTTCCCTTCTCTCAATACATAGTGGAAAGCGCTTCTTATTTATTTTCTGCCAATACCATCCATTTTTCTGTGCTATTTAGAACTTCTCTATGCTGTATATGTGTTTATTGTTTATTATTACCTTTAAAAGTTTACTTATTTTATTCTAAGGGCAGAGGAAGAGTGGGGGAGGTACAGAAAGAGACTCCAAAGCAGACTCCACATGGTCAGCACAGAGCCTGACATGGGGCTCGATCCCACAAACCACGAGCTCATGACCTGAGCCTAAACCAAGAGTCAGATGCTTAAGCCGACTGAGCCACCCAGGTGCCCCTGTTATTACTTTCATTAGTAGGCTGAGCCCAGAATTCCCCATGGTTCAGACAACCTCTAGTATGACTCCTTTTGATGGTAGGTCAGAAGTGGATTGTTGCTTCAGGGAAAAAGAGGCCAAAGAAAAACATGGAGGTTGTGGTGGGGGCAGAGGATTAGATCTAAATGACAGATTTCACCTGTAAGCCTCAGCTGGTCTCCACCTTTCTTCAGAATCCCATTCAATAGCCTATCAGAGACTCCTCTCCCCCTGAGCCTTCCCCCTTTGCTCAGTGATGTCCCCTTTTGCTTTAAAACTGGCCAACTCGAAGATCCCAGCCCTACTTTCTACCCCACCTCCCTGAGTTAATGATGACGTTAAGGCTTGTCTCTTTCTCCCACTTCACCAGCAAATAATATATACGAAAGTTAATATTTTATTTAATTTGTGTGTTGGCTCAATGCCTTACATGTGTCCCCAAATGTATAGCTCATGTGTCTACTAAAACTACTGAGCACAGGGGAAAAAAAGTAATCAAAACCCTAGTTTCATTAGTTCAGGCTGATGATTACAAAGAAGAGTGGAATCAGGATCTGAGCAAAGGGGAGCAGGGTCTTCCCGCCCTTCTTACTGTCTACAGCGTAAGAGGGGGTCACCTGGGTGGCTCAGTCAGTGGAGTGTCTGACTTCAGCTCAGGTCATGATCTCATGGTCCATGAGTTTGAGCCCCACATTGGGCTTGCTGCTGTCAGCACAGAGCTCGCTTCAGATCCTCCCACCCTCTTTCTCTGCCCTTTCCCCACTCATGCTTGAGATCACATGTGCTCTTTCTCTCTCAAAAATAAACATTAAAAAGTTATATAAGGGGTGCTTGGGTGGCTCAGTTGGTTGGGTGTCTGACTTCGGCTCAGGTCAAGATCTCACGATTCGTGGGTTTGAGCCCTGCATGGGGCTCTGTGCTGGCAGCTAGCTTGGAGCCTGGAGCCTGCTTTGGATTCTGTGTCTCCCTCTCTCCCTGACCCTTCCCTGCTCACGCTGTCTCTATCTCTCTCTCAGAAATAAATAAAACATTTTTTAAAAAGTTACATTGAAAAAAACAGTAAGAGAAATAAGGCAGCAAGAAATGAGAGATGCAGATGTTGGACTGTGAGCTTTTGAGGGAATGGAGAGTAGCTCTTCAAAATATGTAGCATAGTTTTTAAAATGATATTTGGAAACATGTTTCCCTTAATGGCACCAGTTTGGTCCAAACACAGAGGTTTTTCTACAGTAGTGATCTCTACACCTTTTATTTGTGCATTATCAGTAAAAATTTTTGAGGATACAACCCCACCAAACACATTTATATGTATTATTCACATGTATTGCTTTTCTATATCACATGTGTAATAAAGCACAAAAAACAAAGTAAAAAAGGAATGATATTGAGACACACAGGTGGCTCAGTCTGATAAACGGTTAAGTGGCTGACTCCTGATTTCAGCTCAGATCATGATTTCATGGTTCATAGGACTAAGGACCCCCTCTCCTACTCTCTCTGTCCCTACCCCACTCACACACACTTGCTCTCTCTCAAAATAAATAAATTTGAAAAAAAAGGAATGATATTAAAGCAGTTTTTAAGGAAATTATTTTTTCCCATCACCTGCTGCATTTATACCCAACAAAGGCAGCAATGGTCTCTGATACTCCATTTTCTGTCAAATATCCTAAATGAAGAATGACTAAGTCCTGTCCATTTCCTCTCTAAATTTATCTCAGTTACTACGCCTCCTCATTCCCACCCTAGCTTTAGGTTAGAACCTTAAGAACTTTCACCTGGACTCTCTTGCTGGTCTCTATGTTTGTTAGCTTTTTCTCTCCAATGAGAGCTTTATTTGGGATCTGGGGTGCTCCTTCCAAAACCCAGTCCTGATCACATCTCTCCCGCGTTCAAATCCTTCAGTGGCTACAGAACAGAGTTGAAATCCCCGAGCAAAACACTGATCTGTCCCTGTTCATCTTTCCGGTTTTCCTTCTTCCCTCCCCACCTAACCCTAGTGAGGTCAAATGACTAACTTGCTTTTATTTTCACCTTTGGATGTGCTATTTTCTCTACCAGAAATGGCCTTTTCTTCTTGCCCTGGAAAACCTCTACGTTCAGCTTAAAAATCACTTCCCTTGGAAGGTTCTCTTTACCTCTCTTTGCAGAATTAAGTGATGGCCTCTCTGTGTTCCCTTAACACTTTGTTTTGAATTAGAGCATTTCTCATGTAATTCAAATAATTTCCTTCCGCATCTCTGAGTTCCTACATGATAGAAACCTGGTTCTGCTCTTTTTTTTTTTTTTTTTTTGGATTATCATGATCTATCTCAGGTTAAGCATAAATGCTTGATCTTTCTTAATAAACAGAGCAGATGGGTAAATGTTAATTGAATACATCTAGACCTCTGGGGGCAGTAAAGAAAACTTTCAAGCGACAAGTCCACAATAAACAATGAAACAAAAAACATTTCAACAAAATATATGAAAAAAATGCCACCTGCAAAGAGTTTTTAATATTTTCTTATAGCTCAAAAGTTTTAAGGCCATTTTCAAAATGACTCTCTCATGGGGTTCCTGGATAGTTCGGTCAGGTAAGTGTCCAACTTCAGCTCAGGTCATCATCTCATGGTTCATGAGTTTGAGGCCTTCTTTGGGTCTTTGCTGTCAGGATAGAACCCACTTTGGATCCTCTGTCACCCTCTCTCTCTGCCCTGCCCCACTCTCATCCTTGCTCTCTCTCTCTCTCTCAAAATGACTTCTGATGCTGTCCAGTCAGCATAATTAATGATGAGAGTAATAAATAACATTTATAAGTGATTGCTACAAGTATGACATTGTGATAGGCAACTCATTACAATGTGAAATTTAACCATCATATACATCTGTTAACTCAGTACTAGCAATCGCTCTACCTTACATGGGAGAGTCGCGGATTGTCTGCATGTAAGTGAAAACAGACAGATTTAATTTTTTAAAATGTTTTATTTATTTTTGAGAGAGAGAGGGAGGGAGACAGAGTATGAGTGGAGGAGGGGCAGAGAGAGAGGGAGACACAGAATCCGAAGCAGGCTCCAAGCTCTGAGCTCTCAGCACAGAGCCCGATGTGGAGCTGGAACTCATGAACCATGAGATCATGACCTGAGCCAAAGTCAGATGCTTAATTGACCGAGCCACCCAGGCGCCCCTGAAAACATTAAGATTTAAAAGCAGGTCTCTAAATGAAGGCTCTTAACCCAAATGCTCTGCTGCCTTCAGGTCACAGATTCCCAAATCTTTCCCAGAATGTCCACCCTGACATTTAGCTCCTTCTACGTTGAGACTGGAACATTTGCAGTATTCTTAGGTTTGCTGCAAGAATGTGTACTAAACACAATGGTTTCACAAACTATACGTTCCATAAGTTTCCAAGATTCAGCACCTCTTTGGAAGTCTTGAGACAAGACTGTTTATTTCTAAGTCAAATGATTTGTTTCACTGAGTGGCTTGGCTCCAATGAATTTCACTCCCTCCAGCACCATCTCCCGAGTGGCTCTATCTTCTGCCATGGTTGAAATGCACACTCCTGGTCATGAACTGTTTTATTTGCATATATTTGCCTTGGCTAATTCTTACTACATCAACAACCTAAGCTAAGGGGCGCCTGGGTGGCTCAGTCGGTTAAGTGTCCGAGTTTGGCTCAGGTCATGACCTCACAGTTTGTGGGTACAAGCCCTGCATCGGGCTCTGTGCTTACAGCTCAGAGCCTGGAGCCTGTCTTTGGATTCTGTGTGTGTGTGTGTGTCTCTCTCTCTCTCTTTCTCTCTCTGACGCCCTGCTTGCACTCTCTCTGACTCTCAAAAATAAATAAATTTTAAAAACATTAAAAAACTTTAAAAAACCAACCTAAGCTTAAATTTACACTAAATTCTTGACTGCCTGATCATTCTTCATGGATACCATATTAGATTAGCCTTCCAAACAAGGAGGTGGGCAGAGAGACAGCTTAAAAATGATGTGTGCTCTGTACTATGGTGAAATGTTGTTTGCTAATTTCATTACAAAATTACAATCCATATGACGCTCATCAGAAATACTCAGAAAGGTTGAAACAGGGAAGTGAAACCAGGAGGAATGATTGCTATCTAATAAATTTAAATGTGAAAAAAAATCTATCAGTTTGCTTAACTTCACGAAAATACACAGGTGGTACAGTACTTTTTATTCTCCTGTTGATTTGGAATAAGTCATTACTTGATAAAGTAGGTAATCGACTATTTCGGTAAGTAACCTCAAAACAATTGTGTTCCTCCAAATGTGGGAATAAAAGACTTCTTATTTCACAAAATGTTAATAAAACCTCTCCACAATTCAAAGTAAAAGCATATTGAAAACAAACTGGATTTTACATTTGATAAAGGCAATATTTGGAAGGTCCTTTTGAAAATGTAAGCTTTTTATTTAGAATCATTTATCACTGTCTGTATTAAATAGTATTTATTACACTTCCTCACACACAAGACTGTACCAGTCTCCACAAGGGAAATGAAACAGGTGTCTGCCTACTAGATTCACACACATACTGCAACAGAAAATATGCCCAGAGTGAGACATAAATACCGAACTGGACCATCTTACGGTATAATATGTGGATAATTACTGATTATCATGTATCTAGACCTTACTGTCTTGGTATTTGATGGATGACTTGTGACCATATTGTCATCAGGACTTCAATGGGAGTTACCACTTGTACTTTGTTCCCATTAAAATCTAGGCAAAGCTTTATGCACAAAAGGCATTTTCAGGAGGATCCCAAGTGTAAATGGAGGAAGCTAGGCACAGAGTGAAGAAAAAATACACAGAATTAGTAAAGAGAAATCTTTAAAAACGATCTCCTCTCCTATACTCCAGATCTGTCTCCATGCTCGTTTACTTGGCCTCTCCACCTAGATGTCCAAAAGTGCCCTCAACTGTGCATGTTCAAAATAAAAGTCCTGATCCCTTCCCTCCATCCTCCTATCTGCTACTTTCCCAGCTTTGCCCTCAGCAAATAGTACCACCATCCAACCAAACATAACTTCTCTGAAATCTGACTCCAAAACATGTCCAGATCCACTCACTTTCTCTCTATGCTCTCACCGCTTGTTGTTGCCACCATCATCTCATGCCCAGACTACTTCAATAGCCTGTCATCAGCCTGCACTCTCAGTAGTCATTACATTTTCCAAATTAACTCAGATCACAGCACATCTCTAGTTAAAAGCCTCCAATGGCTTTTCATTTCCATTGAAGTAGAACTCCAGACTCCTGAACAAGACTTCAAGGACTGACAGAATCTGGTTCCTGACTATTTCTTCCACCTCATTTTCTTTTTCTCTCCACTTAAAATCTTGTCTCAAAAGCCGTATTTCTTTTTTCACTCCATTTTTTTCTTGTTAGACTCATGGCACATAGACATTTTATACACCTAGATTCATTCTTTTGATCTCCACTTGGCTTCCTCCCTTTGGTCATTCACATGTCACTTTTTCTAAGTATCACTTCCTCTACACAACCTTCTTTGACTATCAGTCTAAAGTAGACCCTCCCCATTCCCCCCAAGTCCCTTTCTGCAACATCAGCTTGTTTTATTTTTCCCTGGTACTTAATGCTATTCAAAATCACTGTATTTATTTATCACTTTGTTAGTTCATTGTATGCCCTCATATTGTAAGGCATCCCAGGATAGGGCTCTTGAGCCACTGGTTCGTGTCTGTAGGACTTGAACACAAACTAGTCCCTAGCCCCTGATAGAGCATCAATAAATCGTTGTCTAACACATAAAAGTGAGACTCATAGAGTCAATGACTTTCCAGGAGTTAGAAAAGAAAAAGAAGTTTGGAAAACTTGATGGTCGATGGCATGCAGTCTTCAAATGTGGAAAAAAAATATCTGAGACCATCTGTGCATCAACTGGGGTAAGTGTCCATACTCATTGCCAGCTTCAATTTATAACTGTCAAAGGAATGCACATAACCAAATATAATCTAAATAATATTAATAAAGGGGTAGACGTTCTATTTTGCAGAGTAAGGACAAGCAAGAATTCTTGCTTGGGATCTTTCTATTTTCTTGTATAATTTATGAAAGCAGGTAAGGCTGGAGGGTGGCCTGCTACTTAGCCAGGGGACAGACTTAACATTAACTCCTCATGTAAGCAGCGTCTCAAGTTCCATTGTCTTTGCAATTACTTCAGAGATGAGAGATGAGAGCACAAGAATAAACTGTTAAAGTAAGCCAACTACAGCTGGAGAACATTAACAGCAAAATTGGGTATGCAGGAAAGAGCAGTGGGAGACTGAAGTTATCTCAAGTGGAGAAGCCACATGGAGGTTAAAAAACTGCACTAAATCCTGATCCACAAATACCAACAATGCTTTTTGATAGTATTCTGTCTGCCTTCCAGCGTCACACAGTTTTCCATTTACTATTTCATTTATTCTAATAGTTGTGTCGGGGTGTGCGTGTGTGTGTGTGTGTGTGTGTGTGTGTGTAAAGTGTCAAATATTAGGCATAATAGTGGGGCCCCTTGGAATTGGAGACAAGATTTTAAGACACCTCTAAAACCAAAGCCAATGAACTTCAACACACAGTGGCAGAGATGAGCCTTAGGCAAAGCGACTGAGGGTCTTGGAGGGGGTTTGTGAAGGTTTTGCTGCTAGAATGAAGGCATCTCCAAAATTTTATCAATCCTGGAAGGTTTTGTAATTTCCCTCTGGGAAACATTAAGCTAAAATAAGGTGCAACCAAGTCCATGTATTGGCTACCATGCAGATATTTTAGGACAGGAAGCTGCTGCATGAGGCAGCAGGATGGGAGAAAAGAGACACGTGGGACTTGTCTTTTTCTGTCTGACTTTTCTCACTTAGCATCATATGCTCAAGGTCCATTCACATTTTCCCAGATGGCAGAATATCCTTCTTCCACGGGGAAATCGCATTATAATACATAAATGTGGCCAATCCACATGTCGTGCACCTTAAATGTATGCAACGTTACATATCAAATATGTCTCAATTGAAAAAAATCCCACTAGAGGGAATCAGGTATACCTACTTCTTACACACTAGGAGCTAGAATCATATTCTCTAAACACAAAGAACTCTATTCCAGTTACAACTACCTGAGATACTCATTTAGGACACACCTTTGATAAAATTACAAAACCAATGACAATAAAATCCAAAAAAATCTCTTGGGGTTGCACTGACTTATATTTAATCATGTGTCCTTTTAAAAGAACATTAAAACCTTGGACAAAACCATCCATCTTCCCATGTTTGAAGAAGATCCACTGACCTTGCTCCCCATTGGGTGAGTAAACCAACCCACAAAACAAAACCCTAAAGTGCTAGGTTATGTCAGATTTTTAGATCTCCCCAAATACACGTAGAAAGGCCACCTTTCCTGTTGCCAGAGATAACTGAGAACTGAAAACCTTCTTATCTGTTTAAAAACCTATCCTTTCCAGGGGCACCGGGGTGGCTCAGTCAGTTTAGTGTATGACTCTTGGTTTCAGCTCAGGTCATGATCTCACGGTACGTGAGTATGAGCTCCACATCCGGCTCAGCACTGACATCACAGAGCCTGCCTGAGATTCTCTCTCTCTGCCTCTCTTCTCTGTCTCTCAAAATGACTAAACCTAAAAATTTTTTTTTAATTATATCCTTTCCAAAATACAACTGATGTTTTATATTACATTATAATGGATGATAATTATCCAAGTTGGATAATACTTTACTTATTTCAGTAAAAATCAATAAGATCTCTCTCTCTCTCTCTCTTTTTTTTTTTTTTGGTTTTTTTTGGTCAGTAATAACTTTAGCAAAAGACCTTTCACTATTTGGAATTTGGGAGGGGTTTTTAGTAACTCAATTACTCATGGCATCACTTCCACCAATCCCCCCTCCATGATATCATTATATGTAAATTAGACTCAACCTCTGCAGACTTCTCCTTATGATAAAATCATTCGACCATAATGACAGATGAAAATGAGAAAGCGGGAGGAGGAAACAGGTGTTTGGAAGACATTTATGTAGCTCTGTGGAAAGGTTGGTGGCAGCTGCTGTGTTACTAGTAGGTAGAAGGTCTTATTACGCCTCCAGTCTAATACCTAGCGATATTCTCTTCTACAGGCACTGGAACAATGTGGGGAAGTAGAACCTGGGAAGGTGAGGGAGTGGGTCCATCTGAAAGGCTGTGTGTGTATTTGGTTGCATGCATGTGTACATATGTGTCTGTCTGTCTAAATGTGAACGAGTGCTTCTAGTTCAGACCAACAGGACTCCAAGGCCTGATGGCTACGTGGTCATTAGGGTATATGTTTTATGAGCTGCAGCATTAGCGAACGCAGGGCATGTATTTTAGCTCCTGTCCAGTGGTGTCACTTAGGCTTTAAATCATTTCCTTTACATTTATATTTGAAAGAAGAGGAGCCTAAGAATAATAATGTGACTTCACCATGAAAGACCTTAGGGATCTGACAGCCATAATGCCCTGTGCCTTTTTCAAATAAGGATGGATTTTTGTCTCTTCTTTTTTCTTTGGTAGTTCCATCCAACTGGGGCTGCTTTACTGAAAAGGATTCATCTGTTTTGTTTTGTTTCTTTTTTTAAGAAACATTACTGAGGGACACAGAAAAAACACAGTGTGCGGCTGATTTCCCCTAAAGATAGAATGGCAATGAAATGAAAAAGAAACAGGGGTGATGGGGTGTCTAATCCTTCCTGAGAATGAAAAGCTCAAGTTAAAAGGGCAAAACTAGCCCATGCTTCTTAAGAGGCAAGGAGTGGAAAGAGGATTGTTATTTTGACCTAATGGCAACCACAAAGGGAATAATGAGGTTACCTGACCCCACGCTAGTTTGTAAATGACTACTTTCTTAGTGAACAATTCTGTTCCAGCAGCTGCCTAGCAAATGCATTCTCAACACATGCGCACACGCACACACACCCCCACACACACACCCACACACACAGAAGATGGGGGCTGTGCCTCTTCCTCTCTAAATCCCAAAATACTTCATTTCCACGTCAAGTGCTGCTTCAGTGCGTTGAGAACACGTTCATTCAAAACAATCCAAAGTTGTTCAACCCAAGGTTTTGCCTTTCCCTTTAATTACCCTTGCACAAGCTCTTTTTTTAGGCATGCTTAATGTAGGCATTTGTCTGTACTTTGCGCCCTTATGCAAATTATTAAAAGACATTTGGGTACTGGAACTTGAGCCTCTATGTGTCTCATTGGGGACCAGTCGGGGAGAGAGAATGATTGTTTGTGCATTACCAGTGCCCACTGACACCCATTTTAACCATGCTTCCCTGTCCGAGATCCCTTCTACTTTTGCAAAGTAAATAGCTTTCTGTCTTTCCTGTCACCGTTTGATCAATGTCTTTATGATAACACAATAGCGTTATGAAAACAGTGAAAGGAAATAGGAAGATGATTAATACAAACGAGAGTTCTAGAATCCAAAATAGGACTGCCAAGTTGGGGGAGGGGGGTGGGGAGAAAGTAAGACAGGAAACCCAATGGCTGTAACTTCATATGGGCTTCGATTGGCTTTATTGATTCCTTCACCCTCTCATCACTTCTACCTCCAAAACAGGGAGCCAACTCCAGACTTAATTATTTTCTTTCTAAGAAAAAGAGAGCACAAGAGGGAGAGAAAAGCCAGAATCTGTTCATATAAGGGAAGCAGTCATCACTGCTCATTTTTTTTAAAGCACTTAAGGGTCATTAGTCTAACACTGCAGCAAATGTATTATTCATTTTGCCTCAGCCCAATTTCTCGGCGAAGACTTTTGCAAGAAAACGATACACAGTTCAGCAGGGAGGTGATTGATCAAGCCAGAAGGAACAGAATTTGGGCATCCTGATAAAAATTTTTCTCAGGCTTCTCCGTTAGCATAAATCAATTTTATTTATGTAGTAACACTTGAATACTAACTACCCAATGCCATCCGTCAGAGCAAAATTGATGACTCTACCTTTAGGTTAATATTACTTGAACATTTCATTCTGAATAATTTATACACATTTCTGTCTGACTGTCAATTCGAGATTGTTTATTTGGTTTCACCAAGTGCAGCTGAACCAGGGCTTTTATTAGGAAAAGGTTCTCATCTCTGTTTATTCTGAGCATTAAAGGGGCTTGTCCTTTGTGGGGGCCTTGTAGGAATGGGAACATGGAACAATGTGGTACCCAGCCTAGGGTGACTTAGGGTATTTTTAAGGGCCTTTTGCTAAACGCTCTGTATTCTTCTGTGGTAAAAACAACCAGAACTCTATGTGACCAGATAAAAAGGTGGAAAAGTAGAAGTATGCAGGTACTTAATAACAATGCTGAGATGTTGTTTGTGGAGAGGATGTGAGTGCATTTCATTAGCCGTCTCAAGTGTTACATTCACTCTTTGGCAAATAATCTAATCTGTCTGCCAAGACTTGTGTTAACATTCCCCTCTCCTTTTGGGTGACTTTCCACATGTTGGTTACTCTTCATCTTATAAAGAACGTGATGTAGTTTATAATCACTCTATCTGCCTCTTTTTCAGTTTTATGGTAATCCCCTTCCTCTGGGCAGATGACATGAAAACATGTGTGTTCAGACTCTGTGTCTGAAATGAGGGGTCAATTATGAAATGCTGGTAAGTTTCACCGAGTAAAAGAACAGAAAGGGGTTTTTTCAAATCAACTTAAGTATTTATGATCTTGACCTAAGTCATTCTTGCGTCAGACCACATTTCTTCTTGTCAGAAACGCACCCACGGTATCAGTCAAGTGTGTCTGTAGCTCAGAGAGAGGTTTTACCTATCTGTGTATATTTTTACACTAAGGAAGAGAGTCTTCCATTTAATTGGAGAAATTCTGTCTATGAGGTAAGATTCTCTCTTCCTCCCCACCCTCTCCCCGCTCTCTCTTACAAACGTATCACTCTACTCTTGGGAAACTTTTTCCCCAGCAGTTATCAGAGTTCAGTCTCATGAGAATGTCTGACAACCAATAGGAGGAAACAGCAGCTTACACAAGGTGAAGCTTTACACATCAGAGGAAAGACTCAAAACAAGGCATCAATTTCAGATAAATCACTCTCCGGCTGGGTTTATAGAAACATACCTTCTGTGTTCAGAGTCCTCATTAGCAGAAACCAGCAGAAGAGATGGATTTTATAGGAAGGCACAGACACACCATAATTAACTCCCTATCTTGCACGCATGCTCGCTCTCTCTCTGTCTCTCTCTCTCTGTCTCTCTCTCTCTCACACACACACATACACACTTTTGGAAGTGAGTCAGGGCTACCATTAGAAAGCATGCCTTTAGATTTGCCTCACATGTAATTAGTATGTTAAAGGAAGAAGGACAAAATCTATCCATGAAACACACATGTATTTAGGCACGGATTACAAAGTAGCCTGTACTTACCTCTGCCTTGACCATCCCATGTACCCCTTCCTCTCTTAAAGACTTTGAATCATTTATTCAACTCAAGAGATATCCATTGAACTCCAATTATTTGGAAGACACTGTTCGAGAAACCACACAGGTACCCAGCAGAGTTAAGTCATAATCCTTAAGTGCTCTTTTGGTTAAAAGAGGTTGAGGATACAAGTCATACAGTAAGTACGTTACTATGTACCTACACATACATCTGTATAAATAAACAAAGGCCAATTTCATAAAAGCAGTAGTATAACACTTTTGAATTACTAGAGCATGATATATTTCATTGGAGGCATTTATTTTGGTTGTGTGATACCCATGATGCATCATGCTATGTGTTGATTAAAGTTTACATGACAAGTTTTAATTAAGAATTTTTTTAAGCACCATGGATGTTCTGAATTATTTTGCCAGGATTAGCAGATAGTAGAGCTACTAGGGTCTATGGCCAAAAGGAGAAAGGCCCTGGGCATTTTTAAGGCTCAAATGTGAGATCAGACTTCTAAACCATTATGTTAAAATTGGACCAGCTGTAGATTACATCCAGTAAGTTTAAACACCCTGATATTGTTAGAAAGGCCAGTATCATTACTTTGTAGCAAATCCTATATTATGTAATCATGACGTGTACAGTCCAAATCTCATTAATAGCAATAACAGCATGTAACAGTGAATATCTATGTTAATATTGGGAATATTGCTCCATGACATTCATCTGACTTTATCTTATTAAATTAAATATGCCTAAAACATGTAATTGTTACCAATAGAAATTTATATTTTTTTAATGTTTTATTTATTTTTGAGAGAGAGATAGAGACAGCGTGAGCAGGGGAAGGTCAGAGAGAGGGAGACACAGAATCCAAAACAGGCTCCAGGCTCTGAGCTAGCTGTCAGCACAGAGCCTGATGCGGGGCTTGAACCCACAAACTATGAGATCATGACCTGAGCCAAAGTCAGACGCTCAACCGACTGAGCCACCCAGGCACCCCAATAGAAATTTAATTATATATTTATTGCCTACCCAATTCTACTTTCTTAAGGAATAGTCCCATTTATATTACTTAATAAAATTCAATAAATATTCTTAATAACCAATGCTGTCAAAGCCATATTTCAAGCCCTTGACCACTGAAGTCAATTAAACTCATTTTAGATGCTCCACTGTGTGTGCTATTCGTCCACAAGTCTTCTAAAATCTTTCTAATTCACGATTATTTCTTTCTTCATCTTAAGATTTAGTTCGGGACATATTTTAAAAGCCTATCCAGATGGATCAAAACAACTCGATGAATAATTTCTTTTAAAATGACTTAAGAGACAGAAGGGAATGTGAGAAGTGTTATACCAAGAGAATGCCTGCGTTCTCGCCCTTGACGAAACCTCTCTCTTTAAGCTTCCTAGACTTTTTCATTGAGCTAAAGTAATAGGAGTTTATTGAGTGTCTCAGAACTAAAATCTATTGCTGATACATCCTTCATGTTGTTACAGGAATCTCAATACTGCAGAGATACGTGGGTTTGCTTGTAGGCTGGTGGGCACCGAGGTAAACTTATGATACAACTAGTTCAAGCTAATCCTTCGCATGATTCTGAGCTGTGGATGGGCTTGGTGTCAGCGGGGTTGGCCACTGTGTGTTCTTGCAGCCGAAGGAATGCCAGGAACAAGAGCAATGGGGCTCCTGGCTGACTCAGTCGGTTAAGTGTCCGACTTTGGCTCAGGTCATGATCTCATGGTTCCTGGGTTCGAGCCCCACACTGGGCTTCATCTGACAGCTCAGAGCCTGGAGCCTGCTTGGGATTCTGTGTCTCCCTCTCTCTCTGCCCCTCCCCCACTCCCCCTCTGTCTGTGCCTCTCTCAAAAGTAAATAAATATTTAAAAAAATAACGAGTAAAAATCTTAAAACCTAAACTTATGGCCCAAGAATCTTCAAAACTCCTTGGGGTTATGTACACGCTCACAGTAATCCTAGGAGATAACGTGTTACCATCTACCATTTACAGGACAGGAAATTAAAGCTCAGAAGCTAGGTACCAAGTAAGAGGTAAGCCTTGAAAAAGAATCTGGAGCGCTTTATATAACAGAACTCTTGGTCCACCTGCTACAGGAAGGTTCACCCTCACTGAGAAAACAATCCAGGGTGTTCAGGTGGGGGTGAAGTTCATGACCGTTGATCTGTTGGCCTATGAATAGAATGAACCCCCCCCAAAATGATTCTTTGGGGGCAAAAATATCTGACTTAAAAAAAGCATTCTATGTAGATTTTAATGTAAGAAGCAATAATTAGGCTACTGGTGATACCGTCCATTAAGTGAAATAGTCACCTGGTCCTAAAATGTAAAAGCAGAGTGAGGTGGGACACAATTAAACTCACCCCTTTTTCGAAATGTTTCCCACAGGGATCTTAAAATAAAACTGAGACAGCAGGCTTGTTTGCTTTTCTCATGTTTCTCTTTGCCAGTGCCGACGTAAGTAAGGAAAATATGGTCTTGTTAAAATTTTTCAAATGAGTAAGAAAACAGAACAACAGAAAAGAGAAAATACCTAGTATATTAATCTGGGAGACATTCATATTATTAAAATGTGAAGTCTATGAAGCATAAGGTAACCAAACAGCTAATTTGGAAGGTATCACAATTCCTGGAAGTGGGGAGTACTGCTCAACTGGTCTACCTTTGCTAGGTGTGAGAATTTGCTTGACACTTCTCCCTTGGCTATGCCTGAGTGAAAAAGCAATCTTTAACAACACCTGAAGGAGTTAACATGTGATACTGAAGGACAATAAATATGGAATAAACTGTACACAGTTCACCTAACACAGTAAACTGTATCCATCATTATATTGGAACTAACATGTCCGTTTATAGAATTATATTTTACAAACACATTTTTTAGGTTCCATTATCCATCTCTCCTCATTTATTCGATTTTTCATTAACATGTATTCAACAAATATTTGTTGTGGATCTACCAGGCACTGGAGATATAGGATGGATAAGACATCTGATCTGAATTTATTAAATGTCTACTATTACGGAGTTTTTGGAATATGCAGTACCACTAGGGAAAATCTTGTGACTGTTGGAAAGAGATCAGGCCATAGAACAGGATCACAATTCTTAAGTAAAACATACGTAAGTAATCCTCCCTTACTAAAAGATAAGCTGCATCTTTGCAATAAGGAAAACCTTCAAGTACCTGAAAAATAGCCCATATGTCTGGATATCCTTGCTTGTTATTTTGGTGTGCATGTCTCTATAATTCAACTAGGCAAAAATTTCTGCTTGGTAACCAAAAAAGAAAAATAAAATTATCAATGGATGTTAACACCAATTCAGAATTCTGTAACTAGGGAGTATGCAAAAACAGGCTACCTTCAGGGCGCATGGGTGGCTCAGATGGTTGAGCAACCTACTTCAGCTCAGGTCATGATCTCACAGTTTCTGAGTTTGAGCCCCACATCGGCCTCTGTATTGACAGCTCAGAGCCTGGAGCCTATTCACATTCTATGTCTCCCTCTCTGTCTCTACCCCTCCCCCACTTGTGCTCTGTCTCTCTCTCTCTCTCTCTCTCTCTTTCAAATATAAATAAACATTAAAAATTTTTCTTTAAATAAAAATTAAAAAAAAAGAAACACACAACCTTCCTCCCTCCCTCCACCACGTTGCTGGAAAGGTCTTAGCTTGACTACGCCTATGGGAAAAATTGCTTCTATGCTAACTCTAAAGTATAAAGGGCTTTATAGAAAACATTTAGGTGTAGATAATTTAAATGTTATATGAGGAATAAGTAACAGAAATACCCTCTCACAATGAGAGTTTTGAACACAGCAGCCTCCTCCACACCTCTGCCCAGCAAAATGGTGCTTTCAATTTGGCACCTCTTTTTAGAAGTCTCTTTTGGACAAAAGCATTAGGATTAAAAAAAAAAAAAAAAAAAAAAAAAGCTTAAAGAGAATCATGTAGACATTTTCTCAATTAAGTTTTAATGCCTCAGAAGTCCTTTCACATCAGCACATAAAGATCAATCTCATTATTTTAATGATGGAGTATTATTCCAAATACAGAAGTCTACAAAGGCATTGAATCCCTATTGATGTATTTTTACAGTTTTTCTAATTCTTTGCCAATTCTTGCAAGCGATGGTTCTGAAAAGACAAACATCATCATTTGAGTAGCTTTGGGAATGTATTTATAGGGTGTGTTTTTCCACAGAAGAGCTTGCTAGTATTCCGAGTCACAGCCTCCAACGGCAGATAGATACTGCTGTGCAAAATGGTTTTGCCTACGGTACCAATGGTATTGGGGGGCTGCCGGGCACCTTACATTATCATTGGCTCATGATACTATCAATCAATACAATGATGTCATTAACTCATTATTGTTAGTGTGGATTACAGTGAATACAAACGTAGTTGAGAAAAATTTTTGTAGCTTTGCCATTTCTTCGTAACTTTTCGTCAACTTGCACTTTGAATCATCAGTCCATTAGAAACATTTCTGCCTTTTTGTAGTTGGTATTTTTGAAGTTCTATCATATTCCATAAATTAATCCAGGGTCTGTGAACTAGGTTGGCGTTATTTCTCTCTTCATCTCTCACTTGCCTTTTAAGTTGATGATCTTTATTTCGGTAAAGAAATTCTGTATTTCTATCAGGTCAAATCTATCCTATTTTCTGATTTTATGCCTTACTTAGGAAGTTTATCATCTTTTATCAACTCAGGATGATGTACATCTCAATATGTTTTTTAATCCTAGTCTTTTATGTTATTTTTTCCTGCTTTTCCTGCTTTGCTCTTCTATTCATCAGATATTTCTTTGTGTGAAGTGTTAACTAAGGCCTCATTTTATTA
Organism: Hyaena hyaena; assembly: GCF_003009895.1. Classification (NCBI taxonomy): domain Eukaryota; kingdom Metazoa; phylum Chordata; class Mammalia; order Carnivora; family Hyaenidae; genus Hyaena; species Hyaena hyaena. Next base: position 228,708 of record NW_024081083.1, on the reverse strand, counting down.
TCCATTTGCCATAAATTATTTATTGAATATTTTATCTGGTCCCCGTTTATATAAAATGCTACATTTATCAAAAATATTATTTCCATAATACAATCTGCTTCCTGGCTGTTTATTCTGTTTATAATGTATGTATTTATTCACGTACCAAGATCACACTGTTGTAATTACTCTAATTTTATGTATGTTTTGATAGTTGCAAGGACAATTCTTCTACTTTTGTATTTGTTTTCCTGGATATCATTGACGGTAGGGGGCAGACGAAATGGGTGAAGGTGGTCAAAAGGTACAAAGTTCCATTAATAAGTCGTGTGATATAATGTACAGCATGGTGACTATAGTTAATAATGCTGTATATTTGCAAGTTGATAAAAGAGTAAATCTTAAATTATTTTTTTATATTTTTACTTATTTCTAGGAGAGAAAGAGAGAGAGAGACAGCGTGAGCAGGGGAGGATCAGAGAGAGGGAGATACAGACTCTGAAACAGGCTCCAGGCTCTGAGCTGGCAGTCAGCACAGAGCCCGATGCCGGGCTCGAACCGACGAACCGCGAGATCATGACCTAAGTGAAAGTTGGACGCTTAACCGACTAAGCCACCCAGGCGCCCCTAAATCTTAAAATTCTTAATCACAAGAAAAAAATCTGTACTATGAATAGTGATGAAAGTTAACTAGACTATTGTGGTGATCATTCTGCAATATATACAAATATTGAACATTATGTCGTACATCTAAAACTAATGTTATGTGACAACTGTATCTCAATTTAAAAATATATCAATGACTGTGTATATTTTCCCTAACATACAAACTTATCAATTTGCCAATGGTCATTATAAGAAGTATTGGGACTTGCAGTTTGCCATATATATATATGTATGTATATATGTATACATATACACACACACACACACACACACACACACACACAGAAGTTTATGGGGCTAAATATTTAAAAGGAAAAATGTTTCAATGTGTTCAAGTTTTCTTTTAGGCCTTTAGATAAGGAATTATAATTCTCCTTATATATGTTACACTTTGCTTGTTAGGTCTGTTTTCAGATATTTTGTAAATTCTGGGCGGTTATTATAAATAGGCTTTGTTTTTTAGTACATTTTTAAATTGACTATTTTTGACATGCAGGAAGACTTTTGTATTTGTATATGCATCTTATATCCAGCAATTTACTGACTTCTCTTCCTATGTCTAATGTCCTTTTTTTCAACCTTTTGGATTTTCTAGGTCCAAGATTACTGAGAATAAATACTGAGAGTTTATTCTCTTCTTTTCCAACATCATTACTACTACACTTTTTTCTTACTACATTTGCTAGGACTTTGAGTATACTGTTGAAAATCAGGGGTGATAATACATATTTTGCTGTACCTCTTGACTTTAGTGGGAAAGCTATTAACAATTTACCATCAAATATTTTGCTTACTATAGGTTTCTAGTAGATACTTGTTGCTATTATTTGGAAATGTGTTTGTTTTACTCCTTAGTAAATATTTTTTTAATTAAAAAATGAGAACTGTGGCACCTGGGTGGCTCAGCCAATTAAGTGTCCGACTTTGGCTCAGGTCATGATCTTGAAGTTTGTGGGTTCGAGCACTGTGTTGGGCTCTGTGCTGACAGCTAGCTCAGAGCCTGGAGCCTGCTTCGGATTCTGTGTCTCCCTCTCTCTCTGACCCTCCCCTGCTCGTGCTGTCTGTCCCTCTCTCTCAAAAAAATAAATAAAACATTAAAAAATAATAAAATAAAATAAAATAAAATTGTTTTTAACAGAAGAATTTTATCAAATTTATTAAATGAAGTTATTTAGGCATCTATTTAATCAAATGGGTTTTTCCAGTTAATATTCTATTTAATCTATTAAATGATGAATTACATTTATAGGTTTATTGATGTTAGGCCAATCGTACATTCCTGAAAAACACACTTTATTTTGTTATGAAGTGATTCTTCAGTTTGCTAATAATTTATTTAGGTATTTGTATCTTTGTCCATAAATGAGATGGGCCTGGAGGGTGTGTGCCTGTAACATTACCCTTACAGAAAGGGTTGAGAAGCTTTCCTGCAATTTCCATGCCATGGAAGTTTTTATGCAACTGAGAAACATTCAGAGACTTGACTATTAAATATAACTTGCCTATATAACCACTTGAGTTTTATAGTTTTTCCTACTGTTGACATCTATGTAATCATGGTATGTTTGCTGAAACTAAGAAATCAACTATTAAGTACCCTACAGACTTCTTTAATGTCTATGTTTAAACATATATTACAAATAGCTAGCATTGCTCATATTTATATTATTTTCCCCCACCTCTCCTATTTCAACCACATTTCTTTAGTTCAAGCTAGCCTTCTTCCTAACACACCATTGCAAAAGCTGCAACATAAAGGCAATCCAAATCACTAGTTCTAGCTATCTATTTCTCTGTAAGGACCTCTTCAATCTGAGTATACTGAGCATGCTCTCTCTCTCTCTCTCTCTCTCTGTACTGGGTACTCTCTGTTCTGAAAAGTCAGGAAGTGGTTTGGAGGAGGAAGTGTGAGATAAAAGGAAAAAAATGATTCAAAATCAATCATACTAAATGCAATGCGGTATCCTGCATAGTATTAGTTGATAGTATTGTGCCAATATTAATTTCTTAGTCTCAAAAAACTGGTTATATACTGGTTATATACTAACACTAGGACAAATGGGTGAAGAATATAAGGGAACTCTTTGTACTACCTCTGCAAGGTTCCCATAACCTAAAATTTTTCCAAAATAAAGTATTTACATAGTTTCAGCCATAGATTTTGGTGAGGAAACAGCAACTTTTAAGCCTAGAAGAAATGAAAAGGGTTCTACTGCATAGTAGTCATTGACTTTGTCAACTTCTCTCTCATCCACCATTCCACATCTTTCCCCACCAAGAGCACAATGTTGTATTATTTACTTCTTGTGTGCCTACGAGGCATGAGTTTCCCATGTTAATTGAAGAGGTTGTGTGCACATGTGCTTTCATATATGCATGTGTGAGTGGTTCTGCATATACATACTTGTTAAGAGACAAAGTTGCAGAAATAATAGAGATGACAATAGAAGTAAAAGGATCAGCTACCTTGTACTCTGTATTATTCTGTAGTTGAGAATGCTTTACCTGCTGAGAACTTTACACACATTATCTCATTTCATGTTTACAACAACCCTCTAAGTTAAGTTTAGTGGCTTTATTTAAAAGTGAGGAACCAGGAACAAAAAGTAGGCCATGTACCCAAATTCACAGGGCTGGTAACCTCCACAGTTCAGTGACCTCTCTTTCTGACCAGGTGTCATGTGCTAAAATCCCACTCATTAGATACTTATTTATGATAATAACAACATGGTTTAAACTTAATTTTCAAAAAGAAAGAGACTGATGCTCGATTTAATAACCTGGCTATTTCGGGTCATAAAATTCCAACGCCACCATTAACTCACTACGTGACCCTCAGGCAGTCACAATTCCTCTATAACTTTCTTTTTTTTCCCCAGATGTAAATAGGTCTAATACCTACAGTTCTACAGATTGGTGGGGAAGATTGAATAAGACAACGTAAGTGACCTGGTGCAGTATCTGGTATATGGCAGGTACTCATCAAACATCAGTTTCTTAGCCATAGCTCCATGTTATCACTGCTTTACCGCTATGTTTTGAAAGAGTGGAATTATCCCATACTTATATTTGTTTTTAGTTACACTTTTGTAGGAAGAGAAACCTAATATTTCACAATAATAACAATAATAATAATAGCAAACACAAATACTGATAGAGCACTGTACAGTAGTCTAATATATTTGGCTGAAGAAAAACATATACATATATAAACACGTATACATAAACATTTAATTTGTACTGTCATATAATATATAATATATATATGCAAACATATATAATAATAGGCATATGTATTCAAATAATTCTCAGAGTAGTTGGATGAAGTAGGTATTATTATCCAATTTTACAAACAAGGAGTCCAGGTAGAGAGCATCAAATAACAGACTCCTAATCAAAAACTGGTGAGGAGTAGGCCCAGGATTTGAACTCAGTCAGGTTGGCTACCGAGTCCATGCTAGCAGCCAGTACTCACTGGTTTTAATTTGGCTGTCTGAGGATACTATTTGGTATGGATTTTCAAAGCCATAGCATTACTCCTCATAAGATACTGCAAAGCCATGTGACAGAAAAGGAAGCCAGAAATCTAACTGCCAAAAACTCTCGAGCTACATTTCCTTTTTTAAAAAATGTTTAAATGTTTTATTTATTTCTGAGAGAGAGAGATAGCATGAGCAGGGGAGGGCCAGAGAGAGAGGGAGACACAGATGTGAAACAGGTTCCAGGCTCTGAGCAAGCTGTCAGCACAGATCCCGACGTGGGGCTCGAACCCACAAACCGTGAGATCATAACCTGAGCCAAAGTCGGACGTGTAACTGACTGAGCCACCCAGGTGCCCCTCAAGCTACATTTCCAATGAGATGTGTACAGCTTTCTGTTCAACTAAAACTGAGTACCACCTTCTTACTTTGAAAACTTGGGACATTTCTTTAATTGGTGTGATTGGTGTAGTATTTATGAATGTCTTATAGCTAAGCTCTCTTGAGCCAATTTAAGTCATTACTGGCTCAAGGAGGGACAACAGTGAGTGATGGTTACAAGACCACATGATGTACCTTAGCCTTGCACTTGATTGAAATGACAGATGTTAAAATGACATTATTCTGATGTTTCCGGGACATGCATCTGAAAGAGGTCAGAAGTGCAGCCAATTTTACCTTAAGATCGACATTAATTCAGGTTCCAAGAGATAGTTTCAGACATAATTGAAAGAATCAACATTCTTTAATATTGCCTGAGTTCCCTCAACTTTCTATTATATTGACTTTTGGGGGGTAGGGATTTTCTGCCACAAGATACAAAAGATAGCGGAGGTAGGAATGGGAAATACAATCCTAAATTCAGGTATAAAATACTATATATTAGACAAATCTTTAGCTTGCAAAGTGGCAAACATGCTCTTTGTGGAGTCCAAGGTCCGCACTTGAACCAGACTGTGCTCTAACCATTTTACAGGTTTATCTTTTTTATTTAAATGTATAGAACAGGTCATTATCATTCCTGCTATACTCCTATTGTCCAACTGTGTGACTGGTTTGTACTTACGTAGTTGGCCATTTATTTTAAATGAAAGAGGCATGTTGCTGTCCAATTCTCCCAACACCATTGGTTTATCTATACCATGGAATACTACATGGCAATGAGAAACAATGAAATCTGGCCATGTGTAGCAACATGGATGGACCTTGAGGGTGTTATGCTGAGCGAAATAAGTCAGGCAGAGAAGGACAAATATCATATGTTTGCACGTATAGGAGGATTAGGAGGAACTTGACGGAGGAACAAGGGGGAGAAGAAGGGCGGAAATGGTGGGGGAAAGGGAGAGAGGCAAACCATGAGAGACTCTTGAATGCTGACAAAAACTGTGGTTTGTGGGGGGGGGGGGGGGGATGGGCATGGAGGAGGACACTTGTGGGGATGAGCACTGAGTGTTATGTGGAAACTAATCTGACAATAAACTATTTGTAAAAAAAAAAAAAAAAAAAATGAAAGAGGCACCTGTAACTCCACTATTCAAGGAAAAACACCCAAAAGCTACGTTCTTCACAAGCACCAAAAACTAGCTACGGGATCCCCCATCCCGTTCCCCTAGCTCCCTGAAACGAAAAGTGAACATGACCTTGATTTCCTTGATCCCCAGCCCCTCATTCTCCCTTGATAGGATTTTTATTCCATACTTATTCCTAAAAAATTAACATTTTCACATTGTGGTTTTTCCTTCTATGAGATGGTATCAGAGAACTTTTTCTACTTAATACATTGCTAAGGTATCTTTTCCAAGACACAGCACCACAATTATTCTGAGTGGCTATAGAGTTCTATACCCAAAGTTGGTTCATCTACTCTTCTAAAGGCAGGGCATTGTTTCCAGGCTGTTTTTACCCACTGCTGTGAAGAGCAAAGCCACAAATATTACTTTGCCCTACATATGCAAAGCTTTCGCTGGAATACATCCCCAGGTGCAGAATTGCCAGGTTGTAAGTAATGAGTGTTTGACTTTAGGAGAAATGCATTTTCCAGAGCGATGTGCCAATCTTTGTATCCACCCGTAATGCATGAAAGATCCAGGTGTCCTAAGCTGCCCCAACACTTGGTATTTGTCAGATATTTTAATTTTTCCAACTGAATGGGTAAAGACGGTCTTTTGTTTCAAACTTAATTTTTCCCCCCTGATTGTTATGGAAAAGGAAGAAGTCACTTCTAAGTGATTGGAGTACCAATTTATGGATGTTAAGTTTTTTTATTTGTTTATGGACAGTTCTTAGATTAATATGAATTAACCATAAAAGGAAATCTGGTACCTGAGGCAGGGGTGGGGGGAAGGGAGGATGATTCCTACTGTATTAATAGATCAATCAGAAAATAACTGGAAGCTTCATAGAAACTTCTCTGCTAGATAAAACTTTTCCTGTCCCTTCTCTTTAAACGGCAGCATAAAAGGTTAGTTGCCTTCTGTTCATTTTTTTATTTTTCTCTGTGTCTTGATTTTACACGTCTTTATGTGAAGAATTCTGAGACAGGGTGAACCTCAGGGTCTCTACAGATGGGTCAAGTCCCCATGCAGAGTTCCAAGGCTCTTACATTATCAGATCTGCCAAAGAAATAACACTGACCTGGGAATTTTAATCTTAAAATGTTTATACACCACAAATTTTCTGTACTACAGAAATATTTCATTGTACTATACTAATCTAGATTAGGGGCCAGCAAACTGTTCTGGAAAACAGTAAACATTTTAGGCTTTGCATGCTAGACGAAATCTGTTACAACTCCTCAGCTTTTCCTTTCCACAAGAAAGTGGCCATAGGTATATATAAATGAATGAATGTGGTGATGCTCCAATGAGACTTTATGAAAACATGGTGGACCAGCTTGACCTGTGGGCCATAGTTTGCTGACTCCTGGTTTAGGACCCCAGAAATCTCCACCGCCCCGTCGATCACAAATGTTACTAGTCTATCTACTATCAGAGTGGCTAATTACTTAAAGTCTTCACTGTGTGTTGAACATATACTTTGTGCTATCATCTGCTAAAGGATGTCATATTATATATATATATATATACATATATATGTATATATATAATTGTACTATCATATGCATTTATTTTTCAGTGTTTTTCTCTTAAGAAGGAAGCAACATCTCAAATTTTCTGATGCATCTTAAAGTCCAACAAATAAAACAAACCTTAGTAACAGCTCAGCAGGATAGATAACGGTTCTGTCCAATGTATAGGTCAAGAAACTGAGGTTCAGAGCATTTAAATAACTGTCTCGCAGTCACACAGAATAAACAGCAAAGGTTAGTATGTGAAGTTGGATTTTCCTTGTCCCGATTCTTGCACATTTTCAACTGACATGTGTCCCCAGTGCATCCGTATGAAATGAAAAATCAGCGTGGTCTTTATTTGTGGACTCTGACAGTTACCATCGTAGGATCTACTAGAAATTTTGTTTTGTTTTTGTTTTTGAAATATACCCAACACTGGTCCAAGCCCTTTGCATGCAGTATCTCATGTGATACTTACTAAAATCATTAATATTGGGGCGCCTGGGTGGCTCAGTCGGTTAAGCTTCCAACTTCAGCTTAGGCCATGACCTCACGGTTTGTGGGTTCAAGCCCTGCGTCAGGCTCTGTGCTAACAGCTAGCTCAGAGCCTGGAGCCTGCTTCAGATTCTGTATCTCCCTCTCTCTGACCCTCCCCTGCTCACGCTCTCTCTCTGTCTCCCTCAGAAATAAATAAAAAACATTAAAAACAAAAAAAAATTAAATAAGTAAAAAAATAAAATCATCAATATTAAATTTCTAATATTGATGTTATACTATCCTGTTGTACACATGAAGGCATGATGGATTGGAGGAGTAAAGGATGTTGCTCAGAGTCACATAGGCAGAGTAATTTGCTAAATCAAAAACCACACGGAAGCACCAAAGCTGATGCCCTTGGGTACCCCGCCTCACTGCCTCTTATCTGACCATATAAACACACAGTAGGTGAGGAACTCTTTCAAGGAAAGTGAATTCAATGCCTTAAAAATGCTGGCCTTGTAGCTGTCTGGCTGTGAGCTATCATCATATACCTTACCATCATTCATGTTTTTCTTCCAATGGATACTTTTCCTCCAGAGCCATAAAATATCTTATGTTCTCATGTCCTTGGTGTCCATAATCCAGGGTACCTCTTTCTCAGAAATATTGCTACTATTTCCATTGAAGGGCAGAAAGAAGCTGCTTTCTGAGAGATTATAATCTCTGGCATGATTGTCAAAATATTGCTGAAAGGGCTCTACAAAAGTTTGACTTTAGAGGTGTGCTTATTTGCCTAAATTAAGACACATCCTGCTTTCCTTCGTTTCACTCATCTGTCTTTGCACCCAGCCATCCACCTATCCCTAGCTCACGCAATCATTCATCGTGTGTTCGTTCATACATGCATTACTTATTGGGTGACAGCTATGTGTAAGGCATTGAACTCAGATTGTGTCACTGTCCTCAGGAATTATACAACAAAGAAAGTTATCAAAACAAGTGAATTCAGTAAAGCCTACTACCCAACATGCAGTTCACCAGGGAGCTTGTTAAAAATTTAGAATGGCAGGCTCCAGCCCAGACCTCCTGAATCACATCCTACATTTAAGAAATGTGCATATGTGTGTACTTTAAAGATTGAGAAACCCTGAAAAACAGTACTGTCACAGATGTGTAGCCAGCCAGGAGCATCATGGGCCACAAGGGTAGCAGAAGATACTTCTCCCTAGTTGGAGCAGGTATTTTTTAGAAATGTTTCGTAGTGGGTAATGCCTGAGCTCAGGCCTATGCCATGTACGGATGTTTTCCAGGGGAGAACGAGTTAAGGTAACCTATAGAGAAGGAAAGCTTGAGCCCTGACCTCATTACAGTTTTGAAACTGTAATGCCCTTGGAAATCACATGGAAGTCAGAGTGGATGAGAGATATCCAAAGACGATACTGGAACGTGTGTGTAAGTGAGAGTCTAGCTAACCACTGGGAATCTATTCTATAGGCCCGCAGTTTAGTCTTGGCTGCAAATTAGAATCTTTTTGGGAACTTTACCAACACGGATACCACCCTCACAGATTCTGATTTAATTGGTATGGGGTATGATTTTTTTTTTAAGCTCCTTGGATAATTTGGATGCACAGAGTAGGTTTATACCACAGTTTAGGGAATTGGGAAGGCTGTGACAGGTGTTATGCAGGACAGTGGGGTGATCTGATCATTCTGCTGGTGTCTGCAAATCACACAGGAGAGACGGAGTGGGTGTGAGGTAGGGGGAACCTAAAGGGACCAGGTAGGTGGCATAACCACAGACAGTGGGCTGGGGTCACCCTGCAAGGAACGACGGGACCAGTGGCAAGAAGAACACACGCCCACCTGAAGGCACTGACACACAAATTTGAAACTAAACTTGTCTATGAGTCAGATATAGCCAGAGGCTCACCAAGTTACAACCCCTGGTGTAACAATGCTCTAAGGAAGTTAAAAGGTTAAGCAGACAGAATGAAGAGACTTCAAAATTTGCCTGCGTAGGGTAGGAAAGAAGGGAAGTAAGTCACATGAATGATGTTCCCATTCACAAAAACAGAGACCAAAACAAAGAGGGCAAAGTCTAGGGGCAGAGGTGAAAATCCAGTGTAGGTGAGTTTGAAGTGCTTGTGGGACTTGAAAGAGATAGTTAAATACCCACTTCATTTATTTGGGGTTGGAATTAGAATGACCAATTGCCAATGTGTAAGTGTTGACTGATGCCAGAAGAACGGCTGAGAGCAGGTACACTGAACAGGGGGAAATATCAGTATTTCAGAGGCTGAAAGAAGCCCACCAAAGGCTGAAGGAGAAAGGTCAGTGGGTTCCAGAGCAGCAAAGGGGCTGTGATGAAAGATGAGCCAAGGAAAGAAGAGGGAGACAGGGTCCACCAGCTCCACTTGTGCAAGGGCTTTCTTTGTTAGATCTTTTCTTAACATTATTTTTAATATGAGAGATACAGCCTAACTAGTTGATTTTAATATCTTCCAATCTGGAATACTCTCAAACCCTTAGAATTTTAGAGTAGTAAAGACCAGAGATTAATCTACCTTGAACTTCTCCAATAAGGTCCCCACACTGTTCCTTACAAGGGGTAACAGATTCCAATTTAACATTACTGATGCAATTTCTCTTCCTTCTAAGAAAGCTCTCTTCTATTATATGAAAATCAACACACCTAAAAATTGTTAGTTATGGAACATGACCACTTGACTCTGTGGTAACAAGCCTAGTTTATTTCAACATTTATTTAATAACCCCATGTAGTAGGCATTAGAGATATCAACAGGAGTGAAACTGGGTTCCAGGTCCTTAAAGAATACATAACCTGATGGTGGAGAGAGATGTATCAACCAAGTGCCTTCCATATAATATGTCAAGTGCAGTCAATAGCATGCACTTGTGTGATGAGAGCTGCCTAGCCTGACCTGGCCTGACCTCACTTGACCTAGCCTGGGTTCCTGGGAGTGGCCAACAGTAAAAGCTTTCTGGGAGACATTACAACTGAGTTGAGTGATGAAAGGGAGTTAGAATTAGGCAATGAAAAGAGGGTAGGAGTCTGCAGGCAGTGGGAATGAGATGAGCAAACTGCCTGTCTTAGGGGCTGCATGGAGAACAAAAGGCAGCCTGGTAAAATTGAGAAGCTCGATTGGCCGACCAGGAGATGGGAGAAATGGTCCACTGGACCATTTGATGTGTCAGCCTAAGAAGCTGGTTATCAAATGTCTCAGTCTTAGAACCCTTGTTCACACAAGAGCTAACGCAGAAACTCACCAAGTGAAGCAAAGACAGAACTTTCAATCCATAGTGGAACATTATCAATTTCTGAGGTGTCTGTGGAAGATGGCCTTAATGGGGAAAAACCAGAAGTAGGCGAGACATTATTTTCCTGGAGAAAAATAATGAAGTTCTTAACTAGAATGTTCTAAGAAGGTAAGGGTCGGGAGGGGGGGGAGGTAGCCAAATAAAAATAGCTGGTAAGGAGACAGGATTTCATGACTGATTGGATATAGAAACTGAGAAGCAAAGAGAAGTCCAAAAAGACCTCCAGGTTTGACTCAAGCAAATAAATATAAAATGAAACACGGCCTAGAGAAACTTCTAAGTTATTCAACAAGACAAGTGTGCATAGAAAGAACAAAAAGCCATGCACCACAGGACAGGGGTGACAAGGATTATTTTCCTTTATACACAAAGCAGAAATGCACATGCATTTGCTCAGAAGAGCTGAAGGAAAGCAAAAAAGAAAAAAAAATAACCTCTGAAACAAGGTTCCCTAGTTTTATTTTACAACCAGGTAGTTCCAAATTCTACACGCTAATGAAGAGGGTGAAATAGGCTCAAAATACTCAGACTACCAGCTTGAAACTGTCTGTGCAAACTTTCATTTTGATTAATATAATTCAAGTGTTAAATGTGTATCTGCTAAATTGCACTCCAATCAGTAAAATGTTATTCAATTTTTGAATGAACTGTCAGAAGATCTACAGGTATGTTGCCCACAATGAGTTGGCTTCCCAAAGCTTATGTGCAGATATGACTATTTTATAAACAGGTAAACTGAGACATTGAAAATTCAATTCCCTGATGAGGGAGACTCAACAGTGGACTATCAAACAGACCACCAAGATCCCTAATAAACCAGACTGATGTCCCCAGTGGCTTCTTTGTAAAGTGGGACAGATTTAATTACGTTCTAAATCAACATATTGAGAGGCACCGAGGCAGGTAATAAAAAATTCACTACTTCATTCTATCCTAATTCACCACAAACATAGATAGAGACTCAAAAAAATCTTGGGACTCTCTCTAGGGCTCATTCTGCAGAATACAAAGTGTCGTTTCCAGCACTGGGAGTTAATTAATAAGGAATTCCTGCCCATGTTCCTATTCTTCTAAGCCAGACATGTCAGTAGTAAATGTCCCAGCCCTTCCTCCAATTCTCCCTCCTCCCCATCCTATCCACGTATCCACGTCTTCTTTGCTCTCCCTGGCGTCCAGTCTTGAAAATATTTAAAGACACGAGGAAGTACTTTGACCCCTCTGAGAAAATAGCATTTTAAAGTAATTATTCCATAGTAAACATCAGTAAGTAGTCACTGAGTTTCTCCTCCATGGCCAGGAAGAGAATGATGAAAAATACAGTCAGTCAGGACCCTGCTTTCACGGAGCTTAGAGCCTCATATGGAAAAACCAATCCAAGTCAATATATTAAATGCCTTGAAAAGGGGAGTCTAGGGTTCCAGGGAAGCCAACAGCAAAGGTGCCTGTCTCTCTGGGAGGGGTGTGTGTTTGCAGGAAAAACTTCTGAAAGACACAGGGTTCCTTCAATTAGGTGGAAAGCAAGAGACACAAAAGAGAATAAACAATCACAAACATATGTGGGAGTGGATCCTAAACTTGGATGCACACAAGAAACCTCCTGAAGAGCTTTACAATCTTTAAATGCCCTTTTAAAATGCCATTTCTATCAGAATCCCTGGGGATGGGGCCCAAACATCAGTGTTTTCCAGCAATTCCGCAGGTGACTGTACCATGCAGCCAAGGTCGGCGTCTACCGGTACACAGACTCAGGCAAAGAAGGATTTCTAAATAAAGTATTGTTACTTAACACTCTTGATACTAACTTTTCTCTTCAGAATGCCATTATAATTCTCTTGAACTTTCAAATCCTTTAAACGTTTAGGGGCACCTAGGTGACTCAGTGGGTTAAGCGTCCAACTTCGGCTCAGGTATTGATCTCGTGATTCATGGGTTCGAGCCCCACATCCGTGGTAACAGCTCAGAGCCTGGAGCCTGCTTCAGATTCTGTATCTCCCTCTCTCTCTCTGCCCCTTCTTCACTTGTGCTCTCTCTCTCTCTCTTTCTCTAAAATAAATAGACATTAAAAAATAAAAATAAATTATTAAAAAATACTTTAGATACTTAAAATGAATATACCAACACGTAACAGCACTACAAAACAGAGAGAGAGAACACAAGAACACTACCTTATGCTGACCAACATTCTTTTCTACATTCATTCATTTTTCAGAGAGAGAGAGAGAGAGAGAGAGAGAGAGAGACAAAGCATGAGTAGAGGAGGGGTAGGAAGAGAGAGACACACACAGAATCCAAAGCAGGCTCTAGGCGCTGACATATCAGCACAGAGCTCAATGCAGGGCTCAAACCCACAAACTGTGAGATCATGACCTGAATCAAAGTTGGACACTTATCTGACTGAGCCACTCAGGTAACCCTGACCAACATTTTTAAAGTTCACAAAAAAAAATTGAATAAAATGGCCCTGTTTTAATGAAACAATTCATCTTCATTACTCATCCAAATTTTTCACTCCACCATCAGGTTCAGTTTACATTCCCAGCAAAAGAGACAATTCTAACAAACCTAAAGATTTTTTTGCACAGATTTGATGGTACTACCCTCAAGAGAGGTTTGGGGTTTTGTTTTATAATGATAATGATTATTATTTTAATTAAAGTCTCTTCACAAAAGAACCACAGCATTAGGTGTAAGGAAAGTTATTAAGGATGATAGGGTGGGCCCTTCTAGTCAGGGAGTCAGAACTATTTCACACAGGTGGAATTAAAAATATTTTTAATGTTTATTTACTTTTCAGAGAGAGCAAGTACTTGACTGGGGGTGGGGGGACCAGAGAGAGGGAGACACAGAATCTGACGGAGGCTCCAGACTCTGAGCTGTCAGCACAGAGCCCGATGTGGGGCTCAAACTCACAGACCATGAGATCATGACCTGAGCTGAAGTCATATACTTAACCAACTGAGCCACCCAGGCACCCCTCACACAGGTGGAATTCAGACTAAATTACAACCTTCTCAAAAACCAATGGTGTTGCTTAATCTAGTGACTTTTTCTTTTTTGCATAAGTTAATGTAACTTTTAACTGACAGCTTCAACGAGTTAACAAATGCCTAAAATTTGAAAATAACTGTCATCTTTATTTAAGTTGTAGGATTCCCACGAGGGAAAAGCGAATTCATTTACTAGACTTGCCGAAACCTCACAGAAATCTGGTTCAACAGACTTGGAATGTCTGAATCACATGAAAGGACACTGGAGAAACAAATTTTAATTCAGGATGTTTAAAGCTCCTCCTACATACTGCCATTAAATGTTCAGACAATATTGAGGGTCAGTAGTTATTAGATATCTAATAGTAAGGAAAAGGCAAACAAATTGCCCAGTCTACTTAAAGAAACATCTATTACTTAAATCTTTACACTGATTTTGTTAAGTTAATACACATTTCACACTGTGCTTTGTTCCACAAATGACTTGCAGAACTTGTGGCTCGCTTCTAGTAAATGTAGGATTTCTTGGGAATCACCTGTGTGCCAATTTCATTTCTGTGTACATTTTTCCTTAACTTCATTTTTCTTATTTCAAATTAATTTTTTTATGGAGTAGATGCATCCTATCACAATGGGAGCATACAGAAATAAAATAATTTTTATACAGATTATCTACCTGAGTGCCATAGTAAAGAAGATACTATAGCCAAATTTTCAGTAAATGTTTTCTAACCAATCAATCCTCAAAAGCTGAATTATTTACTATTAGTGACATAATAGGAGGGGAGAAGCAGGCTTAGAAAATGGCTGGAACAAAGGCAGCAGTGAAGAACCAAGAGGCAGCAGGCATGGAATGATCTTTTTTTTTAAAGTTTAATTTTTTAGTATTTATTTCAGAGAGAGAGAAAGAGAGAGCAGGGGAGAGGGAGAGAAAGTGCATGGAAGCAGGGCAGGGGCAAGCAGAGAGGAAGAAAGAGAATCTGAAACAGGCTCCAAGTTCTGAGCTGTCAGCATAGAGCCTGATGCAGGGCTCAAACCTCAGAAACCACAGATCATGACCTAAGCTAAAGTCCGAGGCTTAACCAACTGAGCCACCCAGGTGCCCCTTAAGTTTATTTATTCAGGGGCGCCTTGGTGGCTTAGTCGCTTAAGCGTCCAACTGCGGCTCAGGTCATGATCTCACTGGTTCATGGGTTCGAGCCCCACGTCGGTCTCTGTGCTGACGGCTAGCTCAGAGCCTGGAGCTTGTTTCAGATTCTGTATCTCCCTCTCTCTCTGACCCTCCCCTGCTCACGCTGTCTCTCTCTCTCTCTCTCTCTCTCTCAGAAATAAATAAAATATTTAAAAAAATTTTTTTAAAAAGTTTATTTATTCAGAGAGAGAGAAATCATGCATGTGTGGGTGTGCAAGCAGGAGAGAGGTGGAGAGAGAAGGGAGAGAAAATCCAAGCAGACTCCACACTGTCAGCATAGAGCCTGACATGAGGCTCGATTCCAAGAACCGGAAGATTATGACCTGAGCCCATACCAAGAGTTAGATGTTAAACTGACAGAAGCCCCTGAAATGGTCTTTTCACCAAGAATAGTTTGGCCAGGCAAACAGGTCATGGACATGGTAGGGTGGCTCCAGGACACCAGTCACTACTGGACATGGTCCCTCCGGACACTGACACTATTGCTTGGATGTTCAAACCAGCCCTGTGCCTATCATTTACTCAAAACAGAATCCAGTTGGCCGACCAAAGCCATGTATTCACTTTCCAGTTGCCTTCGGTGGGAGACGCGGGGAGCCCCTGCCCCGAGACAAGACTCCTGCTGGTGAACACTGCTGCCGTCATGCTTTATTCTACTGAAGTGGTGCCAGTCCCACATGAATCAGTTAGCAATTTGAATGTTACCCCAGACTCGCAGCAACTTTTGCTGGATGCAGACTTCTTAACTCCATCAAGACTCACACATGATGACATTCTCTAAAGAGGAAGATACTAGGCAGCCAAAATGTTGATAAATAAAAATTCAAGCCAAGACTTGAAGGAGATCGGCCAAAGAGTCCTCTTGGCTCACATGTATCTAAGCAGCATGGACAAGTATAAACATTACTGGGGAAATATGATATAATTTGGGGAAGATGCACACCTCCCCCAAACAGAAATCAAGGAGTTGGAGGGCCTGTGGCAAAAGATCCAATCAAATAACAGTAATCTCAAAGCTTTGACTGGGCCTTTGTGTATTTGAAGGAGAAGTCGTTAAAGAGTAAGTGGCTTAGCAGTGGGACCTTTCCTACACTGGGCATGCCTTTAACAATCTGAAAGGAAGGGAAGAGAGAAAAGAGAAATAATGTTGCTCTCCATAATTATGTGAAGTACCAACTCCACTGTATGAAAAATCACCTTCACTAAAGAGTTCAGACTGTAGTGCCTCTAGGTCCTCACTTTTGTCCTTGGGAGTTCCAGGTATGTATATGTGTGTTGCGTTTAACCGCCCTAATGGTGCCCGGTATAACAAGAGCAGAAGTATCTAGCAAGAGTGGCCTAAAGAGTTCTGTCTCTTACAGAGAGCTCTCTAGAAGACATGTCATTTACCAAGGTGTCTCTGACAAATGTGCCCTTCACAAAAGGTCCCCATACAGGGGCGCCATTGGCAGAAGTTTTCAGGAAACAGAAATATCTCCTGTAACCAGTGCTCTCATGGTGGGGTGCCTGGGTGGCTCAGTGGGTCAAGCATCTGACTCTTGATTTGGGCTCAGGTCATAACCTCAGAGTTTATGAGTTCAAACCCCACATCAGGCTCTGCAATGACAGCATGGAGCCTGGTTGGGATTCTCGCTCTTCCTCTCTTGCTGTCCATCCTCTGCTCGCTTGCTCTCTCTCAAAATAAATAAACTTAAAAAAAAAATTTGGTAAGCAATTGTTCTAGCCTTGTTGCCTTGGCAGTGCCTATGGTAATGTCTACTATAAATTCATCAAAAGCCCTTCAGAATTTCCTTTTCCTTTGCTTTCCTCTACTGAGCAGGCTCAAGAACTGACACAATCACTTTCCCAGATTCCACCACATCAAGGGGTGGCCATGAATCATACACAGCCTTGGCCTGTAAGTATCTGCAGAGCCCAGGGGCAAACGTACTTTATCAAGTAAAATTTGTGCTCAATGACACAACCTTTTCTCTCATCCATTTTCTTTGTTCCTGCCTGGAACAAGGACTTAATACCTTTAATTGTAGCAGGCATCTTACATCTTCGGGAACAAAGGTCCCAAGCTGTGGAAGACAGATTAGGAAGTCAGAAGCCTAGTGCTCTGATTGTACCATTGACCCACTCCTGGGCTATTTACCCTCATATGTCATGTTCCATGAAGCAGACTGACTCTGACATGTTTAAGCTTCTGAGTAAGGGACTCTGTTACTTGCAATGAAATGCAATCCTAATTGCGCACTGTCTCTAACATGGGTGATTCTGGTTGTCCCTGCCAACGCTCAAAAGCACTATCTTTACAGATTCAATGATTTTGGCCTTACCATGAAAATGACACTCTAACTCATGCATTTAACAAATGCTACATGGTGAACTATAAAAAGTTTTCTTCTGGGGCCCCTGGGTGGCTCAGTCAGTTAAAGGCCCAACTCTGGCTCAGGTCATGATCTCATGGCTAGGGGGTTTGAGTCTCACGTCAAGCTCTGTGCTGACAGCTCAGAGCCTGGAGCCTGCTTCAGATTCTGTGTCCCCCTCTCTCTCTGACCCCCCCGCCCAACTCAGGCTCACTCTCTCTTTCCCCCTCTCTCTCTCAAAAATAAATCAATATTTTAAAAAAATCTTAGTAACTTATTATCAAGTTGGCTAACAGTGTATATAGTGTGCTCTTGGTTTTGGTGGTAGATTCCCATGATTCATGACTTACATAAAACACCCAGTGCTCATCCCACCAAGTGCCCTCCTCAATGCCCATCACCCATTTTCCCCACCTCCATCAACCCTCAGTTTGTTCTAGGTATTTAAGCATCTCTTAGGTTTGCCTCCCTCTCTGTTTGTAACTTATTTTTCCCTCCCTTCTCCTATGGTCTTTTAAGTTTCTCATATTGCACATATGAGAGTAAACATGTATCTTTTTCTGACTTAGTTCACTTAGAAAAAAAATGTTTAAAGCATTCATCTGTAATGTGGAAGTGATTTGCATGTCTATGCTTCTTTTTCTTCCTAACCATTAGAACTGATGTTGTAATAGACTCGCAGGTTCCACTGCTGTCATTTTATTGTTATCCTTGTTATTTTCTTTTGCTTTATTTGCCTTGTTTTGAGCTGCCCCCCGCTATAAACTTGAAAACAAGGAGTAATAAGAGGTAACATTTTCTTTTTCTTTTGTATTTGTACAAATTATTTCTAATTACACAAATTATACAATTACACAAAATACGGTGATAATAAATTATGTCCACTGATGTTGAACATTTTCCAAATTGTTTTTTTTTTTTCAAATTGTTTCTCACTCTTCAAGTGAATCATACTCTTAGATTCCAACACATCACTATAAATCAAAGAGTTCATTCTTTTCACATTCTACCCTCTTAAAACCTCATTTTCTCCCTGAAATTGGTCAAAGTTATGATCAAAACTTTTGCTGAAATCACTTTTAACTAAATAAAAAAAGAAATCAGCTTTAACAACAACAACAACAACAAAAAACCCACAGATTTTTTCCCCAATGGCAGGAAATGCAGAAAATATAAATTAAGCCTTGTCATTTGGGGGAAAAAATGAATACTTTTTAGAAACATGTAAGTTTTTCTATGCCTATACTTCCAGTTTTATTTGAACAAAATGTTTTCACTTATAACACCTTGTAGAGATTTAATGCCTCCACTTGTGAAACATGCTTGCGATGGCTTTTAACTGAGTAAAGTCTGTGGTCCTGGAACCACAAAAGGCTTCTAAGCATCAGTCTCAAGTCCTCAGGACAAAATGGCTTCTCTGTCAGAAGGCTGCTGTGCAACACTGAGTAATGGTATACGGTGAGAAAACACTAAGGAAATTAATTGTCCTTGGTTCTCTGTTCTTGTTTTTTAATGATGTGCTTATATTTTTAGAATAATTTGAGTTCACAGAATGGCAAGAATTCAGAGTTTGTTGTGTGCCCCAGTTCATTACAACCTATAAACAAACAAGGCCAGATCCAACATGGAGGTAGAGCAGCAGACGTGTGTAATTGGCATAGAAGTTGAACTCTCTTAGACACTCAGTAAAAAGAAGACTAAAGCCTCTATTTGGAAGTTGAATTTGGCACATACATCCGGTGACATTACAATCAACAAAGGCCCACTGTTAAGTATTAAATTCAAATGGGTCATCCTGAATTTTTATCTCTAGCCATATTGATATAAACTATTCATTGAATACTGCCTTATTTGTTTCATTGAGAAAAAGAGAGAACATGACATAAATTCCACTTTATTTCATGATTTAGGACCAAGGTGGAATTTCCAGTTTGTAAAATTAACCCCGCATTACTAATGCCCCCTTCATCTTCTAGAACATAGAGCTTCCTCATGCTTAGAACACATGGAGGCAACAAAGAAACACATCTAGACTGAAGACATCATATGAACAGAACAGATGCATCTGAGAGACCAACTACAACAAATACAGCTAAAAATCCTGCTTAGGAATTTATTCCCAAAGATGACTCTTTCAAATTCCAAAAATGTATCTATTCTTAAATCTTCCAAGGTAGTCCACTTATAGGGATGTCATGAGAAAGAAATCAATTTTCCCATTTCTAAAACAGTAATAAGAAATGTCCAAATGCAGTTGGTATTGACTTTCCAGCTTCTCTACATACTTAGTATCCATAACCAAAAATAACTTTAAAAATGTCTATCATTTTAACAAATGAGTGTGTTCATAAGGACAAGAATCGTAATAAACAAGAAAATATCAAGAAGACAGGCCTGGAAGCAAAATTCCTGGATCCAAATTTAGCTGTAGTATAATGGTTCTAAACTATAGTCAAGATCAAAGCTTGAGCAACACATGGGAACTTAATTAAAATGTAAATTCTCAGGCCAAACTCTAAACCTACTTAATTGCAAACTCTAGGGATTGTGACTAGCAATCTAAGAAATTCTTCAGGTGACTCTGGTGGTTGTTAGGGTTTAAGAAGCACTCATCTAGTACTTACCAGCTATATGATTTGACATAATAGTAATTTTGTGCCTTGTTTTTCTCATTTATAAAACTGGAGGGGAGGAAGCAGTGGATAACACTATCTCTCTTTCTCTTTCTCTAAGTAAGTGGTCAATTACTTTTAGCTCTAGATAAGTCATCATAGAAGATAACATGGTTTCATTTTAAATGTTTATTTTTAAGAAAGCACACATGAGTAAAGGAGGGGGAGAGAGAGGGAGACAGAGGACCCAAAGCAGACCCTCCACACTGACAGCAGTGAGCCCAATGTAGGGCTCAAACTCAAAAATTATAAGATGATGACCTCAGCCAAAGGTGGACACTTAACTGACTGAGCCCCCCCTCGTGCTCCAAAGATTACAATGTTTTTGAGTGATTACTTTGTTGAGTTTGGTGTGATAACATATTCCTTTTCCCCACGCAAAGTGATTTCACACGCATTAGGATATTTTACCCTCATTTATGCCCCTGAGATGGGAGAGACAGGAATTATAGTCCTCTTTCCATTTATATCCAATAAATAATTACCCAGGCACTATGTGCCCACCCCGGTGCTGGTGGCTGGAATAGGATGTTAACAAGATAAAGAAGGCCCTACTCTCCAAGAGCCGACATTCTGATGTCATCTTAAAGTTCCAATGAGACACAAAGTTCCTCATAGAATTTGTAACAGCAGTGAAAAGGTTTATTGAAAATACAGATTCTTTGGCTATACTTCCTAAGAATTAGATTCATTTGTATTAACCTAGAGCCCTGGAATCTAAAATACTGATAACTTTCCCAGATGATGCAGACACATGTGGTCCAGGAAAAACATGGGAAAAAGCCAACTAACCATATGGATCCATGTGTCTAAGAACAAACCCTTACAAAGAAGAATGAGTCTCATCATGAGGGGAGCTCAGGATGATATGGGAGACCCTTCCTTGACCATCGGATCTCTATTAGGCTCATCTCCAAGGACTGTATTTCAGGCGTCGAAGAACCACCAAGAAAGAAAAGCAAAGGTTTTTTTGTCTTTGTTACTGAGGGTTCCTGACTTATGAAGCAGCTGCCATCTTGAATGTGAGCTGCTTTGATAAAAATAAGAGAAAGCTCTGAGCACTTTGCATCAGCAATTAAAGATATGGGTAGAAAGCAATGCTTGTCCCTTCCTTTCACAAATCACTATCCAGAATCGGACACATGACTCCTCTCACCTACACAATGGCTAATAAAGGCAATCATACCCAGATTATTAGAGAAAAATCAAGAAATCTACGAACAGCCATCATCTTGAAATCATTTTAGCAGTGATGAAACTGAGCTTTAGCAATAAATAACTTCCTCAGAATAACACAGTCATGAAGTATCCCCAAGAAAGATTCATTCTCCAGTTCTTCCTATAGTATCTATTACAAATGAGGCAAAACTCTAGTCCATCTCCAAATACTCTTAGGAGCCTGAACTAATTCAATACATTTGCTTTTTGTGAACTCTGTTGCAGTTGCAGAGGGTTCAAAGCTGACTAAGACATCAATCCCCGGAAAAGACAGACACAGCACAATGAATATAGGACACCTCAGACTATAATAAGTAATGGACCAGAGGGATGAATGTATGAACTAAGTGACGTCCAACCACAACAGGGGAAATTAATTCTGCAGGTGAATGAGGAAAGGGTTACAGAAGATGCCATGTTTCAGGTGAATCTGGACAAATAATTAGAGTTTTGGTGTAGGAAAGGAGCAGATCATTCCAGGCAGAGCTGACAGAATGGACATACAGCTAAGGGCCTTATGTTAGCAATGGCACAGAGCCCAGGCCAGTGTTTTCCATAAGAGTTCCTAAGGTCAGGAATCAGAAACTTTCCAAGTAGGACTCTGGAATTCGAGAGTGAACAATGTAGAATGGTATGCCAAGGAATTTTTCCTTCTCTTTTCCCAAGATGAGATACTGATTAGAATCGTTAAGTAGCATAGCAATACTTGAGTTAGAAAGAACACTGAGGCAATCTGGAAAGAATGAGGCCAGAAAGAATTTAAAATGATGATTCAGTCTAGATCAAATAATCGCAGCAAAGATGGGGACTGTGGCTATCTGGCCCAGTAATGCTAAAATCCTAAAGTCACAACTGACCTTTTGATATGGAAATTAAAATCAGCCCCAAACCCCATGAACGTGGTTAGTAAGGGGCATAAAAGATGAATCCAACTACCAGCTGCCCAAATGTTAGAGAACTAAAGTGATTAGTCATATGGGTAAAGGAGAGCAATAAGATTGATCTACAATATGTGTCAGCCCACTAGAATGTTGCAAATAACCTCCATACTTCAGTATGTGAATTGGATAACATCCAGACTAAGGATTTTTAGAGATCTTTTGAACAAAAACCCATCATTTGACAAAAATACAGGAGTAGAAATGGCTGTATAGGAACCAAATTCATAGAGATTTTAGCAGAATCAGCTCTAAAATCCTGATCCAATAGTAATTTTATCATAAATTGGGTTTGCTTTATGTCAAGGTGAACACCAAAGTACTCTTTACAGCAGTGGTTCTTTTTGCCTTTGGCTTCCAGCCATAAAGAGCTCCCTATGACCAAAGATGCTTTCTCTATTTGCTTCTGCAAAAGGTAGTTTATAGGATTCTCACGGGAGCCTTCACTTTCCTGCGAGTACGTGTACAGAAGAATGCAAGTGTACTGAAAAAGTTCAAAGACAGAGTTTTGATGAGTAATGACGTACTAAATCCTTAATATTTGCTTATACGGTCACCTCTTGATTTTCCTGTAATGGATTATCCAATATTCATATTATCCATGCTCTCTGTGTCTGTTTTTAAAAAGAAGGTTTCAGTAGAAAGGAAAAAAAGAAACATTTTTGCAGTCAATTATTCAATTTGTTAGCAGTTGTCATATTGTATAAAACAGGATCCTGGCATAGAACTTGTGTCTAAAGTCTTCATTTAAAGAAATCTAATGGCAGGAGTACTTAGATGGCTCTGTCAGTTAAGTGTCCAACTCTTGATTTTGGCTCAGGACGTGATCTCATGGTTCATGAGACCGAGTCCCATGTCAGGGTCTGTATTGAGCATGGAACCTGCTTGGGATTCTCTCTCTCCCTCTCTCTGCCCCTGCCCTGCTTGCTTTCTCTCTCAAAATAAATATTTTTTTAAAAATAAACCCTAATGGAAGCTATGACATCTGTATGCTTCCTTTCATTTACTGAAATGAGAGATCAAAGTATTAAAATGAATTTTTAATTAAAAAAAATATATATATAAGCGATTTATGGGGCACCTGGGTGGTTCAGTCGGTAGTCTCCGAGTTCGACTCAAGTCATTACCTCAGGGTTTGTGAGTTCAAGCCCCACGTCGGGCTCTGTGCTGATAGCTCAGAGCCTGGAGCCTGCTTCAGATTCTATGTGTGTGTGTGTGTGTGTGTGTCTCTCTCTGCCCATCCCTCACTCACACTCTGCCTCTTTCTCTCTCAAAAATAAATAAACATTTAAAAAAAATTTTAAATAAGCAATTTGATACTTTGCATAAAATACAGATAGGCCATTAAGCTAGTATCATGTGGTGCCAATAACTAAAGTAAATGTTAAAATTCAACATGGAAACGTGTCTAACCCATGTAATGACCAATACATTTAAATAACATGGGTTAACACATGTTGGTAGTAAACTCTAACAGAATAGTCTTCCTTACCACACTAGTCCCTGTTCATAGGTAATTTCAGCCATGCCACAGGAAGAATTACCACCTATTTACAGTTGATTTAAAGTTTTATGTCTCTTTTACATTTTTGATGTCAACTGCTTTTTGTTAGGAAAATTAGTCTGGATTTAGACTTTAAATCTAAATTAAGGGACACTGCTACCAGACAAAAATTCTACAACAATCACACCTCAGTTTCTTCCAAATGACCAGCTCTTTTCCATTAGGCAAAATCATTACTCCCTCTGAAAAATGCTTGAGGTAAGCAAGGAAAGACAAAAGGATGTGAAAGTCAAGTTGAGAATGAACGTGTGATAAAAACTCAGTAGGGAAGGGAAGGATGGACTTAAACTTTAGCCAATGTCCAAAGAGCTATGTGAAAGGGGAATGAAAGGCCTTTGAAAGCCTCCAAATTACTGGTCAAATATTAAGATTTTATTGATTGGGAATTTTTTTTATCAGCCCAGCAGGTCATGTGATATACAGCTCTGTATGTTATTGACATACAGACTGACATGTTTCATTATTTTCCAACTTCCCCCTGGAACACCAAAGTTATGATGTTTCTTTGAAAGCCTACTTCCACTTTTCTATTGTATACCACAAAGACACCACAGTTATAGCTAATCAACCAGAAATCTGAGCACTTTGCCCTGAGATCGCACTCTGCTTCCTCCCCATATTCAATCCATGACTGAGTCCCACCAATATATGTGCCTCCTTCCCAACCCAGGCTTCAAATTCTTCTAATACACTCCCATACTGCTGTTAAAAGTCTAGTATGGATCTTCAAGATCTCAACATTGCCTACTGCTCAGGCCTTATCTCTACTCACTCTGTTTGAGCCTCCTATTCCACATGGCTTCCATTTAGTTCTTTGAATATGCCACACTATTTCCCTTCACAGTTTTTCCATACATGCTGTTCACTGTCTCGGAATACTTCTGTAGAAAGATGCATCTTGTAATCTATAGCAACACCTAGAAGGAACCTCCAGCTCAGAACTTTACAGAGACAACATCATTAACTAGCAGTGATTAGATTGTATCTTGAAAAGAGAGCTAACTACATCAGTTTGGTAGATAGACAATATACACATGGACATGGTATACAGTTATATATGGCACTATTACCAAAGACACTCAGTCCTCTTCCATCGACTCAAAGTGTTACTAGTGGTGGTTTTGAGATTGTGTACTTTTACACTTTCCACCAAGAAATTCTAAAGGTGCATTTGTCATCCTATTTGTGCACACAAATTAAAAGTGGTTTAGCCAGCACAGAATACAAAGCCTGAGGGAGGTGTGATAAAAACAACAGTGTCATTGGTTTCTGAACAGCTGAAGAAGAACGGAAAAGCAAAGAAGATGCATGGTGCTCTAAAGCTGTTTAGTTCTGGAACTGGATAACTTCCAGGACTTTGGTTTTCCCTTCATCTCCGGTTTCTCTAAGAGATCTTGATGACTTTGCCAACCTGAGCACTTTTCAGGGATAAAACTTCTTGAATAGAAGTATAGCTGAAGGGGCTGCAATACCTTTTCCAATTGTAAGAGCAGGTTTTCAAAAACAAATAACAAAACACAAATATACAGATGTGATATTAAGATTATGATGAAGGGGCATCTAGGTACCTCAGTTGGATAAGCATTCAACTCTTGATTTCCACTCAGGTCATGATCCCAGGGTCATGGGATCGAGCCCCGCACTGGGCTCTGTGCTGACAGCACGAAGCCTGTTTGGGATTCTCTCTCTCTCTCCAAATGAATGAATAAACAACAACAACAAAAAAAAAGAGACAGAGAGAGAGAGAGAGACTATGATGAAGAAAATATTACATGAAACAATGAAATACACCACTGAAAGCTCACATCTAAAGGCAATCCAAAGGGTGGAGTCTCTATGCGCTGGCTTTTCCACAAATGTCAATCCAATGATACTCGGCCCTGTCCCCAAAAGCCCTGTCCCTCCATCTCTCCACTGTCCAGTCTTACTCCCCGTGATATTAAGACCAACCTAAGTATCTTCTCTGGTTGCCAAGAGACTTTGGTAACATTTTCTCATTATGGAAAAGACTCTTCCTGCTTTGACTACAGACCACAGGACTTGGTCCGATTCATCCACTCATCATCAGATTCTGGCCCACACCATCCACTTTCCATGTACATTCTTTGCATTGGGAACACTTTGATGAAATCCCAGTCTCCCCAAGGGCAATTGTTCTAAATTGACTCAAGGCCCTGGTCTCAGGGACTATGCTTTTAAGTTATGGCTCCCACACAGATTTCTGCAATGAGAGCACTTAAAAAGCTGAGTTTTCATTTATACTCCTTAAAATTCTGTCTGCGACTCCATGACCTGGGAAATGTCCCTCTTGCTGGTTTGATATTTTCTGGGCACAGGAGCTCTGAGTAACACAGGATCTAGAAGACAATTTTATATTAAATTCTGGCTTTTAGAGAGAGGTATTAACTTCCTGGTTGTTTCTTCTGAAAAAACTACCCAATATCCCAGAACTTTATAATACTCTTTCCAATATACTGAAACATTTCCTTTTCTACTTATATCCCCACAATAAGAACCCACAGTTATAATTTTTTGTTTTTTTAATTATTCGCACCAGATACTAACACTGTCACGTATGCCACTAAAATAACTGGATTTATGATATTCAAGAATCTACCACTTGCTCTGAAGCCATGATTCGACCTGTGGCCATGAGAATCCATAACAGCAGTGGTGAGCTTACGTGTCTCCTTGCATAGTAATTAGTCAGGAGTTTCTGGGTAAAAAGGTAGTTTTGTGCTGTGAATTTTGTTTACCTATCCCAGCTCTGCTTCTTAGTATGGATTTCTAAAACCTAGCATTCATACTTAGTGGTAGAGGTGAAATCTGATAAAGAAGGTGACTAGAGGGGCACCTGGGTGGCTCAGTCGGTCAAGCACCTGACTTTGGCTCAGGTCACGATCTCATGGTTTGTTGAGTTTGAGCCCCGCATCGGTATGTCTGCTGTCAGCACAAAGCCTGCTCCAGATCCTCTGTCTCTCTCTCTCTGTCTCTCCTCTGCTCGTTCTCTCTCTCTCTCTCTCTCTCTCTCAAAATTCAATAAATAAACTTAAAAAAAAAAAAACAGTGACAAGTAACTGGAAAAACATTCTTCATGGTCGCTCTCCCGCTAAAGTCATTTATTCAGATTAAAGTTTAAGATGGACAATCCCATGTTAAAAGAAACAAAGCCAGTTTGGGCCAAAGGATTATAAAGATAATAAAAAACTTCTTGCTGTTTAACTATAATGAGCACTAGCAAATGGTTCCCCCTGGCTTTTTAAGCTTCTCAAATGAAACCTTGTGTGTGACGAGGCTCCGTGCCAATGTGAGTGGCCATTCCTAAAACAAAACTAAAGCTCTGTAACACCAGGTCAGGAAGATTCCTAATGACAGCCCCGGGAGTCCTTCTGGGATAAATCTGGTCCCAGAAACTAAAAATCAGCTTTGCCTCTGGAGTCATGACTGTGACTCACAACCAAAACTATTAGCCCAAGTCTCAGAATATCTTTAGGAGGATCCGCAGATGATGACCGAGTCAGAAGCTTGGGTCATTCAGCAGAAGGCCCTCTGTGTGTTTTCGTGGAATCACTAATACAAGTCACAGGGGAAAGAGACACTAGCACTAGCACTTCCAGCCTTCTTTGGCCTGAACGGTCACAAAGGACTTTTTGTACTTGGTGTCTAACAGGCTTTTGCTCTGAAAATCTTTGACCATGACTGTGCCAAATCCTGGCTCATGCCATATGTCATGCACAGCAATTACATTAGGTAATAAACTCCACGTCCCTTGGTGTACCGTCCTCTGGTACACCCTCCTCCTCTGTCCCCAGTCGGTGACACTGCCCTGAGAGAATGCTGTGGGCTCTCCTATTGGTAGAAAGACCCTCTGTTCAGAAAGCAGATGATTCATGTAACTGCAGGAACTCACTACTGCAGCTATATAAACACATGTCTATGACTTTCCAAAGTAAGCATGACCTACACTTACCACTTCTTCTATTTTTCCAGGGTAGACTGGGCTGAAGGCAAAAAAGAAAAGGAAAAGGCTAATGACTATATGAGCAAATAAAGAGAAGTAATAGGATATGTGAACACACACACACACACACACACACACACACATACACTCAGAAATGTGTAATAACAGAAATGTTAGCATTTCTCCTTTATTTTTTTAAAGTTTATTTATTTATTTGGAGACCAACAGAAACATCATGAACAGATGAAGGGCAGAGAGAGACTGAGGGAAAAGGAGACAGAGTCCCAAGCGGGCTCCACACTGTCAGCGCAGAGCCTGATGCAGGGCCCAAACTCGCGAAACAGAGAATCGGACGCTTCCTTGAAAGCCACCCAGGCACCCTAGTCCTTCCCCATTAGATGGTGGCGATGTCAAAGAAAGCAGTTAGAAATGAGTGAAAGTAGCTGGGAAGCTCATGGGTGTGGAGAGCTCATACATGAAGCTGCTGGTCCCAGGTGGCCACACATCCATGAAGGTAAATTCCTGTCTGCCCTCAGCAGGCATCTTGGGCTCCTGCATCACCCTCCCTGGTCTTAATGCAGCCTCCCAGGCAGGCGCCGGCCTCGCTGCAGACCGCAGTGTGAAGTGCCTTGTGGGTTTTGTGATCCCCGGAGTTTATTCAGGTGTAAGTATAAAACTGATGGCAGTTGGAGAAGGTCAGCATTACATATTCATTTTATTTTAAATAATTGATGATGTTTCCTGTCTCTGCTTACATTAATTGCTCTCAGGTGTTGGAAAATGGCTCAGCGCGTTGCCTTTGAATGTGTTTCTTTAGAAAGACAGCGTGGCTGCTCTTTGGAATACTAAAAGCACCGTGTAGTGTGCAGGGTTTTCTAACTGGAGGTTAATAAAGGGAACATATGCATGGATGCTCTCTGCCACGTGGCGGAGAGGGAAGCATTTAACTATACACCTAAGGATGTGAGTGCTTTCTCCAATATCAGAAGAGGACTCATGTTTACCCAGATTCTCCCAGTCGCATGCGGCAGTACAAATCCATTTGGTATCTTTGTGAGGTAGTGACAATGATAATGGAGTATGAAATACAGAGTCATTTTTCATGATATGTCCACAGGGAGATGTTTTCTCTCCAGTACAAGCCACAAGTATTTTTTCAAAGAGCGCTTAGCCTTCCAAAGGAATGGAGTGTTATTTTTTTCAATCTGGATCATACATACAAAGGAGTCGGGTTCTTGAAACAATAGTTTTCCTGCCCCTTTCAAAAATAGGAATCGCATCACTTCTAGCCATACATAAAAAGGTCTGCTCTTTTTGTCTGAAACATTAGTGTTAACAATAAATTGGGCCAACGCCACAGCCAATTCCAAGGCTCTGCTCCGCCTGGCCATTCTGCACTGCTGCTTGCACAAAGTACATTTATAATGCCTATTTACTTACTGAGAGGGGACCAAGGAACTTAGTTTTAAAAGACCCCTCTTGATGTGTGCTTCCAGGATGGAACACTCATCAAACCTAAGTTGAATTAACTCAGAGTCAAGCTGAGTCTCAGAAGGAGGACAGGTGGCTTTCAAGAAAGGGCAGGTAGCTTTTGGGATCCCTTCAGGGGGCAGCAGGCTGGACGCGGGGAGTCCTCATCCAGTTATCCTATGGATGAGCACCTAGGTGTCCTCAGCAATGTCAGACCCCACTGCGAAGCGAGCACTGTGGGACTGTCCGTCTTCCTCTTTGATTCCCTTTTCGGCTGGGTATGGTACAAGAAAGAAGGCCGAGGGAGTTCCAAATGACATTCAAATTTAGGGTCTATACTTCAATTTTCAGTAAGACAGCAACAGTAACCCCAAGAGCCCCATTTTTAGTCCAATTTTTGGTTAAGAGGCAAGATCTTTTCTAACCACTGTGAACTATAACCTAACTAAACACACAAACACATGCGCAACACTCACAGACACAGGAAGGGGTTGTGTGCGGGTGTGTGCATGCACGCGCACGCTGAGAGAAAGCAAGTCAATGCAACAACAGCTGCTCAGCATTATTTACAATATACTGGCATCACGGCTGACCTAAAGAGCTGAAGAAAATAACGGGCCATATTTTCAGCTTAATAAAATCCTGCAGTAGGGAGCCCTTTATGAACAATTACAAGCATTTGCTGGAAATACATTTGCTGATTTAACAAACTGGGTAGGACAAATGTTGAACATGCTGTCGTAATGATGTTCAGATGCTTTTCTTAGTATTCGTTGATCTGAGATAATGCGTTCTTGCCCAATCATGCTACAAAGAAGCCGCAGAAATAAATAAATAAATACATGTAATGTGATGCGCTCTCACAAGAGCGGAGCTGCTGACTGCCCCTGACAGATGGAAAAAAAAAAAAAAAGTCAATATGATGTCTGAGACAGCCCAGGCTCGGTGCTGCAGAATAAATTACATGATTCGCTGAATGCCTGGGCTTCACTCAGACATACAAAAAAATTGGAAAGATAAAAGCTTGCATTGGCTTCAGAAGATATTTACTGCTTGATGGATTTACTAGCAGCCCCAGTACAGTCATACTGTATTGAATTATTGGCCTCTATTTAGCTGTGTGTCCGTCGGATTTTGAGTGTCCATTTAAGCGTAAGGGAGCTGGAGGCCCGCCAAGGCTCTTGGAGGCTCTGGGTACAGAGGAAGATGCGAGCTAATGGCCACCAGCTTGAAGAACAGGGAGAGTGAGGACACTGGGGGGAGGCAGCAGAGCCCAGCTACAAAGTACTTTCTTATCAATATTAATGCCAAAATAAATATTAATGGAGGCTGTCCAGCCTATCAGTTTTGACCGTGCCTTGTTTTCTTTGTATTTTAACACAAATGGCTGGAAATGACTGTGTGACTTCTCTCGCTCTCTTTTCTTCTGCACTTTCGCTCTTGTTCGGAATCTACGAAGGAATTTGGAAAAGACCATTAGCTTTACTGCTACCCATTGTCACAGCAGCAGGGTTTCTAGAAGGCAAAGGAGGCAAATGAAATGCCGGCTTTAAGAGGTATATGGCTTCCAATAAAATATATGATTAGAATAGTAATGTAAAGTACAACCACCATTGTTATGGCTTCTTTACTGCATTGGGCTATGGCGAGAATTGAGAAGTAGCATTTCATGTACAATGAGCTTGTGAGGAAAGTTGCATTGTTATCTTAACTTCAAAAAATGGTGGTATGTGGAGACAAAGGGAATAGGGGAACTCTGTACTTTTTGCTCAGTTTTGCTATGAACCTATACAACTGCTCTTGAAAAATGAAGTTTATTAATTACATGAACACACACATACACAAAGAAGGTGTGGGTGTGGTGGGGGAAACAAAGAGAGCTTCAAGCAGAAGGCACTGGATTGAGTGAGCCAGGGTCTCAAATGTGGGTAAACTTGAAATTTTGCACAACGTGTGTCTGATGGGGAACAGACCGTAACCTGGGGAGATGGTACAGTTGAAGAGGAGGTCTGGGTCTGGCCCGTCCAGGTTGGTGGCTATTTACAGGAGGGATCACGAAGATAACTGTGCAGGGCTACAGGGTGAGAGCTCTCACATCTGTGCAAGGGAACAAAGCAACCAAATGCTCTGGGAAGGTGCGCCTGGAGCAGGCCCAATGATTAAGTGTACAAGGTCAGCATCAAGAGGATATCCCTGCTCTGCAGAGCACATACCGTCTCCAGGGTCAGAAAATGGGCCATGGGCCAAGCATCCCGGCGTTCACATGCCCTATAACCAGAAACAAATTGCTACCTTTCTTTGAGTCTCTATTTCTGAGACTGTGAAACTGCTGATGATATCCTCATAGTAACAACTGACTACTTTACAAGATATTTAGGGGAACAGGTAGAAGAAGAACGATAGAAAGGGTTCACTGTTTCAGCAATGTATACTTCCCAACCCAGTGACGTGGGTCTCACTGTACCCATTTTACAGAGAAGAAAGGTGAGGCACAGTTACTTATGCGGGTCACACAGCTACATCACAGAAATGAGGAGACTGGACCCCAGGCCTCCAGATTGGACTCTCTGGGCTATTAAGGTGAACAATGACTAGAATCCACCACCACAACCCCCCTTCCCGGCCCCCGTGGGCAGCAGGGTTATCTGTGATTGACCTTGTGAATCCAGAAGCACATCACAAATCTGAACTGGATGGTTGTAAAGTCTCTGATTGGGTCCCCAACATCCTTTGCCCCTCATTCCAAAATAGACTCACTTCTGATGAGAAGATCTTGGGGTATGTGCACTGGGGAACCCTGACACCCCAAACATCTGAGATGAAATCCCTCAGCTGACTCTTGGCAGAGCAAGTTCCCAAGCCGAAGGAGCGGTGGGTGCTGTCGTGGGTCCCACGCACTTTCTGCAGGGTACTGTACAACACACGAACAGCAGCCCCCCCCCCCCCCCCCCCCCCCCCCGCCAAGGATCTCAACCTCTCCACATCTGCCATCAGAACACTCAAATCCATCCTTTGTGTAGCCTTTTAAGAACAAAAGGATCCATAAAGCAAATGGAAACAATCACTGTAGCTCGACTTACAATAATGGAGAGTAATTGTTATTTTCGTCGGGGTGCCTGACACACATCATCTCACTACTTTGTCAGAAGAATTCAGCAAAGTGGCTGGCGGTGTTTCCAGTTTCCAGAGAGAAGTAAATGGAGGTTCCAGGAGGTTAAATCTTTGCTCAGGGTCACACAACTTGGGAAGTCAGTAAGCTCAGGTTCAAAGCCCAGGTTCCCCTCCGTGGGTGTGATCCTGAGAAGTCTCTGTTCACTGATGGTACTTAAACATTTCAGAACTTCTGTGAAATATTCTCTTTTTCTAATGATACTTTTAAAAAGGAAGGAAATTATTACTTGGATTATTACTTGTACTATTACTAGTTGTAACTCATCTGTTCTCATAGATTTTTTTTTTTTATATTTATTTTTGAGAGACAGAGACTGAACATGAATGGGAGAGGGGCAGAGAGAGAGGGAGACACAGAATCTGAAGCAGGCTCCAGGCTCTAAGCTGTCAGCACAGAGCCTGATGTGAGGCTTGAACCCACGAGCTACAAGATCATGACCTGAGCCTAAGTCAGATGCTCAACCCACTGAGCCACCCAGGCGCCCGAATAGGGATTTTTTTTTTTTTTTTAAACTCCCCCATGGGTTGGTGAACTGTCAGATACCTAACACTTAAAATCAGACTGGCTTCAGTTCCAGGTCCAGCCCCAAGGAGGGTGAACTTACAGACTTTGGACAAGTTACTAAGCCTTCCTGTGTCTCACTGTACTCAAGTTCAAGTGAAAGGAATAACAAAATTTTCCTGCTGCTTATCATTATTAATGTAAGAGCAACACTACTGACTTTATAGCAGTGTAACTGTAAGACCCTGGACAACTGCTGTCATAAAATGAGCAGATCAAGACAGAGAGAGTGCTTTATTACTTCTCATAACTACTGAAATTGATCATGTTAGTAGCTTGAATAATCTGACGACTATAAATAGGTCAGAGCTACACAAACGCACACACAGGGCAGGGATCTTCCTTTAAGAGAAGATATGCTTCAGGAAGGATGACAGGAGGGACTTTGAGTTTGGCCATCTCTGGCTTCTGTCTGAGGAGGTGGCGCTAAGAGACCCTCTGTTTCTGGGCCAAGGTGACACAGTTTGTCATTTGCATCTCTTATCACACTAGGACTCGGCAAGCAGGAGGCTCTCGGCAGGGAAACACTCAGCATTGCCGTGATAGGAATCCAACTGTTCTTCCCAGTGACAACATAATTTCATGTGACAGCAGAAATGTATGTATTATCTCAGGGATTGATGAGGGAAAGGCGATTTTAAATTTTTTTTATTACTATATCTGTTTGGCCAGGCTACAGATTTGCATTACTAACAGTAGGGTGCGGGGCTTCTTAAAAAATGACAAATTGAACCACTTTAATAAATGCTGGTAAAAGGTATTATGCAGAAGTCCCACATTTTGACTTATCAAAAACAGCAACAACAAATGCTTTAATGCCATGTTCTTGTATCACTATCATTCATACAGAGTTTTAATCCATTACTTAGAACCTTCCACTTTTTTGTCAGTAGTCATATGAAGCCAGCTGTGGATTAGTCCTCAGTAAGTATGATGTAGGTCAAACCAAACATACTATCTCTTGCCACCAGTCACTTATAGACAGAAGAGCTCAGTTGAAATCTACCAGTAATTAGAGTTGACTCTAGATGTTAATGGGACCCAAGTTGATGGATGTGCCTATTATTCTTCTCCGTGACAGACACTGGCACTTGTTTGGTTTCTACTTGGGACAAAGATAGATCACTGAACGTTAGGTAATGAGTCATCAGGCCAGCCCCTGCATTATACACTATAGGCATGGTTTCAGAGCCTAAGAACCCTAAACATTGTGGAAGGGTTTGTACAACTGTCTATGATAAATACTAACAACATGGGAAAAATAAACTTATGGTGTGAATACTGAAAACCTGTACATAGGATGAAGCGTAGGTAACAGGTGAACACAGAGTAAGGAGAGACAGGCCAACCTAAGACTGAGGTGATCAATAGGCAAGCTCCCTTGGGATCAATCAATACTAGGACCACTATCCTCTGGTGCATTTATTAACAACCTGGAAGATGGATGAGATGAAAAGTAGTTGGATTTGTCGATGACAAAATGAAAGATTAAGGAACACAGTGAACTACTGTAGGAAAAAGTTTAAGAAAACCACATATTAAACTACTAAAATGAACAAGCAATAAAAGAAGAAGATGCTTGGATGCATTGAAATCCCTCAGGAAAAAAAAGAATGAGAGAAACTTCACTATTCAAGAATAAACTTCTTCTGAACATTCAAGAGAAGACTAAATTCGATTAAGGACTGATATAATTACTGTGAATGCTTTTGTTAATAAATAAGCAAAAGTGGAAGTAGGAGATCTTCGTTCTATAGAAGACAAAAGTAAGTCAATGTTGGCCATGTGGTGATTCTTTTTTAAGGGCTTGTCATCTCTGGGCTTTGAGAACTCTTCCTTAACTTGACTACCATGTCAGAATGTTATTTTACCCCTCCAGCTTTCCTAGTTTGTGTCCAAATATGAGGCCCAGAAGCAAACACAGCTAACCTCTCTTCCAAGGGGTGCCCCTCAGCTATGCAATTCATATGCAAGACACTGAAGAAATCTGCAACCAAGAGAAAAGGCCCCATGCTTTCTGAATGATCAACGCAGGAACGCATGCAGCAAGTATCTGGTACATTAGATGGACATCTACCTTGCATTTTGAAAATCTGCCTAAGAACTTGAAGTTGTGAAAGAATATGGAGCCTCCTTAAACTGCTCCCAGCAGAATTTGCTAGCAGGGAGGAGCTCTTCCTTCCTTTAACTGTGATGACCACTGAGTCTGGAAGCCATCTTTCCCTCTTTGTCCCACTCTGTCACTGGTAACCATGACCCCAGGGATGGCTCCTAACATGGCACTGTGGGCTCTAACAGCTCTCTTAAACTTTTAAAGAATCTGTAAACACGAGAAGAGAGACGTGGTCATTCAAGACTGAGTGAGAATTTCTCCAGAAAAACATGTCCTGCTTTGCAAGGGACTGTTGTGCCTCATCAAAGATTCATTTGATTTTACCCCAGCTCCTTTGTTCTTTCAAATTTAGTGAGCCGATGCTTCCTCCTCATGTGTTGATGCCCCAGGAAGCCTGGTGAGAGAGAGCTTCAACATTTTCTATAGATTTCTTTGGAAATCTCATTTCTTTGGATGGGAGCCCAAAAGATTACGGTCCATTAAGAAGGAGTCAAAGGATAACAGAGTTTTATTACCCTCTGCTACTAATCTTCTGTCAATTACAAATATTTATTTGTGTGTGTGTGTGTGTTGTGTGTGTGTTGTATGTGTGTGCACACATGCACATGTGGGCAGGACATGCAACCACTCTGATGAGAAAAATCTTATGAAGCAAACTTCTATGTAGGCAGAGAATCATGTAAACTTGACTCCTCATTAAATAAGACTTCTATAATTTAGTTCTACTAAATGTCATCATAGAAAGTAATTAGAGCTGCACTCTAAATTATTACAATAATAATTGAGCTTACAGGAATAATAATGAACCCTGGATGACAATATATAAACCCATGGCCAACTTTCAGCACTAAAGACCATGTGGAAAAACCCTGCTGTGCATGATGTTCAGCTATATCACCCAGGTGCCTACACTTCCACCAACTATGCGATATTTTAAGAAAATAAAATGAAAGAGACTATGCAATATTAGTCACGGACACCTACATGCAGTTAAGAAAAAGAAAATAGGGCCATAATCATGAAAATTTACACAGTATACTAAGAAACTCTCTCCCACTTCACAACGTGGTGCCAACAGCCATCATATGCATGAGTGTCTGCAATTTTTTTTAAAATAAAATATCTTCATACCTCAGGTAGATGTTTCCTGATATGACCCTCATTGGATGTCTCCCAATAGGGGCAGTTTTTTTTTCTCTAAGATTTTACGTTTATTCATTTATTTCAAGAGAGAAAAAGCACAAGTTGGGGAGGGGCACAGAGAGAGGGAGAGATAGAATTCCCAAGCAGACTCTGCACTGTCAGCACAAAGTCTAGTGTGGGGCTGGAACTCACAAACCATAAGATCATGACCTGAGCAGAAGGCAGATGCTTAACTGACTGAGCTACCAAGGTGCCCCCAGATAGAGGCAGATATTGACCAATGCTGAACTTCACCTACAGTGGCTTACCATCTAACAACCTCTTTGACATAGTCATCCAATGGAAATGAACTTGAAGTTTCTACCCCTGTTAAACGAGAATTACTTCACAAGATTATTAGGAAACTAAAATGAACATACAAACACACACACACACACACACACGCACACCAACATTTTATAAATTCTAGTATCTGACACATATATACTATTTCTACATCCTTGTTGAAAATCTATGTTGCAACAGTGGAATTTCTGTATAAATGTTGCATCCCACTGCAGAAATTTTATCTGAAGAACTGAAGGGATTTCGCTAGGCAAAAAAAGAAAAAGTCCTGAGTGGGAGATCTCTCCCTTATATGAATCTCCAGAGGAACACTATAACCGTGACGCTCCAATGTGAAGGGGAGATCTTTGATCATGTGTAGGCATACATGTATTTTAAGTGGGATATTGTAAAGGAAGAAATCTTCCCCAGTAGAATCATTCATACTTAAGGAACTAATGAGATCATCTGCCAAAGATAATGAATCCATTAGTTGAAAAAAGAAATCAAATTGTAAATCTATATCTTATATGTACACTGTTATACCTAAATATTGAACGAAATATGCACAAAAAATACCTCATCCTATCACCCATGTGTCCAACTGAACCATTTCCAAAGTAAATCAAAAATCTCACTGAAATTGTTTCTAGTTTTCATGATCTCACTGGGAAGAGAAAGGATTTTCTTCAATAGTCTGTTGTAACTCTGTCATTATGCTGGAGTGAGGTAATTTGCTAAAACAGCTGCCTCTAATGAGAAAACCTTTCCATCTGGCACATCCAATAGAGACACAAACAACCTCATCAGTTTAAAAAAAAAAGTAAAGAAGAACTCTACTTCACCAAGAAGAATTCTATTTTAAGAAGTGTCTCTTAGAACCACACAGAAGCTAAAATGCATCTTGAGAGGATGACTACCTCTGTTTCTCTTAGTTGGAATCATTCTGTTCACTCCCAGGTGAAGGGCAAATAAACTTGGCCCAAATTTTTGTCATGTTGATAATGACTTGCCTTTGGATGAATTACAAGATAACTCAGTACATGTTTATAACAGAAATATCCAACCGCCCACCCCCCAAAATGAGACAATAGGAATGCTGTGATAATGCATTCACTCTGGAGACTGGAATGACTAGATAAACACGCCTTTTTAAAAAATATATAACTATTTTCAAACTTCTGTTTTATTCTGAGAAATTGTTATTAAGCTCTTAAAGTGTCATGGTCCATCCAAAATCCTTAACACTTCCTGCTGCGCTTTTACTATGAGATAGTCAAAGAAAGCTTTGTTATCTGAATAGCTTGAGGAAAATTGCTAATTATTTTGGGTGAGTTCCTAAAAATATTAACTATTCTTCCCTTTGTCATGTGTCTGTTACTATTGTGCTGCAAATATCAGGGCTTAGATTTTTTCCTGCCTGTTTTACTTCATTTTGAACTATAGACATTTTGGCTGGTGAATCGGTACACCAAAGGGTACTCCATTTTTTTATTTCATGCAGTTGATTTATTTAGTCTTGGTCTTAGAAATTTGGTCATTGCGATTTCTCAATCTCCCAATATTCTGATTCCTAGGTTAAAATTACACCTTGACATATGTCTAGGTGTATAAAAAGAAAAATCCTATAGTGTAGTTTACAATCTGATGACATAGCTCCGATCTTACTGAAATGTTTTCTAACCAAAGGCTACATAAATGCTCAATAAAATGGAAGCCAGAGAGGTGAATGTGTTCAGGATTTTCAGTCCAAGTACTGGCATTCTGGTAAATACATCATTATATGATGGATGACACAGGCAGGGTCTTGGCATGCCTGAGCCTCCTACCAGAAGATTATCAGCCCTTTTGAGGAGCTAAGAGCAGGAGCTTTAATTTTCCCCCAACTCCTGGGTATAATGTAAAATTAATGTGCATGATGTCAAGGTTATGGTGAGGCATTGTTATCTGGAAGAGAAACCGGTTTGCTCTCCACCCTCTCAACACTTCCACATACAAGATAACAGGATTCTAAAGCAAATTTCTTTGTCATTGTCAATAATGGCAAGCTGGTAAAGGTATTTACTTGGACTAATTATGCAGGACGAAGTAAGCAGTATAAGTACAAGTCAGTCCAAAACCAAAGGAAATCATTCGTTCGTGAAATGAAAATAGTTCCACCTTATCTAACCTTTATGTAATAAAAGGAAATCCAAACAAGAACATTTGTTCACAACTGTCCTGTGCATACCATTGCTTCTTGTATTAAGGTGCTATAAGCAACGATATAGAAAGGGTACCTGTCTTCTCAGAATCTAAGTTTTATTTTTTAATTTTTTAAATGCTTATTTATTTTGAGAGAGAGAGAGAGAGAGAGAGAATATACGCACTAGCACAGAGAAGCAGACAGGGAGAGAGAGAATCTCAAGCAGGCTCCATGCTGTCAGCAGAGAGTCTGATGCAGGACTTGATCTCATGAACCATGAGATCATGACCTGAGCCAAAATTAACAGTCAGATGCTTAACCAACTGAGCCACCCAGGCACCCCAGAATCTAAGTTTTAAATGAGTGCTTCTTAAACTTGTGTAACCCAGCAGGTTTTTTGAATGGCCCAGAAATCTGTATTTTTATCAAGAACTTCCCACATGATTTTTTATAATAAACAGTTGGTACAGAAATACAGTTCTACCTGGAAGAAATGAGGAAAGGTTAACACCAATAACCTATCCCATATGCCACCAATGTCCCACTCTTCCAGTAGGTCTAGCCTTAGGTACAAATGCACAAATGGAGGGAAATCCTAGTGTATGTATGGTAGGGAAATGTCTTCTTTTGGGAAAGAATACAGGGTTAACATTTTCCTACTATTAAGTTACATAAAAAGGCATTTTACCCCCTAAAATAGAAAGAAGGCACCAAAAGGAAATAAATTTTTGTTGAATAAATTTTAAAAGAACCAGAATTCAATGAAAGAAAGTGAGTTGTAGAGATAATGTTAAGGCAAAACAGGTGATACAAAATCATGACCAAACTAATACTTTCCTAGCAGAGATGACCACAAAAGAACAATATGCCTGGTTATCTGATTTGGAAATGTTGAACGATAAACATGGATTCTTCTTCCTTCCAACCTATTAAATGCAAATCCAAGGAGTCCTCCAAAAGTAAACTGATTTTAACTGTGTCCATGTTTTCTTTATTTATCTCTTCAGTAACTAATAATGCATAGTATTATATGTGAATCAGGCATAATACTAGAGGTTTGTGCAGAAGACAGACCTCTAGGAACATGACAATAAGAGTCCATTTGATGTTTATCTAGCTTTTTGGAGAAGCTTGAATAAAAGAAGGAGATGTAAAATTGAGCTTAAAAAATAGGTACAAGGTATTAATATGGAAAAGTCAGTGTAATTGTTTTATTCAAGTATACTTAACATACAATGTTATATTCATTTCAGGTATACAATACAGCGATTCAACAATTCTCTACATGACTTGGTACTCACCATGAGAAGTGTACTCTTAATCCCCTTCACTCATTTCACCCATCCCCCCTACCCATGTCCCATCTGGTAACCATCAGTTTGTTCTCTATAGTTATGAGTCTGGTGTTTTGTTGGTCTCTTTGTTCATTTGTTTTGCTTCTTAAATCCCACATGTGAGTGAAATCATATGCTATTTGTCTTTCTCTGGCTTAATTCACTTAGCATTATACCATCCAGGCTCATCCATGTTGTTGCAAATGGCAAGACTTCAATCTTATTTATGGCTGAGTAATATTCCATTGTGTGTGTGTATATACATGTATATACATCTATATATGTATACACACACACATACTGCCTATGGGCAGACACTTGGGCTGCTTCCATATCTTGGCTACCTAAATAATACTGTAATCAACATAAACATGCAAACTGCATATACCTCTCTGAATTCATATTTTCATTTTCTTTGGTCAAATAGCCAATGGAATTACTGAACCATCTGATAATTCTATTTTTATTTTTTTGAGAAAACTTTGTACTGTTTCCCACAGTGGATGTACTAGTTTGCATTCCTGCCAACAGTGTACAAGGGTTCCTTCTTCTCCACTTCCTCACCAACACCTATTGTTTCTTGTGTTTTTGATTGTAGCCCTTCTGACTGGTATGAGAGGATGTCTCCCTGCAGTTTTGATTTGCATTTCCCCGATGATGAATGATATTGAGCATCTTTTCATGTGTTTGCTGGTCATCCATATGTCTTCTTTGGAAAAACATCTATTCAGGTCCTCTACTTACTTTTAATTACATTTATTATTATTATTATTATTATTATTATTATTATTATTATTATTATTTTGTGTGTGTGTGTGTGTGTTGAGTTGGCTGGTTAACTGTTTTAAGTCAAGGTAATTTTTAAGAGATACCTCAGCTGGCCACATATCTGATATATGGTAGGTACTCAGTCTACAGAATTGGAGGGCGGGGGAGTCCCTTCCAGGGTCATTCTACCTTGGCTCCATATGGTAGAAGGGTGTATTAATCTTCAAAGACTACCATAATAAAACAAGCATAGACTGGGTGATTTTAAAAGACATTGATTTTCACAGAGTTCTGGATGCTCAAAGGCAAATCATACTTCTGGTACAGACTTTTTTCCTGGTTTGTAGATGGCTAGCTACTTGCTGTCTCCTCACATGCCCCTTCCTGTGTGTGTGCTTGGAGAGAACGCAAGCTCGGATGCCCAGTCCTCATGTTATAAGGACCCCATCCTTATGACCTCATTTAATCATTATTACACAGAGACCATGTCTCTAAATGCAGTCACACTGCAGGATGGAACTTGAACATATGCATTTTTGGAGGGATGTAATTCAGTTCCTAACACAGGGTTAGGAAACCCTTGGGGCAGGGTCATACAAAGCCCACAGGATACTTGTGCATGTACTAGAACAAGGCACCCGTTCATCTCAGCAGATGTAGTCTTCTAATGCAGTACATCGGGGTGGGCAGCCACAAGAACTGAGATATGGGACAGAGACTCAATTGTGGCACCCAGTTACCCTCTTTGTCATGAGTTTTCTGCAAGGCACAAGTGAGACAAGCAAAATGGTTATGAGGAATCTAAAGAGGAGCCTGGAACACCATGAGTTATAATAAATCGTGCCTTCACCAAAGATGATCAGAGCCATCATTTAAATACGTACACAATGAAAACCAATCTTAAAATATTTACCTTCCATGTTACACAACCACTAGATAATCTGGCATGTCAGACACAGATCTCCATTGACAATGGACTTAGGTTCAGATCAGAGTAGGTGCCCAAGCATCCAGATGTATACCTGAAGGAAATGCAAGAGCTTCTGTAATATAGCCAAGAGCCTACCTGGGATCTGAGCGAAGTACAAATGTATCCTGAAATCATGGTGGGACACAGAGTGCCTCCTGCTTTAAATTACCTTGTCCCCAAGAAGCCCTTTGCCATGAAGATGACTGAAAGTCAGGCTGGACTTCTTGGACTGCCTTAGTTGGATGCTCTTTGAGGAGGGGCAGCATTGTACAGTGGATAAGACCTCTCATTCTGAGGGCAAGATAATGGATTTGAACCCTGGATCTACCCCTTGCAGGCTTTGTTGCCTTGGGCAAGTTACTTAATTCCCTATGCTCCATTTCTCTCATCTGTAAAATGGCCATGAGTGTAATGCCTA
The DNA here is from genome assembly GCF_003009895.1 of Hyaena hyaena. Taxonomy (NCBI): domain Eukaryota; kingdom Metazoa; phylum Chordata; class Mammalia; order Carnivora; family Hyaenidae; genus Hyaena; species Hyaena hyaena. The sequence continues at coordinate 186,352 of NW_024081083.1, read as the reverse complement.
TTTCAAAGGTAGCCTGTGAGAAGTAAATGAGTTCGTATGTGTATATAACACCTCCTCCCAAATTCTCAAACCAAATAGCTATAAATCTAAAAAAAATGACAAACTTATTTGGCAGCAAACCTTGGTCTAAACTTAAATTAGGTTATGTATAAGCTTGATTTACCCTGAGTGCTAATGTTCACGATTTTGCTACAGAAATATGAATGTATTTTATTACAGAGTGCTGCCTCAGACTCAATGTGCAGATAATGTTATATTTGGTACATACACCTTTTAAAAATAGAAAAACATAAAATTGGCTCCTATGGATTGTGGATAAGGGATGGTGACCAGAGAAGAGTAACCAGCACTTACCAAGTGTTGAAGAGTTTCTACAAGTCTGTCCTATGATTATGTGTTTCCACATATAAGAAGTGAGAGCAATGACTTTAAGCACTGTACAGACATGAACATCCAACTACAGAATCATAGGATAAAAGAGCTAGAGGCAGGCTGAGAGATAATTCATTCCAGTCACACACTTTGCGGATGTCATAAACCGATATTGAGCTTCTGGCCATAAAGGAGTAACAGGAACCAGATCTACCCTCCCACCAGAAATAATGAAAAAAATGTATATAAAACAAGTTTTCACTAGGACATTAGTCAATGAAAAACAGTGATCCCACAAAGATGGGGGAAAAACAGAAGATGAGCCCTATGATTGCCACAGCTTATTGCCTTGAGAGTGTTTCCAGGCTGCAGTGTAGGGAGAAAAAACCCAAGAAGAGACCAGCAGGATCCCTCAACTGTGGGTAGAGAGCTGAGAGGTCAGAGAGACCAAAGTAGCCAGAGTTCCCAAGTCAGAGCACTAGACAAAAGAAAGGTACATAGAGATGGAACTCTGGGGAGGAGAAGAGGGTCCCTTGGAGTATTCAAGTAAGTACTATCTATGCATGCATGTAAAGAAACTGCCCAAGGCTAGGGAAAAAAAAACACCCACAAGAGTAAGAGAAATTAGTACCCATCACTTACACAGGACTGAGAATGGTGTCTGTTACCATGACCCAGAATGAAAAAAAAAAATTAAGATTTATGGAGCACTGGGTACACAGAAGATCTTTCTTCAACACTGGGGGATAATTAGCCTTAGAGTGAGCACTGTTCTGGTCCTGCTTAAAATATCTTAGAAGCAAGATCCAAACAGCTGAAGCTGTCTCCAAGTAACTTAAATGAGTCCCAGAACAAAGTTCAAAATTATCTAGAGGAATACAAAATATCCAGCAACCAACAAGATGAAAACAAAGTCTGGCATCCAATAAAAATTGCCAGGTATACAGAGAAACAGAAAAATGTGACCCATAATAATACGAAAAAGCAATTAATTGAAACAGATGCAGACTTTTCTCTATTTTTCCTTGTGACTGCAACTACAAACCCTGGATAGTATATATAAAACAAACCTAAGACTCTGAAGGCCAAAAATAAAACAGCAGACCAGCTACACAACTTATGAACAATGTAGTGGTAGATTGGCTAGGTTGTTGCTGAATAGTGACAAGCCCAACATATAAACATGTGCAAACAAAAAAATTCCTCAACCTAAGTCTCCTCTTTCTAGTCAAAGGATCATGAAAGAGGCAGCAGAGCAAGACAGAAAACTTGAGACAATAACCTCTCAACTTCAGCCAGACAATACAGATAAAATCCACCAAATCCACACTAGCAAGCGGCCAGTGGAAAGCCTGAGTTTCCATCCTTGCAAGGCACCCTTGTTGGGGTGGTATTCGAGAAGGCTAGGAAGGGAGCCAGGTCTTTCATTACAGCAACGAGTAACAAGTCTACCTCTACCCCTCCCTGCCCCGGTGTCACCAGAGACAAAGTAGGAAGCTAAAACAGAGAAAACAAAGAACAAAATATAAAGCAGCAGACTTAAAACCCTGATGTATCAATAATTATATTAAATTTAAGAGGTCTAAATTCAGTATTCAAAAAACAGAGATTGACAGAGTAGATTTTTAAAAAATCAAGAAATTATCTACAAAAACTTCACTCCAAATATAATGACATAGGCCAGAAGTAAAAGGATATTAAAAATAAATCATGTAAACATTAATGAAAGGAAAGAATGGCTACCTTAATATCAAATAAAGCATCTTTTAAAGCTAAAAAAAAAAATCATCAGCCCCAAGGAGGAATGTTATCTAATGATAAAAAGGTCAAAGTACAAAGAAGACAAAGCCATCATAAGTATGTATGTGCCAAACAACAGAGCTGCAAAATATATGAAGCAAAACTAATAAAACTAAAAGAGTAGACAAATCATAATGAATACTCCAATAGTGCACTCTTTACAATTGATAAAATAGCTACACAGAAAATTAGTAAACTAACAGAGAAATTTAATGACACCAACAGGATTTAATCAATATTTATAGACCATTGCACCCAAGAAGAGCAGATGACACATGTTTTCTAAGAATCCACGAAATATGTACCAATATAGACCACAGCCTGGCCCACAAATGTAAAAGAACTGAACTTATGCCAAGTGTATTATCCAACCACAAAGAACAAAACTGGAAGTCCCCAACAAAAAGATAGCAGAAAAAAAAATCTTCCAATGCCTGTAAAGTAAACAGACTGACTTCTATATCTATTTTTTTATGGGTCGAATAGGAGGACTCAAGGGAACTTTTAAAAACCCAGACATAAATAGATTCTATTTTCTTCTTATCATTTAAAATCCTTGTAGCAGATAATCATTTAAACAAAAATAAAAACACTATAGTGGGGCTTAAAACATTCGTAAAAGTAAGCTATATGACAAGAACAACCCAAGGGCTGGGATAAGAGAAACCCAAATATCCTATTGCATACAGGTGATAGATATACGAAACAACTCTAAAGTGTTGCTGAAAAACAATGTCAGACAAGGGGTGACTGGGTATCTCAGTCAGTTAAGCATCCAACTCTTGATTTCAGCTCAGGTCATGATCTTGTGATTCTTGAGTGCAAGCTCCACATCAGGCTCCGTGCTGACAACAAGGGGATTCTTTCTATCTCTGCCCCTCCACTGTTTGCATGTGCTGTCTCAAAAATAAACAACCATTTAAAAATATATAGAAATCAGACAAAAACGAGTACATGTTGTATGATTCCACTTATATAAAATTTTAGGAAATATGAAGTATTATATAGAGATGGAAGATAATCAGCAGCTACGTGATGATAAACAGAGGACAGGGAGGAGGTGAAGAGATTACAAAAAGATACATGAAAATTAGGGAATGGATGGATATGTTCATTATTTTAACTGTAGTGGTAATGTCACAAGGGTACACATATGTCAACACTTATGCAATTCCATACTTTAATTTTGAGCAGTTTACAGTACATCAATTATACTGCAATAAAAAAAACTTGAAGAATATAAAGACGAAATACAGAAATCACCAGAGCTGACATCATTTTATCATTTTACATGTATTTGCTTACTCACTTACTGCTTTTAAATTTGAGCAATTCTAACTTCTGTTCACTTTAAAATATTTTGGGATTAGCAGGCAGAAATTTATGCTTTTAAACTTCTCTACCAGTAGACTGTAGTCTGTGTGGTTCCTCGAAGTATATCCAAAGGATGCAGACATGATAATGGGCACAGCCAAGACAGAACATAAACAATCTCAATGCCAGCAGGGAGCACCATCAGCTGCACATTCTTTAGCTGTTATTTTTAAGTAAATAAAATTAACGTGAATATTGAAGTATCTCTGTCTTTGAATGTGGATCTCCAATGTGGATGTGAAACTTTTATCCAGTGCCAAATAATGAAGTTGAAACTGGCTTCCCAAAGTTGTTTTTACTTGTAAGATTTCAAGCAGATATACTTCCATGGTTGTGAAATATCAGTTTCTGGGCATTCTGCCATGATTTTTAAGACAGCTGAGAAAAGTGATTCTTTAAGTGTGGTCCACGGCCTATTGGAAATATTCAAAGGGCTTCTGGTTGGTTCATAACATCAATGAGAGGACACATCACAGGAAATTGTGGGCACTTAAAGTGTTTTTCTCAACTGCAAGTTTAGATCTGCTTTACAAATCACAGAAGTCAACTCTTCTCCAAAGGCACTAATTTAATTAAAAATACTGAAATCGGATATAAAGGGGCTGATAAATTATGTGTAGCCACTTTTGCATTTTTTCCTCAAAATATTCTGCAAACCCACTGCCCCAAAACCATCTGATGAAGTTGTAACAACTTCAAATAAAGATTCCTGCTCTCCACCCAAATCTACCATACTGGATACATATGGGATGAGGCCAGGAATCTCTGTTTTATAAACACCCTAATGATTCTTATATATGCCAAGATTCGAACGCTATAGTTTTCCCCATCTGGCTCTAGCCCCACTGAAGTCACAAAATATATTTCATGAAACTAAGAACATACCACTTACTGCACTATTTGTAGACTGTTTTATTGGCAATAACTTCCTTTATTCTTCTGTTTTATCTTTGTCAGTGATGAACGGAGCCACAAGTAGAAGTGTGACATCAAATTTAAAATCACCAAGAAAACCAAGAAACTTCTGCAAAGTGGTAGGAAGGATGACTGAGGAAGCATTTAAGTGTGTGTTTTGCCAGCTTTGATGAGCCAAAGTATTATTTTTAGAAGGCGATAACAACGTGCACTGCTGGTGGTAAAAATAATCATTGAAGGCATTACAGTGGGGTATAAAATATAATGATTATAAGCCTGAATCCCCCTATTTTGTCACTGAAACCGTTGTTTTTTATAATGAAATGTTTGTCGTGAGAAATTTGTTAACACAATTCTAACAGAACAGATGGTATGGAAAAATTCTCAAAGATTACTGAGTCCTTAGGGACTTAAAATGGTGAGGGTCACAGAGCCAGGAGATCACAGTGATCAAAAGCAAAGAATCTGGCTGCAGCTTTCTAGAAATTCCTTCAGTTTGGAAACCCAGAGTTTCTCATTCATAACAAATTAAGTTCAGTTAGCACTGTAATAACCCAATGGGTACTTAGGGTTATACGTTAAAAGCAAGTGTTGTGCTCCGTGGGTTAAATAAGAGATTATACAGATGCTACAAGTAGACAAAGGGCATGTTTACAAAACAGCTGAATTAAAATACAAGCAAAACCATGGTTTATGAGCATAATTCCTTCTGGAAACATGCCTATAATCCAAAGTACTTGTATCAAAGCAAATTTCAAGAACCATTGGCTCAGTTCTGATCATGTGACACTCAGCATCATGTGCTACTCGTAGTGCAAGATGTTGCTTATTTATCAAGTTAAATTTTATTAGAAATGTTTGCTTGTCTTAAGGAACACTCACAGAACAAGTCACTCGCAATCTAAGGGTTTACTGTACGTTGTTATAAAAGGAGCACATCCTCAGCACAAGGAGAAAATGGATAGGGTCCAAGTAGATTCCACATCCAACACATCTTCATCTACTGACTCACCAGCACACAACAGCCAGTGAGAGGAGAGGAGCTGGTGAGTTAGAAGGGAATACTCTGGGGTGCCTAGGTGGCTCAGTCGGTTAAGCCTCTGACTTCGGTCAGGTCACGATCTCATGGTTTGTGGGTTTGAGCCTCACATCGGACTCTGTGCTGACAGCTAGCTCAGAGCCTGGAGCCTGTTTCAGATTTTATATCTCCCTCTCTCTCTGACCCTCCCCTGGTCACACTGTCTCTCTCTCTCTCTCTCAGAAATAAATAAAAAATTACAAAATTTAAAAAAAGAAGAAGGGAATAATCCTAGATTTGGAAGTGTGAGCTGTGTCCAGCACAGGTCCCAGTATATGAGACTGGGTCTCAAGGTGTGAGACTCCAATTCTGGACACTTGTGTCTTGCTAACAACGGAACTGAAATCTGCCCCTGCCTTACTGCGTTATGTCTTCAAGGAATGTCAAGTCAGACCCTGGTAGGAGCAAGGCCTAGATCATGAGTTGCTAGGGGCTGACTATTTCTGTGTGATTTTTACTAAGTGCTTCACTGCTATCTTGCATATGAGTATAGAAGGTTTAGAGACTTTAGTAAGCCACGTAAAACAGAGTGTATTTACTGTGATTTAAAGAAGTCACAGAAAGAAGCCAAACAGTCAATGTCGGGATTAAAGTCACATAAATAGAAGCTGCTTTTACATAAGCCTCCTACAATAGTCTGGCTCTTATCACTCTGTGTGCTATGTGCCCCTTCCTCAGCCCCAAAAGGTTTTTGGACTTCCTGTGAAAAGAGATCACAGTCATGGCAGATCCTCACCACCACTTCTTCCTATGTCAAAATCTTGGTCTGCCTCAATGTTACTACTTCCCTACAGTACCCTGCCTTCACTCATCAGAAGCATTACTCTTTGCCTCTGCTTTGTCCCTAACAGATGTGGCATCTCTTTTACAGCACACACACACCTCATGATTAATTTTTGCCTGTCTGCCCCCCTTGAGTAAACTCCTAAAGATCTATGTTTGATGATCTTTGTACTGTCCAAAGAACAAAGCATATTATCTTGTACAGAACTGGCATTTTATAATGTTCAGTCAAGTGAATTTAAGGGAGTTGTAAAATGATCATGGAATTTCCAGAATAAATGCAGTTAGCCAGATGAAGCAATGTGTCTTTAGTCTGATTTTTTAAAGTCATAGAAATATCCCCAAAAGTAGATATGAGAGTTCTTTCAACCTCAGCATGAATCTAGCTACATCAGAACCGACTGCAAAGTGCCGTTGGTATATTTAAATACGTTTGCAAAGCACGATTCAAGAGTATCATGCTCTCCATCCTGAGAGTCTAGAATATATTACTTTGTGTTTATACACAGAGACCATATACCTTTTTACAATCACGTTCTTTTTTTTTTTTTTTACTGTTCTCCCACTTTGACTCATAGCCACCAAGTGTTTGATGGAATAATCTGAGTTTAGAGGAACTGTCTTAATTGATGTTTAATCTCCAAATGATCAGAGATCTATTCAAAGGCCTACTGTTCTGCCATATTTTATGATGGGAATGCATAACTAAACATCTGTCCCTAAGCAGACACACTAAGTAAATAAAATAGAAATACATACAAATATTTTGAAAACTTGATAAATCTCTATTTATACAAGGAAACATTTGAATAATACCAATATTGTAATCAACTTTATAATGGTCAAATCTTTTGATCCCTTCCCTCTAAGCTAGCTAAATATACAGACCTATATTCAAATCTATATCCATATATATATATGGATCTATATATATCCATATATAGATAGTGTGGTTAGGTTTCATGCTACAGGAGTCTGTATATTAAATGTCTATACAAGTATTTAAAGCACACCCGTCCTGCATACAATCTACCTCTGGGGAAGTCATATTTATTATTTTTCTCAAATGTAAAGATCAGCTAGACCATTTAGAGGCTAATAGTGAGCAGTTGGTAATTTAGGAATGATTAACAGTATCTTCAGCTATAATTTCAAAACCTGAAAACTGCTAGGATCTAGGGAGCAATTTTATTGGCCATTAAAATGTTCTTAAGCTGTAGAATAACATTAAGTCACTAGTGACGAGCAGAGCTATTAGGGGTCAGCTTAATTTTAAACAAATTTAAATATATTAATTTTTCCAACAAATATTTAATTATGTATGCTAATGACAGTAAAGTAATTCTGCAGACTCAAGTTATCTTGAGGTCATCAAAGCCTCCGGAGAATGGAGGAATTTTGAATGTGGCTACTTCTAGTAACCTGGGGGTACAATTTACTTTTCATAACACAAAAGACTTGTTTCTTGCTAGCCAAGCCACATGGTAAATTCAAACATTTCAGTTTAGTTCAACAAATATTCATTAGGTACCTTCTACAAAAGGAATTAGTGTAACACAGTGGTTCACCCTGGGGGCCTCAGGAGCTCAATGCCTGGTCAAATCCTTGTTTTACCGCTTCATACCTGGGTAACTGCCATCTGCTGAAGTCACTTCATAGCTCTGTGCCTTGATTTCCTTACCTGTAAAATTGGGTAACATCCACCTCAAAGAACAAAGTTAGTTTAAACAAACAAACAAACAAACAAAATGTGTGTGAAGTTCTTTAAAAAGTCTTGATACACTGGGGTGGCTCAGTCAGTTAAGCATCCAACTTTCGGCTCAGATCATGACCTCTCAGTTTCTGTGTTCGAGCCCCACATCGGGCTCTGTGCTGAGAGCTCAGAGCCTGGAGCCTGCTTCGGATTCTGTGTCTCCCTTTCTCTCTGCCCCTCCCCTGCTCGCACTCTGTCTCTGTCTCTCAAAATAAAAAAAAGTCTTGATGCCAGAAATGCTTAATTAATTGTATTAGAAGTCTCCAGGAAAACAGAACCAAGAAGATATATAAACTATATGTAAAACATATATTATATATATATATATATATCCCTATTATAAATTATACAGAAGATACAGTATGTATACATCTCCACATATATATAGATCAACATATATATATATATATATATATACACTTCTATATAGTAACATACACTTTTATACATGTAACATATACACACACTTTATAAATAATATGTGTTTTCATATGTATGGTAATTTATGATGAAGAATTGGCTCACAGTATTATGATCTTCCATCTGCAAGATGGAGACTCACTAAGTCAGTAGTGTAATTCAGTACAAGTTCAAAGGCCAGAGAACCAGGGGAGCCAATGGTATAAACCCCTGGCTGAAGGCAGGAGAAGGTAAGATGTTGAGGAGGCAGGCAGGAAAAAAGGGGCAAATTCCTCCTTCTGCTTCTTGTTCTATGGAGGCTCTGAAGAGACTGAATGATGCCCACACACACTGGGGAGGATAATCTACTTTACAGAGTCCATCGATTCAAATGCTAATCTCAGCCAGAACATCTTCACAGACACACCCAGAAATCAGATTTAATCTGGGCACCCCGGTGAGTCGAGTTGACATGTAAAATTAACCATCACGTGGAAGTCAGTTGTTGTGAGCAAGGAATCGTGTTTGGTGCTAGGATACAGTGTAAATACAACACAACTCCCTCCCATGAAACAAGGCAGCTCTGCAAAATTTGGGCAGGCCGCCATCACGTTGGGTGCACTCTGTTGTGGATGGCTAAGAGGGAGCAATGAGAGCCGTTCAGTGGGTACTTCCTACATAGCTCATCTGCCTAGTGATAGAGTTATTTACAAATAGGGAGAGTTGGATCTCAAGGAAAGAGAGGACTTGAATGAAAGCCCAAGGAGAAATAATTTCCCTTCTGTCGGTGCCCACCAGCTCCCCAGAAAAAGACTCATTCCCAGAAAAAGAAACAGACCGGCACTGACTTTTCCGGTCTGTTGTTACAACTGGTTTCCAAGCGTTGTTGATCCATCACCAGGAAGTGGCTGGAAAACTCTAATTTTTTTCTAGTTCCTTGCCACTTGAGAGAAAATTTAAATTTCTATATTGAAATTTAAAATATCAATATACAATTTCAGGCCAACATACCGTCTCACTTCAAAAAGGCTCCTTGTATTTTTTAAGAAGCAGACCGCTTAGGTGACTGGACCCTAAGTCACTCATTTTCAGAGGGCTAATGTAGATTTCAAATAGCCATGGCGGGGGGTGTGTGACAGCAGGCCAGGGTAGAGGGGGAGCAGCCAGCATTACATGAGGAATTTTCGAATTTCTGTTTTTTCCCCCTCCACCATTCAGTAAAGTTTCTTCCCTCAGTGAAAGAAATCCATGGGTGCCTGGGTGGCTTAGTCGGTTAAGTGTCTGACTTCAGTTCAGGTCATGATCTCACGGTTCATGAGCTTGAGCCCCGCATCGTGCTCTGTGCTGACAGCTCAGAGCCTGGAGCCTGCTTCTGATTCTGTGTCTCTCTTGCTCTCTGCCCCTCCCCCACCTCTCTCTCTCTCAAAAAAGAGTATTAAAATTTTTTCTTAAAAAAGAAATCCAAATGTAGTTGGGTTGAGTCGATGAAAAAAACCTACTGTTTCACATTAAAGAAAAAACAAAAACATTGTGATATAAACTGAATTGATCCGAGGTACCTAGACCAGAATTCAATAAAAATCATTAGAGTTTCATCTTTGCATGTGATGGGCATGACGTTCCCTATCAACCCAAGTGTCCCATCCTGCCAGCTGTGTACCCCGTACAGGGACATAGCAGGAGTCCCTCTCCACCTGCAACGTCTCTGTCCTGTTGGGCCACATGCCTGACCCTCTGAGTCCGGAAGGCTGCGATACAGGTCATCTGTCCACACTGAGGGCAACACTGGGGTATATGAGATAAAAGCACAAGCCTGGAGACACAGGACCCAGGTTTGGATGTCGGTCCCATCCCTTACTAATATGACATCAGGGCAATTGTTCACCCAATCTGTGCCTCCGTTTCTTCATCTCAAGAACGGAGGCAATAAATGGTATCTATCTCATCATTTTGTCAGGCTCATACAGGGAAGGCTTTTAGGACAGTACCAGATGCCTAGTAGCCACTAGCACAGCGAACATCATCAGGGATGAGAAGAACAAGTAAGAAGAGAAGGAAGAGGAGGAATCGACAATTGATAGCCCCACCAGAAGCCCACGGAGGAGAGGAAGGACCGTCTTAAAAAGGAAATCAGTTACTGGCAAAACAAATCAACCAACCAAAAATCCCTCCAAACCGGCAGCTGCCTATCTGTCCCTGGCCCCCACATCATGCGCCACCCTCTGCTTTGTTCTCTAACAGACTCCCACATAGTTTGGGTGCTAGAAAGAGAACATGTGTCGTGAGTAAATCTTTGTGACTGTCGGGCATGGGGACATAAATATGAACATGTTGCTTCTATGCTTTTAAAAATAAAGCACTCACTCTGACATGGTAAAGGTACAGTTCAAGGCCCCTCCAAGCCATTTTCCATTTGTAAATCTTGTGGCTAGGTGTCTGACTGCAGCAGTAACGCAACATTTGAGTGTGTCCTAGGGTGGGAGGAAAAAAAAAAACAAACACAACCACCCAATGTCAGACAGACCTTTCAAAAATAAGGTTACTCCCTCCAACTTCTTTCCTACAGAAAACAGATCGCAAATTAGTTGTGCGGTCAGGAAGAAAGGAGGTAGAAGAGGCAAGGAAACGAGAGGAAGGGGGGCAGCAAAATAAACCCACTCCCGAGCAGAGCACTGGAAACGGCACTCACACAGACTTCCTGTTGGGCACAAAGTGCTGGCAGAGGCGGCGTGAGGGGCTGGGGGTGTACTCAGCTGCGCCTCGCTGATTACACAAGATGAAAGGGCTTGGCAATTTATTTCATCTCAGCTGAAGCACTGCTGACAACCGAAAGTGAGGACAGAAGGATTCATTTGTTCAACTTTTGTTTTAAAAAGCAGACTTCAAATGATACCGCAGAGAAAAAGGAGGAAACGCCGAAGAGTGTAATAAAAGGTCTATGTTGGGTTTTTCTGTGTTTGTTTTTTTTTTAAATACACTAGATGCAGCATTTGTGTTTTGTACCTGGGTTTGGAAGGCAAAGGGGTGAGCTTTCCGCCACCGTGATCAGTTCCAGAGAACAAAATGTATGCGCGCATGATCAATTACTCATCGGGTACGCCAACCTCACCTCGTCTTACCAAAGCATACGCATGTCTTCAACTCTGAGTCCAAAGATCAGTTAGGATGAAGAAAATCCAACCCTACTGTGTTTAAAAACTTCTCAGAACATAGAAAACGGGAAAGATTTCATGCAGGATCTTAATGCTAGAAGTGAACCAATACACGCTACGTGACAGAGAATCTATTTTAAATTTTATGATCCCGGCCCTTTAAAATTTTAGTTCGCAAATCTGGATTTCCTTATGTGCATCTCTATTATTGAGTGTGCTTTAGGTTTTGGAAGAAAATGTTCTACTTCCTTTTAAATAAAATGTGGTATTATTTTTCATTAACATATTTAGTGTTTGAGAATGAGGAGTATTTTTCATTTCAAAGACTCACATAAATTATTTTGAAATCCAATCTACCTAGCAAAGTAGTCTTATCCCAAAAGATTTATAAAGATGGGTAATATCACATACTGGTAGCACGTTAGCTATTAATGATTAAACACAAATACAGACCCAAATGTTAATGACAAAGATAAAGAAATACATTCTGCCCATAATCACTAATATTAAACTCAAGTATCAGTAAGAGGAGCACATCCTTCTCAAGCAATTTCTTTTTTAAGCAATTCAGCTTAATCATTGATTCTTTTCTTTATACTGTATATTAGAAATGGGGTTACTTGCACTGCGTATTCAATGTAGGTTTTTTGTTTGTTTGTTTGCAAGCAATCAGCACAGCGACAGAAATGGAAAAGATTACAGCCGAAGGAAATTCACTAGCTCCCTTAGCCTCTTGAAAGCAGAAATTCGAGAGTTTGTTTTTCAACAAATATTTCTGGAGCATCTGCTGTGGGCCAGGCACTGTTTTAGGGACTAAGAATAACAGCACTTAGCAAGGGCTCTGGCTGTTCTGCAGGGCTCCTGTAGGGGGCTGTGTTGACTTATCTGGCCCTCCTCTGGGGGGCACTGTTCACAGAAACCACGATGCAAAATAGGCCTCCCCTCGATTTGCTAACTAGAATGCACAAGCTTGCTTCTAGTTCAGTAGAGGGAGACAGAAAATGGACAAGTAAGCTAACAGACAGATCAGGGAGGAGTCAGGAGTTTGACAGACATAAAGATACAGATACAGGTAACATTATAAAGAATGACCAGAAGTAGAAAGAGGTGCCGCATCACATGAACATTTCAAAGAAGATCTTGCGTGAAGAAAAAATAAAGGGAAAAAAAAAAAAATCCCACCATTTGCAATAACAGGGATGAACCTGCAAGACATTATGCCAAGTGAAATAAGCCAGACACAAAGGGAAATGCTGCATGATCTCACTTCTATGTGAAATCTTAAAAAGTCAAACTCAGAAAAGCACAGAGTCGCACAGTGGTTGCCAGGGCATGAGAGGTGGGTGATAGAGGGAGAGATTGGTCAGAGTAGAATCTTTCAGTTGTGGAGGATGCGTCAGTGCTGTGGGCCAAGCATCCAGCATGGTGACTACAGCTAACAATTTTCTATTGTATCCTTGAAATTTGCTAAGAGAGTAGATCTTCAGTGTTTTCACCACAAAGACACAAAAAAATGATAACTACACAAGGTGATGGTTATATTAAATTACTTCGATTGTGGCGCTCATTTCCACAATATTGGCATATGTATTTCAAAACATCGCCTTCAGTACCTTAAAATTGGTGTGTGTTTTTCAATTAAACTTAAATAAAGCGGAGGGAAAATATAAAAAGAAGGAACATTTAAGCTGAGATTCAATGAAAAGAAAGATCCAGCCTTGTGGACAGATTAGCTGAGAAAGAATGTTCTAAGTACCAGATCACAAGAATGAGTTTGTCAGTCCCTGGGGTCAGAGAGAATATCTGAGCAACTAGACTGGTGAGCAAGGAGAGAGACAGAAGCAAGGTCAGAGAACAAAAGGGGGCCATTGTTCAGAGGGGCTGATAGGTTAAGGAGTTTGAAATTTTTCTAGGGACAAAGGGAAGTAATCTCCGGAAACTTCCATTCAGAACAGTGATGCTCAAGTTCCCAGTACCGGAGACTGTCTCAGCACTGGCGGAGGGGGGGAGGGGGGAGGGGGAGGGGGGAGGGAGGGTCCTGACCCCATCCTGAATGATTCAGAGTATCAGATGATGGCATTTTGAGCTAAGAAGAGCAGGCATGGAGATAAATTATCACTCAACGGGGATTATTGTACTGAAGTTCTAATGGTAAAGTTGTAATGATCCAAACCCTACAGAGGTAAAACTCAAGCCAGGCGCGCTATAGATTTGTCTGGCTGAGTAATTATTTTTCAGATACACTTGGACACTCAACTGTACATTTTTGCTCTGTTGTAATGAATGGTATTTAAATGAAATGGAAGACTGAGCATACTCTGAAAAGGGTCTGTTACAAGAGCTGGTCCACGCACCAGCAGGTTCTGATAAAGCCAACCTTCTTTGCTTAAGTTATATATAGCTTAATATTGAGTATAATATTGAGTGATATTGAATATTGAGTGTATTCAGTACTATTCCAATACTGAGTCCAACTTAATTATGACAGCCTAATATAGAATCGTATATACCAAACCATGTACAAAATGTAATCGCTTCGCTACAGAAGCTAATATTTATTATTAGAAAGACCAAAGGTTTCCGGGAGAAGGCAAAGCACATAAAATCTTCCACTCACTCTAAAAGAAAGTCATTAATAAAAGTCTGAATGAAAAAAAGAATGCCCAAACTTCAATCAATTGCCATTTAATAAAAATATGTATTTAATTGAAATGATTTGACTTTGAAGTTAGTCTGAATGTCTCATAATTTTTATGACAAAATTTACGTCTTTCTGACGTAATGCATCCTTACGGATGCATGATACCCTATCGCATTTTACTGATAAAGAAGAAAAGTTATAAAAATGACGCCTTAACCTTTGCAACTCCATTCTAATATATAACATCCTGGGCATTATCACCCATATACTCAATTTAGGGCAAAGATTTCATTTCCATAGAGACAGTCTGGGAGGAGTAATGATGGATTTAGAGTGTTGTGATAAAGGCTGTCATGAAATACACTCTTCTTACATTTGCCTTCACAAAAGAGAAAAATCACAGGAAAAGGCTTTAAAAATATGTCCAGAGATAGTACTTCCAGATAACCAGAAACATGAAAAATAAATCACTGACTCAAGCACACCAGACCATCAACGGATGAGAATGACAATTCGGTTAACCTGGTTAATCTGCCTTCCCTGGCTTTTTTCCTTTTCCTGGCATACAAATTACACACAGTGAAATGCATGCATCTTAACAACAGTTGAATGGGTTCTGACAAGCGTGTACACCCTAAAAACAGCACCCACACCTCAGAAACTTCCCTCAAGGCCCTTCCCACCTCCAGTGAATTTCTCATCTCATTTCTCAGATTTCCATTTGATGCTTTTATAGTTCCTGTTTCTCTCCTCTGGACCCCTCTGTGTTCACATATTATATCCATCTTTACCTTCAATTTCTGAAAACATCTACAATATTCTATTAAACCCATTTCGGCTAGAAGGCTCTAGCTAAATTTTCTTTCAGTTCAAATTGTAAGACAATTGCGAACAGGTGTCATTTTAATCTCAGTAGATGACTGATTTAATGTTTTATGTATTTTGATGTAAACTCTAAGCATGAATACTATACTCTTTAAGTCTAAACCCTCTCCATCCTGTTTATCCAATAGTTTGGACACATATTATGAGATGTGTATCAGAACTAAAATGAGGAATTTTGGGGAAATCACATTATTGGAAGAAAGAGTTCATTGATCTACTGAATTTTTCAATGGTTTCAACATGTTCAGTTATATATTACTAAGTGATCCACTAAAACGATCTGAAGTCCCGCTCTACCTTTAGAGTCATTTCCACCACCACCAGCCCTTCTTTTTTAAACAAGTGATATGTACCTATTATCTTCTGTTACAAAGAAACAAATAATACAATGTCTCAACCCAGATTCATTTTTAAGTGATGCTGCACCCCTACACCTCCATGTAACAACCACCCACATTCATATGTGGAACGTTTTTAGCACCCCCAAAATTTCCCTCATTCCTAGTCCGCATTCCCCTAGAGATAACCAGTTTCCATTTTCTACAAACAGGAAATAGAACTGCCAATTCTTGGAACTCATGTGAAAATGAAGTCCCAAATACTCTTGTGCATCTAGACTCCTTTACACAAATAATTCTGTTGAGATTTAGCTGTACAGTGACAGCAACCAAAAGAACATTCCTTTTTGTTTATTAATATTCCATTATTTAAATATACTATAATTTTTTAATCCCTTTTTGTATTGATTCTCCTTTGGACTGTTTTCTTACTTTGGCTCTTATGAACAAAATATGCTATCAACATGCTCGTATACATATTCATAAGGACATATATTTCCTTTCTCTTGGCTTAATAGCTAGAAATGGAATTGCTGTGTCATAGGATAGGGTAATATTTCACTTGATTGTCAGCTTACGTATGCTTCATATTTTTAAGGCATATTTTTTCCACTCTTAAATTTAACTTGTGTTTTTAGATATTACAGAATGTATCTTGTATACAACATCCAAATGGTCTGTTTTTTATCTACTCTTATCATTTCTTTCTAATGAAATGTTTAATCCATTTACATTTAATTTAAGTATGGCTTTCTTCTGATCAGTTTAATTCTAATATCTTGGTATTTATTTGTTTTCTATTTACAGCATCTGTTATTTGTTGCAATGTTCATTTATTCATACTGTCTTTTGGGCTTATTAAGTATTTTTTTAATATTCAATTTTAACTACTCTATGAGTTTTAATCTTAACTTATCGCAGTCTCAATTCAAATATTATACTATTTAAGGAATAAGCCGGGAAGTATATAATGGTATAATTTCATTTAATTCTCACTCAATTCCTTGTATTGAACTCATATATTTTATTTCAACACATTCTAAAAACCCCACAATCCATTCTTATTGTTTTTGCTTTCAACAGTCAATATTCTTTTAAAGAACTGCAGCAATCTCTTGAGTCTACAAGACTAAAATAGGAGTTCAAGGACCAAGACTGCCAGAGCCTAAAAGGCAAAGATTTTAGATAGAAACATTGAAAGAATTCAGCTCAACAGTCTGATCTTCCTTGCCCTTTAAATCATTTGCTAAAATAAGACAAGAAGGACAAGTAGTAAAAAAGGAGAGAAGAAGGTAACTGCTAGGAGTCTGAGAAAGTGGGCAGGACTTTTGTCAGTTCAATGGTTCTGGGGACACAACAAATGGAAAGAAAGGATCACCAACAAGATAAGGTTCTGATTAAAAACCGTGAGTATTCAGTTGAACATCAGAAGGGCTACAGTCTAAGAGAAAGGTTAAACTAGACATAGATCATCCTCATGTTCCACATCACTACTCATTAGGGAAATACAAATTAAAACCACAAGGAGATAGCACCTTACTTATTTTTAGAATGGCCATCATCACAAAGACAATATATAACAAAAGCTGGCATACGTGTGGAGAAAATGAAACCATTACACACTGTTGGTGGAAATGTAAATTTGTGCAGCCACTACGGAAACCCATACCAAGGATTCTCAACAGGTTAAAAAGAACCACCATTGGTCTAGAAATTCCACTTCTGGAAGTACATCCAAAGGAAATGAAACACTAACTCAAAAAGATATCTTCATCCTAATGTTCATAGCAGCATTATTTACAACAGCCACGATAGGGAAACAACCTGAGTGTCCATCAGTGGATGGATGGATAAATAAGCTGTGATACACATACACTCAATTAACCCACACACAAAAAAAACCCATATCACACTTGTGGTTATCAAAGATGGAGAGCAGGGAGGGGTTGACAGAAGATGGGAAGATGATCAAAGGTACAAACTTCATTTATCAAACAAACAAGTACAATGGATATAACATACAACATGATGACTATAGCTAATACTGCTGTATGCATATAGGAAAGCTCTTAAGAATAAATCTTAAGAGCTCCCACCACAAGTAGGTTTTTTCTTTATTTCTTATTTTCTCTCTTTTCCTTTTATTCTATTCATATGAGAAGATGAATATTAGCTGAACCTATTGTGCTAATCATTTTATAATATATGTAAAGCAAATCATCAGCTGTATGACTTAAATTTATGCAGTGATGTAGGTCAATTATTTCTCAATAAAACTGGGGGGAAAAACTACTAAAAAAAAAAAAAGGAAGAAATCGACCAGCCTGACAAAGAATGAAACCCAGCTGTGAATTGGCTCAATCTGTTTGGATTAAAGTAATCCATGCCTACTCTAATTGCCTGCCAGAAGCTAAAGAAATCCTCTCTAGAGAAAGATAACTTTTTTTCCAGAACCTCTATAAATTTTAAACATAATTTCCATAATTCAATAAAATATTTCCCAGGTATACAAAATAAAAGAAAAAAAGGCAATGGAAACTGATGCACAGGTGGTTCAGATACTGGTTTTCAGAAATAGATTTGAACTGTGATTAATGTACCACAAGGATGGCAAGCCGGAAAAATGAACCAGAAAAATGGAATTTCTATCAAAAGCATAAAATGGAAATTCTAAAACAGACTAAAAACAATAGTATCTGAAATCAGGAATGCAACAGAGGCCACTTCACACTGACCAGAATAGATAAAATTAAAACTACTTACAGGACGGGGTGGCGGTGGTGCATTTCTGCAGGAGCTGCTAGCTGCGGAGGTGGGTGGCCCCAGGGAGGGGCCCCAGGGGACTGCGGGCTCTGGAGGTGCGAGGTTCGGCGCTCCCCCGACTGCCACAGCGCCAAGTCCCGGAGTTTCAAGGTCGACCAGCACATGGAACTCAAAGTGGCAGGCTGCATCAAAGTTCTGGAGGTCCATGGGCATCACTCGACAGCACTATGCGCTGGGAGATGTAGGGGCCCAGCTCGAGGATGCTCATCCTCCTGGACTTGGAGGGGGACAAACTACGGGGCTGTATACTCAAGTTCAGGTTCACTGACTTCACCCTTCCCAGCCAACTGCAAACGCTGGAAGGGCCTGGAGGTGACTGTGTCTGGGCGAGCAAAGTGACCCCCACAGCAACTTGGGAAGCACTCACGACATCCTGCGTCATGGGTCCGTGCATAATAGCATAGCCAAAACTAGTCAGTTGTTCACCAGAGTTGAACTTTAAATATGTAGACACCTGTCTCCCAATGCTTGCATGCAGTTACTGCAAAAGACACAGTACTGTTTGCCTGTTTTACTGTAATACCAGCAAGAAGAGGGGCTGCAACCCACGGGTAAATACTCCTGGCAGCCACACTGTAAATCACGTCCTGAGGGCAACATGCAAAGAGGCGACTCGCCACCAGGTTGGGCCTCTCTGGGAGGAGGTTCTGGAATGTTCTGAGGGTGGCTGGCACAATGTCTTCCTCCTCGGCTTCAATCCTGCCAACACCAGCTGGGTCATGGTGCCGCTGTTGGAACAGCCCAGTCCAAACAGCCTCAAGCACATCATCTGGGACATCTCCTGAGCTGCGGCTTCCCACGCAGACTACTCAAGATCCTTTTTGAGTAGGAGCAGCTGCGAACTGGGCACATCACCACCCTGCAGATCAATCCACCACACCAAGGCACTCTAGTTGGCAAATCCTTCCGCCCTCGGAGGACTTAGAGAAGCTGAGGGTGGAGAGGAGCTAGAGAGCTTCATCCGGCCATAGGAGGTCGCCTACCAGCACCAGAGCATAACTGGCCCCCTGGTCAAAGTGGAGGCCAACTATGATAAGAAACCAAAAAGAGTCCCAGTCTCGAGATCCCATTATGGTGAGGTGGAACGTGTTCCTTAACCAGCAGACAGTTGCCTACTTTACTTTGCCCAAGACTGAATAGCAGTGCTCTGGTAAGGAGGCGTTAGCCAGGATTTGTTTGAGATATGAGGCTTACTCAAGAGGACTCGAGATGCCTGTGTACAAAGGAAATGTGGTTGGCACCCCCTGAGCAAAGTGATCAGCCACGTCATCAAGATCCCTGTTCATTATGGTGATGAGATCACCACTGAGCTCCAGAGCAGTAATGACCATGCCTGTGGAGGAAATCATCACTTCCAGGTGGATTTCAGGGGGAAGGCAACCTCATTCCACAACATGCAGAGCACACTGAAAACGTTTGCACTGGAGGAGACCTCCATATGGGGCTGCATCAGCCACCAGCTGGAGGACATGATCATCAGCCACCAGCTGCCCAAGAAGTTCATGGCAGAAGGACTCCCCAACCTGAATCACTCTTCAGGTTTACAGGTAAAGACCCTGCAGCAAAGACGAATGAGCCCACTGCAGGAACCACCCCACACTGGGAAGATGGTCATCTTGGCCACCATCAACTACTCCCTGGCTAGAGGAAGCAATGCTTGGCTATTTGTCTGTGGTCCCAGTAATATAGTCATGGATCAGCTAACGAGAAGTGCCACCAGACGGGGCCAAGAGTCATGCTGTTCTGCACATTGTTTCTGCACAACCAGATCAAGAACATGGATAGCATGCCAAGCTCCAGAAGCTTCATCAACTGAAGGAGACAGGGGAGCTGTTGTTGGCAGAAGAGAAGCCACACCTGACCCAGAAACTCGCCACAGAGAATAAGCTACTTATGAGCACAGATATGGGAGTGGGTATGGGCAACGAGGCCCATTTTAATTGATGCAAGCACCCATGCCACTGAGCTGGAGGGAATGTTTGCCCTGATCCTTGGAGCCAAGCAGCTCATCTTCATGGGTGGCCACTCCCTGAAAAGGTCTCCCTTCAGAAAGGCATCAACTGCAGCAGATCTTATGAAGAAGGGAGTTGATTTCCAGTGACCCCCAACCAGATGTTCTAGGTGACCCAGAGCCCAGAGGAGATTGCCAGGTGAAGCAGTTCCTCCCTGAATAGGAAAGGAAGCTGCAAACACGGAGTAGATCATCCCAAAGCTGCTGAGGGAAGGTGCCAAGCCAGACCACATCAGCATCATTATGCTCTCATCTGGAGCTAGCAATCCTCCCTGATGCAAAACATGGCCATTCAGTGGTTCTCTGCACACCAGGCTCTACCAGGAGGTGGAATTTGCCCACATGGACACATTCCAGGGCCAGGAAAAGGACTTTATCTTCTGCTCCTGCATGGGGGCTACCTAGCAACAAGGCATTGCATTTATAAACAACTCCAGGCAGCTTAACAAGGCCCTGACCAAAGTATGATGTGAGGTCATTATCCTAAGCCACCCAAACGTCCTGTCCTCACAGCTGTACTGGGAACACCTGCTGAACTACTACAAGCAGCAGAAGGTACTGGTAGAAGGGCCCCTGAACTTGATCTGTGCTAGAGTCTCATGCAGCTCAGGAAGCCCAGCTAGCTGGTCAAACCATCTACCCAGGAGTCAAGTAGGACCCGAGGAGGCTATTACCTACCCCACGGTCAGTCTATGATAAGAGCCCCCAGAACTGGCCCTGGAACACATACTTCCAGACTCAAGACCAGATGGGCATGATCCTTGCCAGTGCCAGCCACATGGCTGCCATAGACATTCCCCATCCCCTTCAACCTGGTTGTATGGCCCATGCTGCCACTGGAGTATTTTGGACAAGCAGACCCGGGGAATCCCAAAAGGCAAGACTGGTCCTGGGGGATGCCAGAATAACAGCTCTGGGCTTCCTGGGCTCACCAAAGCCATCTCCTTGCCCACCAGGCCAGCCAGGAGGTGGCGTCACAGCGGTCTCCCTGGGTGCTCGGGCTCAGAGCTCTGTGTTCAGGAGCCAGCCCTCCCAGCTGAGCCAGCCTGAGCTGGCCCAGGACGGGTAACCCTGGCCATCATCATCAGTCACACATTGATCAACGTGACATGGTTGCAAGGCTCCTCTTTGTAGAAACACAGTGAAGTGATGGGGCCGTCCCAGTACCAGAAGGGGACTCAGACCGTCAGCATCTTATTTTGGGGAATGAAAAATAAAACAAAGAAATACATACCTGTTTTCCCCTGCTAAAACTGGAGAGCCACTGTGAGCAACAGGAGGAGAGGAGCAAGTGAGGGAGAGAGGAGCCGAGACAGAGCGAGCACTCACTGCTGGCCCATAGGACAAGGAGATGGAAGCCCTCCATCCGCCCCTTGCCAGGGAGGCCCCATGCCAAAGCGGCCACACCAGTTGCCCGGGGTGGAGAAAGGAAGCCCCTCATCTCAGAGTAGGCCTTTCCTCTGTTTTCTCTCTTCTCTTTTATTGAAAGGGGACTGGGTTTTAGAAAGAGGAGAACTTCGCATTTGAGTGCCCCAGCAGGCCCCTCGCAGGTGGCTCCTTGCAGGGGGCCAGGTTCCCCGCTGACTCACTTTCTGTGTTCTAAGAGGGTTCTCGCTTAAAGAAAATACAGCGTTTGGGATTTTTTCTGTTTTTAAAAGATTCTTTCAAAGGAGTACTGAAAAATATCTCTGCCGAGTTTGTCTCTCACCTGTTAGTGGTGGACCTGCCTGAGAGAGGCAAAAAGCTGCCATAAAGTTTAAATGAGCCAATGCAACTCGAGTTTAGGATCAACACCTGGGACGAGATCCGGAGAAAGAATTCTGCCGTCAGTTTTAGCTGTCAGTGGCCGTTCCCATGTTGAGGGTGGTAAGGGGGCACTCTTCCGGGCTGGACAGCTTCCCGTTTTCTGCTGCACTCTGAAAATCAAAGCGCTTACGGTATCTGGTGGCCTCAACCCCCTTACCCCAAGGGGCTCAGGCAAGACTGGCTATGAGGCCGGAGAGCAGGAAGATGGCCATTCTCGGGCTAATGGCTTCTTCCCAGAGTCCTTCCCAAGGACTTGGTGGAAGACAATGGCCAAGAAGGCCCATCCCCATCTCCGTGGAGACGCCCACAGTCGCCGTGACCTGTTACACAAGCTAAGCGCCCTACCCCTCCTTGTTCTCCAAAACCACCCCCAGATTTAAAGCCCCTCTACGTGTGGGCACAGGTTCAATGAAGTGGAGGTGGTTTCTGTTTGGGGGGGAAAGGACTAAGTATCAGAAATAAGTTGGTTCCGCGCCAGAGCTTGGAGGATTCTGTCACATCAGCTAGTGAAGGAGGCATGTACCTCAATCTGGGTTGCAAGTGACAAATGCATTGGAGCTTGGAGAACCACCCCTAGCTTCTTGCCCACTGTGGTGGGTAATAGACTCCCTGGTGACCACCTAGTTAGGAACCATGCCTTCCTAGGCAGTAGCGACCCTGACCTCCCCCTGACACTGGCACTTTTTCTGAAGCCTCCAGATTCCAGCTCATACACGGGAGAGACGGGGACACACAGGCCACTTTCCTACTAGCCAGGGCTCTTATTTATTACCGCTGCTATCAGGTATTGGTTCCCCCTTTTTTTGGTAGGCTGCATAGACACAGAGTTTGGATAGGTTTTCACTGTGACCCATTGTGTGAGGCACCCCCTGGTGGTGCCCCTGCCCACCTGTCCAGTCCCATCATTCCATTCATCGGAATGCGGTGCCTCCACTTTGTGCTATTTGCTTTGTTTTCTACCTTCATAGCAGCAGTTACTCTGAGTTTTCCAAACCAAGGGGCATCTGTACCAAGGCAGCTTTGGATTTCTGGTCAATTTGTCTTAAGCTCTTTTAACACCAATAACAGTCTTAATGAACACATAAACTACATACATCAGTAACAGTGTTGTAAGTGACAGTGACAAAGTCAAGCAACCAAAATTGTTACACATTGTTACATTGTATACCAAATGATACAAAGTCTTTGGGAAAAGATTTGACAGGTTTTTTTTTTTTTTAATCAAACTAACTAATATATCTTTCCTATGATCCAGCAATTCCACACCTAAGTATTTAATTAAGACAAATGAGGATACCACAAAAAGACTTGAATGAGGATATTCAGAGCAGCTTTGCTGTATCTCAAAACTGGAATGAGTTCAGTTGTCCATCAATAGAATAAACTAAAAATAAACTGTATAATATTCATAGAAGGGAATAGTATTCAGCAATAAAAGGGAATGAACTACTGTTATGGACTGAATTGCATACTCCAAAAAAGATAAGTTGAAGCCTTTACTCTACTTGAAAGTGGGGTTTTTAGAGAATTCATCAACTTAAAATAAGGCTGATGACCAGTATGACTGCTGTCATTATAAAAGGGGGAAATTTAGACTCATAGAAACACAGAGGGAAAATGGTCTGAAGATTCAGAGGGAGGAGACAGCCATGTGACTATAGTGGCGAATCTACAAGCCAAGGAATGCCAAAGGTGGTTGGCAAATCGCAAATGCTAGGAGCAGCAAGGAAGGACTCTGCCCTAGAGCTATCAGAGAGAGCATGGCCATGCCAATGCCTTGCTTTCGGACTTCTGGTGTCCAGACATAGACAATAAATGTCCATTGTTTGAAGCCACTCAAATTTTGGTGTTTTTTATGCCCACCCTAGGAAATTAATACAACTACTAAAAAATTTACTCAAAAGATAATACAAGTGAATAGATACATGAATTTCAAAAGCACTATGTTGAGTTTTTAAAAAGCCTTACATGAAAGACATGTACTATATAATTCATTTTATATGAAGCTTTAGAATAGCTAAACCTGTGGTGGAAAAAATTCAGAACAGTGCTTGCTTATGAGTGTGGAAATTGGGGTTGACTGGGAAGGGGTATGAGGAAACTTTCTGGGGTGATGACAGTGTTCTATATCTTGATAAGGGGATGGTTAACACAAGTGTTTGCATTTATTAAAACTCTGCAAATGAATGGTAACAATTTGTGGATTTCATTGTATGCAAGTTCTACCTAAGACAAAATACACAGTATAAACAAACGCTGAACTCTAGCTAATGGTGTCTGTGTGCTGAGGTATTTAGAAGGGAGTGTACTAATGTCTGGATTTTAGTTTGAAATGCATTAACGAGTAAGATGGATTGATGAACAGATACAGAGATGGGTAGGTAGATATGTGATAATGCAAGTATAATATAATATTAAAGGTAGAATATAGTTGATGGATATATGAGTGTTCATTATAAAATTCCTTTAGTTCTTTCGTGTGTTTCAGTATTTTCATCATAAAATAATAGAGAAAAAAAGAATGTAATATAGGAGTTTACCAACAAATTAGACATAGCTAAAGAGAGATTTAGTCAGGCTGAAGAATTAAAAAGAGAACTGAAAATATAGAAAGGTGCATAAGTGATACTAGAATCAGTGATTTATAAAGACTACATAAATAGGGCTGGAATTTTAGAAGCGAAAGCGAAAGAGAAAGAGAATGGGCTAGAAGCATTTTTTTAAATTTATTTTTGATAGAGAGATAGAGACAGCATGAGCAGGGGAGGGGCAGAGAGAGAGAGAGACACAGAATCTGAAGCAGGCTCCAGGCTCTGAACTAGCTGTCAGCACAGAGCTCGACGCGGGGCTCGAACCCACGAACCGTGAGATCATGACCTGAGCTGAAGTTGGACGCTTAACCAACTAAGCCACCCAGGTGCCCATAGAAGCATTTTTTTAAACAGCTAAGAATTTTTCCAAGTAGATGAAAGACTGACTTCAAGTCACATATTCATTTAATGCAATGAGCTATAAGCATTTCCTTTGAGAACAAAGAAAACCACAGCTAAATACACCTAGTCAGATTGTTGGAGAGAAAAAAAAAGACAGAAACCTCTTCAAGCATTCAGAGGAGCAACATTAAGACTGAAAACTCACTTCTCAATGCAATGACATTTT
This sequence comes from Hyaena hyaena, assembly GCF_003009895.1. Classification (NCBI taxonomy): domain Eukaryota; kingdom Metazoa; phylum Chordata; class Mammalia; order Carnivora; family Hyaenidae; genus Hyaena; species Hyaena hyaena. The sequence goes on along the minus strand of NW_024081083.1, from coordinate 161,063 downwards.
TAAAGTGAGGCACATGGGGGCACCTGGGTGGCTCAGTCACTTGAGCATCCGATTTGGGCCTAGGTCATGATCAGCCCAGGTCACGATTGGCTCAAGTCATCATCTCAAGGTTTGTGGGCTCGAGCCCCACATTGTGCTTTGCTCTGACAGCACAGAGCCTGCTTCTGACTCTGTCTCCCTCTCTCTGCCCCTCCCCTGTGTGTGCATTCTCTCTCTCAAAAATAAACATTAAAAAAAAACTTTAAGTGAGGCACATGAGGTAACATTCCCTGGGCTAAACCCTTTACAAACCTTATCTCATTTAATCCTCATATCTCCCCAGCTCCTGAACTGGGCTGAATTAATATCCTCATTTTAGTAAAATGAAGTTGAGGCCTGAAAAACTTAATGATGTACATAAAATGCAGACAGTTAGCCAGTGGTAAAGATTTCAATGTAGACATGACAGACTCCAAACATATTCGTCTTATATATTACACTTTTTCCTATATAATAAATGTGCTTGTTTTTGTTGTTGTTATTGTTGTTTTTCCATTCCTGTCCATCTGCCTAGGCTCCAGATATCAATATCCACTGATTTGGCAATCTCCCTGCTTAGTCTTGAAGCAGTTACAACAATGTGCTTGGGGTTAATAGTGGAAAAGGAGAGAACGAAAGTGAAAGTAAATGTGGTTGAACACTAGTATCTAATATTGGATAACAAGGATACAGATCACATTATTTTATGGTACTGAAGCACTGACTGTAGAGAGAATACATTTAATTGGCATCTTTCCTTTGAATACAGTATATCTAGTCTCCATTTTGACACCATAGTAGATGACTGAAATGCTACCTTGTGTCTTGTTAACACTGGATTGTAAAGTGTATATTATTATAGAAAATTGACAGGGTGATGAGCTGTCACTTTAGCTAAGAGAATATCCTATTTTTAATGAATATTATTTCATAAGGAAATGTGCTGATGACAGCTTATTTCAGTGGAAATTGTTGATGCCTAACCTTTCTGCTAGACAACATTCTATCAGTAGTGACTCTACCTGAAAAAAATTATACTAGATCCTAGAAATGTGTGAGAATAATTTTTAATAAATGACTACCTACAAGTAAGCAAAAATATACTTAATATATTGTGTTAGCATATATATTATAGGAAATTTTATGGTGGGTATATTTTTATGATAAGATAGTGCTTTATATCCCTATAATATTGTTACTATATTTTTATTTAAGCCTTGGTCTACCGGTAAGCTGGCCAGGATATAATTTGGGTCATTCTGTTCTTTGTAGATCAAAAAGCCATGTATACCATGCCTTTAAGGACTGGACTTTTGGCTGTTTCCTATGGAAAAGGTTTAGATAAGTGGTTATTATTTAGAGATTATAAGCCTGTTGTTAGCACCTTGTATTATGATGTCATTCTGCTTAAGATCCCAAGACTCCACCTGGATCCCTAGAGGACTATAGGCTATCTTAGTTTGATTCTGTTTCCTCACTTGCAAAAAGTGACATACTCAAATTAAAATGCCAAGATCAAAATCCTAAAAAAAAAAAAAAAAGATGAGACGTAACCTCTGTTTCAATAAACGTGTATGTGTAGATGAATGCACAAACGTGTGCACATGTACAGATAGATATAGATGTAGATATACATATAGATAAAATTCCAAAGTCAATGCCTACATAAACACACCCAATCTGGCACCTAAACTCCAATCTTCTACCAATCACTGAAATTAGGAGAACCAAGGTCAAGTCCTGGTTCTATACTTTTATTTAGTAATCTTGGGAAAGTCACTTCATTTCTTATTTAAGATGATTTTACTTCTCATTTAAAATGAAGAAAATAATATTGCCCTACATGCTTCAGAAGGTGGTCAGGAGGCATTTCAAAGAGCTCATGTGTATGAAATAAACTTGACTGCAAAAAGATGCTACCATGAGGTATATACTTGTATATTATTATATTATGAATTACATAGTAAATATAATTATGAATATAAATACAAATATTATGATGATGGCCTGGATTTTCTAGGAGTCACCAAACTATGCGTTCAAATAAGGGCCAATGACTGATACTAATCCGAGCTCAACATTCCATTGCCTGCATGCTAATGAAGCCAGCTCGAAATCTGACCCAGCTTATTCTAGGAAATAGGGGGAAGTTTATGGAACCCTATGGAAGATGTTTTCGTGTTCCTGGTCTTGCTGACTAATACTTCCATGAAGCCATCTCAGGTGCCCACACAGCCTCTTCCCAGCCTACTGGTCTGGCGTGACATCTGCACGCAGATGTCACCCTCCCACCCGCCAAGTGGTCGACCATCAAAGAGTCCAGAGCGTTGCTGTGCTCCTGTTCTGCGCAGTGTGAGAGGATGCCCATCACACTGGCACCAGGTCCAAGTCACTCTCTGTCACACTGGCAACAAGCTGTGTTTCTGAGTGCCCTCCGTTTCCTCCTGCCTCCCTCTGCCCACAGGACCCTGTCAGGAGTCCAGGCTTACAGCCCAAAGTCTCGGGCAGACAGTGCTGTTTTTCCCATTCCTTCCAGGCTCTCCCTGTCCTTTCTCCCTGTATATGAAAACCCCTTGCCTCATTTTCTTCTAACCAAAAAGTATTTTTTTAAATGGCACCCTGTCAGGCATATTTCGCCAGTTTCCCAGACTTGGCTAGAAATGTCTGACCGAGATCTGGTTGGGAACACTTAGCGTTCAAGTTACTCACGGCTGTGTAACATACTTCAGTGACCTCAGACAATAGTGGCACTTTGTTGTTCACAGTTCTGTAGGTTGACTGGGTGGTTCTTTTGCCGGTCTTCCTGAGCTTGCTCACGGAGAGTTACTTGCTCAGTGGAGTTACCTGGCAGCTGGGCTCAGCTAAAACACCAGGATGGCTGTGTTCCTTCTTTCCACACGATGTGTCATTATTCAGTAGCCTAGACTTGGGATCCCTGTGATAGTAACAAGTATATACCGAATAAAGACAGAAGCTGCCAGGCCTCTTAAAGCTCTGATTCTTAGATGCCCAGCACTATTTCCATAGCATTCTGTTGATCAAAGGAAGCCACAAGGCCAGCCTAAGTTCAAGGAGATATGGCTTGTACTTTTGGATGGAAAAGGCACACAGACAGAGAGATGATGGGAATTGCTGGAGTGTCATCTTTGAAGACAAGCAAGCAACTACAGTTAAGCCTCTGGCCACAACAGTGCACACTCCTTGCACATGCAGAATATACCATCCCCCTCCCAAGACCCCCAAATCTCGTGCAGTTACAGCACAGCTCCAAGTCCTGGATTTTATCATTAAATCTGTTCCACATGTGGACAAGTCTCCACAGATTCAGTTACTCAGATGCACCTGCTCAAGTGCAGCTCTTGATATGTGAACAAACATGACTGGTTAATCTGCCCCCCCCCCCCCGCCAGCCCACACATACGTGCAAGAACCAATAACGAGATAGGGGCAGGGCAAGATAACTATAACAGATGCTCCTGTTCAAGACAGGGGCTATTGAAGGTGCACGGAGCTACTGGTCCATAGCAATTCTGAAACCTGGTCAGGGACATATTTTTAGGGCCCCTTTCTCTGGGGACAGAGAATGTTACTTGATTAGGGGCCAGCTCTGCCTTCTAGGAATAACTCCCCAACTCATTATTCTCATGACTCGTGGCTTGTGCAGGAGGCTCTTGACTCCACCCTCTGAGTCATTACCTGCTCTCAGTACAAATAAAGTGCCACCATTTCACAATTAGTGTACCATTTTGGGTCTCTAACAATGCATTCTGCTTGCCAAAAGCTGATCGGGATTTCTTAAAAGTTCAAGAGGGGCTGTGTAACCTTGCCATTTGCATGAACACATTCAACTGTGTATGTGGCACCGTTCAAGTCATTTGTATAAACTCATCAGAGTAATTACGTAATGAATACATGAATATTCTGTATAATTTATGTATGAAGCTGTCTTCTACTGCACTTAACCTGTGAAGAAATATTTCTTGTGATCTAAGAAGTGCAATAGTGTGTCTCTTAAATCTGTTCTTTTCCTTAGTCCTAGAAAGGAAAGGAGGACGTGGCTTCGTCCAGACCCAGAAGTGTAACTAGGTGCTATGACTGGCTTCAGAGGTGCATCAAAAGACGAAAAAAACAACAAGAAATAATTCCCGGAATCTCTCCCTCTCCTGGATATCTGCGGTAAAGAAATGAAACCTTCTAATTGGACACAGCATAGTGCCCTTGGAGAATAATACTAACAATACTTCAGCTCTCAGGCCCTTCCATGCTTCTGGGAAGCTTTCTCATAAAAGCTTTTGGTGAGAAGTCCAGAATCTGACAAACTATAGTGCATATCTAAAATTATTGCTGTGTACCCTAGTAGTAGACCTGCATTAAAATAGGGTTCCAATAATATAAATATTAATTGGAATATTATTGATCCTTTTCACCGTCCTTCCTATAATTACTTAAATAAGCATATTTTCATGGGGCTCCTGGGTGGCTCAATCGGTTGAGCATACAACTCCTGACTTCAACTCAGGTCATGATCTCACAGATCATGGGTTTGAGCCCCATGTCAGGCTCTGTCACTGCAGAGTCTCCTTGGTCTCTCGCTCTCTCTATCTCTCATTCTCTGCCCCTCCCCTGCTCATACATTCTGCCTCTCTCGCTTTCAAAAATAAACTTTTTTAAAAAGCACATATTCACTTCTAGACAGACTTGAAAGGGCATATGATAACATAAAGGAAGAATGATTTCATTTTCTTTGGCATTTTTTTTCTCTCAGTCAGAGCTAAATCACACAAGCATTGGCAAAGAAAGGCTTGAAAATCGGTGGAAGTTTGTGGTACTGTCTGTGTCATACTGGAAAATGATTTGTTTTTAATATTATGTATATTTTTCAGTTTTATATAATAGCGTATTTCTCCCAGACACTATGCTAGGCATGTATTCTAGTTTGTCCCCAGATCCTCCGAGCACCCCTTCAACATTATCATTTTATAACTGAGCTCAGAGATATGAGATACCTCATGTAAAGTCTTATGCCTGAATGTGCTATATCTGTCATAATCCAGAGCCATAACCCTGTCCCACCCATTCCTTACCTTACAGATTTACTACTTTCCCCTACAGTGTATTTTATACCTTCTTCTACTCTGTCCAATAGCTAAAACTGACCACAAAGTTCTCACTAAATAAAATGGCGAGTTCTTATCTGAAATAACCAAGATCAGATAATTTGAAGGAGAAAGCTTACTCGAGGATAATGTATTATTTTAAGGGCATCCCTCAGAGTTATAATGATAAATGAAATTATATTACGTTTCTCAATAAAGGGGAAACTATGTTCTCCAGACACATAAAATTAGTTCCGAAATTAAAAATTCAGAAGTTAGACGTAAATGAAGGCCATCAATTAATTTTTATAAAAGAATTGGAGCCATTTTGAAAAAGTTCAATCGTCTCCTAAATGAAAATTAGATAAATAACTTCATTTTATTGAGAAAAATTATTATGATCTGAGAGATAGAACTAGAGGCTTTTTGCCTTCAATTAAAAATATCAATCCTCCAGCGGAGTCCCCCAAATTATTCATCCACAAACGAGCACACACTGAAAAGAGGATTTCACCTTGAGAGCAAAGGAGCACGAGCTGACAGAGATGCTTCTTTTTATTTGTGATTCCATTTTCATCGCTGATAATAAGATTTTTTTCATGCCCTAACAATAGTCCAATAAATATTTAAGTTGTTAAAAGCTACAGGTACTGTCTTGTAAGCCGTAACCTACATTCCAAAGGGACCTTAAAACAATGAACATATTTCCCAAGTACTTTAGGGTTTCCTAGATTTCAGTGTCATCTTACGGCCTCTAGAAAAGTCACTGCCTGTTCAATTCTTGGTAAAGTGAATAAGGAATTGGAAGCTATGCTCTCTATTACCATGCAGTTGGCAAGAGATCTAGAAAGAAGCTGTGTGGCTTCTTAATCACTCAGAATTTGAGCATCCGCCCACTGATAGGCAAAGACACAAAACTGTGGCCCTTTTATGGTGTTCCATACCTTCCTGGTCTCCATGTTTCTTGGAAGTACTAGAGGGAAGAAAACAATAAGGTCTTTCTGTGTCCCTGGTCATCCTGTTAACTGACCCTGTTTTTTCACTACTTGAGAAGCATTTGTCAGTGTGCGCTCAACTAATTTAAGGAACCAGAAACACCTATGAACTCTGCAGAATATTTCAGGATAGAACTAAAAGTGACCAGCCCATTTGTTTCCATCTTCTCAGTGGCAGAAATGGCCTAAATCCCAAGTACCATAATCTAAATGAAACAAGATAAAATGGACTATTTTCTGTGTCGTACCGCTGTTTCCTTTCTTTTTCTAAGGCATGAAAGCATTTGCCGAAATGTGATATCTGTAATAAAAGCCACAAGGAAAAGGGGGAGAAAAAGGCAAAACATCCTTGCACAGTGATGGTATCCGATTACATGTCGCCTACCCACACAAATTGGTCCCAGCAGTTTTCTCTTTAATTCAGGATTTATGGAAACATCTGAGATTATAAAATTAACCAAACAAAAACAGATGCTATAATTGTGAGGGGCCCAATTCTTGGATGAATCCCAGAGCTAAACATTAGTACATGGAGTGGAAACATTTTTACTTAAGCTCTTATATATCAGTTTACAAGCTGATGTGAATATTCCACAGGAAAAGAACTATCTTAAACAGCTTGGAGAAATGAAATTATGTGTACGTAAGTGGCCCATTTTTCTCCCATTCAAAAGGAAGGCAAGGGCTATTAGAATGATAATTTTCTTGAGTTTCTTAATAATATAAGATCTCCCACCTATATTTACAAGTCTGAAGGAAGACTGGGGGAGAACCATGTTTTTGATACAGCTCCCAAATTATGCTTTTAGATTACTCTGGGGTGATATTTAATAACTCCAGTGTCCTCTATTTTGCTTATTTATTGCAGAAGACCAATTCTGAGCAATATTTAGCATTTGATCAGAGGTGGTATCAACCAAAAGGGGAAAGAACATCTTTATATTTAAATAAAAGTAACCATGTAAAGGTCATAGAAAATGCCCTTCTAGTCTAGGCTACACTTAGACGTTGTCAAAGACATGGAATTATCCTCAGGAAAAAAATGACATGAAAAATGAAGTTTGCTTGTCATATTTCCATGTAAGGGCTGAGTGTGGTTATAGTAATTGACTCCTTGTGGTTAAGCCTTTGCCAAGACTGTTCTTACGGTAAAAATACGAAGGAAATGAGAGACTTAAGATAAATCAAAAATGTGTTCTTTTTAGGAATGAAGAGCCTTTAAGTGATCTAAGATGCTTTTTCTGTAAGGTAGTTTCTCTGAATTCAGGAACAGGGGGCAAAAGCTATGGTTTTAAAACTGGGTAAAAGGGTTTTATAAACACACTCAGAGAAATGTCAGGATAATACCTCCAGGGGACCTTGGCCAAGATTTGTTTATTGGATTTACACAACTAAACCAATCATGATTAAATCGCCTCAGGGCCAAAGTTCAAAGGGATAACAATCAGAATGCATAAAAAGTAGAGCAACAACTGGCATGTATTAAAATAAATAAGATGTCAACATAAAGAGATGTGTCTTTCAGTTCTTTATAGTACTGCTCATAGAAGGTCATTAGAAAAGGATTGGACCAAACCATGGTGAACAAAAAAAAATCCCACAAACAAGGGCCTTCCAAAGGAATCTAATTTCTTCCTGAGTTCTTTATGGATGAAATGTGGTAACTGTTAGCTAGAGCCCTCCGGCTGATTTATACTTCAATGAAGTTGAATAAGCAGTGTTTCCCACAATGTATTCCAGGAAACACAAAACCCATGGAATGTTCATAAGTATTAGCTAACTGTTCTCCTCTGCTACCAAGGTGAGTCATCTAGGAAACACGGGTTTAAATCTGGTTTACCAAATTGTCTTCCTAGAATCCAGGTTTCCCAAGTGTATTGGACAGCAGAGTCCCTTTTTCTGAGGCAAGTCTTGCAGGAAGAGTGTTCCTTTGGAATACACTGTGGGGAACCCAAATCTGTGTTAACTATTGTACAAGTTCTATACGTGGTTCTAGGTCCCAAGGTGAAGAGAGCTGATTGGTTGGTCCATTCTGACCCGAAGTCCCACTCAGCCCCATTTTACTTCCCTAATAGTCAGTCTTCCTTCACACTCGAGAGCTAAACCTTCATCTTCTTCTTCATCAAGTAATGATCTGACTCTCCTTAAACAAAGATAAAAATGCTTTCTAATAGCCTGTTTTCTTTCACAAATTTGCACACAACAGAACTGAAATTGTGATGTGAAAGAACATAACACTTACTCAAATATTTTAGGTACTCTCTCTCTTTCTCAAAATAAATAAATGAATTTAAAAAACAGAGAGGAGGGAAGGAAGGAAGGACCCCATTCCTTACTTGCTTATAATGACAACAGCAAGAACTCAGCTTAATTTTCTAACTGCAAATTCAATCCTGACTTCACACATTTGATTCATTTCCTGGGCTGCTGTGATGGCTCATTTGATGCGTCAACTCAGCTGGGCTAAGGGATACGCAGAGAGCTGGTAAAAACATTTTTTTCTGAATGTGTCTGCGAGGGTATTTCTGGAAGAGATTCACATTTAAATTGTAGACTGAGCGAAGAAGGTCCGCCCTCACCGACATGAATTAGCATCACGCAATCCACTGAAGGCCCAAATAAAACAAATAGGCAGAGGAAGGGCAAATTTGCTCTCCCAGCTTGAGTCAGGACATCTATCATGTCCTGTTCTGAGATACTGTTGCTCCTACTTCGCAGACATGTGGACTCAAGCTGAGACACCATCGGCTCCCTTGTTTCCCAGGCCCTAAAGTGTGACCTGGAACTACACCAGCTTTCCTGGTTCTCTAGCTGGGGAATGGCAGATTATGAGACTTCTTGGCCTCTGTAACCATATAAGCAAACCCCCCCATTATAAATCTCTTTATATATATTCTTGTGTATCTTCCTGGTTCTATTTCTCTGGAGAATGCTAATATACCTGATATAAGAAATGGTGGTCCTCTATATCAGCTTCAGAGAGTACCATATGTGACCAGCTGACTGGGCGGATATTTGACAGGACACGCATTCTCTTTTGATACAAAATCCCTTATTGTTCAATCTGGTTAAGTTAGCAATCACTAGGAATATTTGCATATAAGCTCTAGACTTTGTCTCTTCTGTAAAAAAAAAAAACCAGATGGTCAAAAATACATTTTCTACACATACAGTTTTCATTAAAAAAATTTACAGTCTATTTATTTCTCTGCCTGGTCACGTAACAAAATGTGGTTCTGAGAATTTTGGGCATCCTGCCTAAGAAATTGGTTTCAGGGTCAGCTTTTATCAGTGTCCTAAAATGAAAGAGAGGGGAAAACGTAAGAGAGAGAGAGAGAGAGATGAGGAGGGGCAGGGAGAGAAAGCTATATTTTTGGTTAAATGATAGGAAAAAATAGAAAACAGATTTGAAATTCATTTATCTAGAAAGTTAATTGAGTTTCATGCTTTACACTAAGAGTTAATGCTGTCGAACATTAATATTATCAAAATGTGCTCACAGTTTTTCCATTTTCAGCAAACATTAAGCAAAAGGCAGTACATTCTGTTACATTCGATGAAGGATAAGAAGATAAAACCCATTTCAGCTCTAGAAATGCCCTTGACATATGTTTTATAGGTTGCAAACCCTATAGTTCATACCTGGTGCTGCCAAAGGGTATCACGGGGACACCTTTAACCTCTACATAATCTTCACTAATTCCAAAACCTGCGCTGGAAATTCACAATGTAAGTTCAAGCAGTATGCTTGCTATGAAATACAGTTGTAATACATTCCCTTGCCTTCTCTTCTGGTTTGCTACTTTTAAGCCCCTCCCTACAGAAATCCTAGGCCCTCCAATGGGTCCTATAGTGTAGAAGAGAAAAAGATCAAGCCCATATGGAAAGAAAGGGCATGAATAGAATGTATGAAAACCTCAGAGAGGAGACATGATTGAGCGTTATGTTACGGCTCTGTTCGAATTTCCCATGTGGGGGTTAGGGCAGGGCAAAGTCCTGTCACAGCAAAGGTCTGGGTGGACACTGAAAAGGAAGGGAAATTTCCAAGAAAGATCAGGAAGACCACTATGACCCCAGGTTTTGCATGACCCTGGGGGAAATCGTTTGCGGGTATGTGGTATGGAGTGGTGCTCCAGGAGATCTCCTGAAAGATCGGGGTCCCTGGCTGAGTAATAATATTAATTGTTCCCTTGGGGGGTTACATCTGGAAAGAACAAAATAAAATTCTTTCTGAATAGAAAGTATTCTCTAAAGACTAAATAATGGCAAAGGGCTCTCCAGCTTGTATGTATTGGTGAGTGCTTTCTCACTTTGCTATCTTTCTTGCCGGACTGTTCACAGGCACTTGTGAATATGTGTCTAATTTTCTATCTCTCCATTTGTCTTTCTCTTTGTACTGTAATCAGCTTGTCTCCAGTTCTCACTTCCACTGATATCAGAAAAATGTCTTCCTTTCTGCAGATCTTTGCATCTCTGTTAGTCCATCTTATTTAATTTCAGGCTCTCTACAGCCCTTCCCATGTTCTGTCATAGATCTTACTTTGAAAAATCTATTGTGTTTTTTAGGTTCTCTCCTCAACCCTGCCCTGTCCACCTCTCTGACATCTCATTTCTTTCTCTGCTCTGCAACGTACCTCAGCCTGCTTTTATTTAATACTCTAGAAAGGGCGAAGTGAGAAAGAGTGAGTGTATAAATTACAGAAAGAACCAATCTCTCTACCACTAAACTGGTGTTCTACTGATCTAATTTGTCAATAGATTGTTTAGTACCTCACAAAATCAGACATGCACAATTGGTAGTGAAAATTGACCACATTGGGAGACGTAAATTCCCTTTGATTGCAAGGCCAAGAAGTGGCCATATGCGGGAGGAGAGAAAAAATATTGATGGAGCCGCATTTGCTTAAGGGCTTAACATCATATTACAGACATTTCGTGAAAGTGTTGGGTCCCAGCTCCCCAGATGCATTTCGGAGGACTGAGCAGTGTGAATGTAATGAGAAATGAAGCCTTTAAATACTCTTCCATATGTGCCTGTCTTCGTGTCTACTGAGTATCACGTGAGCATGGGAGCGCTCCACAGACACACACAAGGACAATATAAACTACTTCATATGCTACAGCACTTCCAACTGAAAATGAGTATTTGTCAGAAAGACACAGGTGTGTTCCCTATGTCTTTATGTAATATAGCTGCTATGGGTTTGCTGAATGTCTCTCATTGATGCCACATTCTTCTGAAGAGGCGAATATAGGTCTTTTGCATGCAACATCTTTTAACAAGTGTTTTGAGATGGTGAGAGCTTTTACCATAAAAAAAGTATCAATGAGGAGCGCTGAAATGTTATGATCAGGAAAATTACCATAGCTGTAACTTTAAAATAGCTGAATGTTCTTTTTTTTTTTTTTTTTTTTAGGTTTTGATAACCTGTACAAACAGGTTTCACCATTTCAAATGACTTTAGAAGCTCTGGATTACTTTTAACCTCTGCCATGCCAACAAAAACTATTTTACGAGGGCTTGTAAGTACAGACCTAACTTATATTTTTCTTGCAGGCTTTCCTTTCCTCCTTATTGCTTCTTTTTTACTTCCTTTCTTCCTACCACTGTTTTACACCAAGTCTCTTGATAAACTTTAACTGCACTGACTTCATTTATTTGTGACCCAAATTTATAATTCTTAAACTTCTCTCAGAAGACATTTCAGGGAATCGTGTAAAACAATTGCTTGTGCCTCCAACAAAACATGCTAATAGTGTCTTCTAACTCTGTGTTTATATAAGCTTTCCTTCCATCCATTACAACCAATCAATGGCTTATCAGATTCGGCAAGCTTGAAGCATGAGCTTTCCTGTTTCCGCTAAACACTGAAATACGTCCTTTGGAATGATGTCATTTGGTCTGTCCTGAGCTAATCAAGTTGCTGCAAACCAGGAAAGCCCCTACTGTTTAAAAAGATAGGTAGATAGGTGTATGGATGGATGGATGGATGGGTGGGTGGGTGGATGGATGGATGGATGGATAGGTACATAGATAGGTAGGTACAGAAAATAAAAGAGTGCTTCTTGGAAAAATGAAGAGATGCAAACATATCAAAAAATAAGATATTCTTTCCTGTTTTATTTTGTTTTGTGTAACTCCCTGAGCTTCTAAGTTCTTAAAGACGGATAATATAAGAAAAAAATTGCACTTCAGTGGGGCCAAGATGAAGTGAGGGTACTGGACATTCATGACTTCTGTACATATGAAGAGCAATTTCTGGGCAAAATTAGGACTCTTATCAGACACAGACGCACATACACAGGTAGGATACACACACACACACACACACACACACACACACACACCTCACAGGGTGATTCTTACACACCCTGCCTTTTCTACTACTTGATTAAAAGACTAGACATTTCCCCTTTGAGATTGGATCTGCTGCCTAATGTGCTGTAATTGCCACAGAGTGCTTGGTATGGCAGCAATGAGCACTATTCTGTAATAAATTTGGGTCACTGCAGAGTTCATCACGCAGTCCTTGGCAACAGGAGATAAAGCGCTGGTTAGTTCATCTCTAGCTTTACGCTGTGGTGTCACCACTTGTCCTGCGTAGTGATATTAATAGAGGTAAGTGGATGCCAACTGTCCATGTCCTAGGTCTTTCTCTTCCCACTGCCTACATAATCTTTCATCCCTAGGAAACACTGCTCACCACAGTAATGCAAATCACAGGGCGCAAGCATGAACTGCCAAGAAAAAGACAATTCCCCGTTTCTTTCACTCCTTTTTATTACCTTCTATTTCTTCAAATCAATATTTTAAAAATCTTTCAGTTCATGTAAGTTGCCTCATCTATTTCTCTGGTGAAAAAACAAATAGAGCTTGGTGTAGGGTTTTCAGAGGTGCTGACTCCAATAGCTAAGTGGTCAAATGAGCTTAGTGAGTGCGTTTCTTTAGAGCAATGTTTTCTTCCCTTGCTTCATTACCCTTCCACTTCAGAGCTGGCTTATTTACAGATAGCTGATCGCAGCAATGAATTCCTGCCACCTCTGAACACATTTTACAAGGCTGCCAGCAAGATTTAACCCTCCGCTTCAGTCTGCACCATGTTCTAGTCGTTACTTTCCAGGTTCTTCTACGTCCACACCCACATCACACTCTCTTTCTCCCTCTCCCCCCGCGACCGCTCACCATGCACTGAAAAATCTAACACCCATTAATTCTCAAACTCTCTTCTGTGAAACTTTCAGAACTCATTATTGTAATGCAATACAAGGAGGATTCAATAAAAGGAATTAAAGCAATGGAGCAGAAATCAAAACTCAAAGAATTAGCGAGACCACACGGCCACCTTTCAACTCCAGCACACATATTTAAATCAGGGGGCCCCATGCAGTGGGCTTCAGACAGAGGGCTGAGACATGCATTTCGGTTTTGAAGATCCTTGCCTTAAAACACGTTTGAAGCTTTTAATAAGTGAGTTAGGACTGTGTAAATCTTGTTAAAGCAAGGAAACATGAAGTGCACAGTCGAAAAGGCAGCCTGTTAGTGCTCGGAGGGAAATAAGTGTCCTCATTCTGCTCTTACATCAACATCAGTGGTGAAGCAAGAATGCGCACTTTACCTCGCTTCCCATTGATGAAAATTCTCTACCTTTTAAAGAGAGAAGAGGTTCTACCATGAACAGGCACCGTGCTTACTATTTATTTATTTATTTATTATTTACTTTCACAGGAGCTTTTTTTTTTCCTTCTAAAAAGATTTCTTTAATCCTATGTAAATGTAGAGTATAATCTTCCACAGCTGTGACCAGTTACAGAGAAAATTCTCACGACTCAGACTTGTCATGTAACAGTAAATCCCTCAAAACGAAGGAAGAGGCTCAAACCAGCAAAAGACCACCCCAAACTGTTTTGTCATCAACAGGAGGCAAGAAAAAAAATGTCCCAAGGGTGTGGGTCCCCCAAGAAACCAAAGACTAAATGTCTGAGACATATGGTGGGTTTTGATGGTACCAGAGAACCCAGTTCTCAAAGTCCTATGTGCCACCAGATTTTCCCACAGGCAAAAAAAAAAAAGACTGTGTCTTAATTCCCATTGGCACCAAATATTCTTAAAGAGGCACAAGTAAGTAATAATTTTCTGAGGCATACAACTACAATTTTTAATAGTTAACCATAGAATTGCAGATGAGAAACTTGTTTTTTTGTGAAGTTTTATTTATTTTGAGAGAGGGAGAGAGAGCAAGGAATCAGGGGAGGGGAAGAGAGAGGGAGAGATAGAGAATCCCAGGCAGGCTCTGCACCATCAGCGCAGAGCCCGATGCAGGACTCGAACTCACAAACCGTGAGATAATGACCTGAGCCTAAACCACAAGTTGGACGCTTAACCTCCTGAGCCACTCAGGCACCCTGGACAAATTTCCTATCTACAGGTGACCTTGAGCAGCTCACCTAACCTCTCTGGATCTCACTTTCTTCCCCTGGACATGGTCTATTCTTGCATGATTGCTGAAAAAACTGAATGAGCCAATAAAACCCCAGCACGTGGCACAGGGTACCCACTTAACAAATTTCAAGTCCCTCCTATCCCCATCCTGAGAGGCAAAAACCATGTCTTGTTATATAGAGAAATTGTATTTTAATAATACTGGCAATAGATTTGGAATTACATCAAAATATAGTCTACATTCAACACACTATAGACTGTTGGGGTGCTTATTGCAGTGAGTCTCATTGTGTTTTCTTCCTCTCTCTTATTTTTTTTTTTTTCCAGCAAAAAGAACGCTAGAGTCATTTATTTCCTTGCAGGAACACTGTGGATGTCTTTGTAAGTCTGATAGCATTATCTGACAAATAATCAATGTTTGGCTGTAACCCGAGGGCCTCCAGAGCTAGAGGACATTACTCAGGATGGTATCATGGGGAAGAAGGGAAAGCCAGCTCCATTGTTTTCCATGTGGAAATTATCATGTGATTTTTGCCCAGGTCTCTCCATCATAACACTTCATATAGCACTGGATCTGGAGCTCAAAATTATTTTGATTATTCATCATGTCTTCCTTTGTATCTAGACAGCTTTTCGTTCACCCACTGACTACAGCGCAAGCCCAGCTGAATGTTTGCTGACGTGTATTGGTGAAGTGACAGGAAAGCTGTTATGTCTTTATGCTCTTCACTTTGCAGAGGTTAAAGTGACCTTTTAACAGACCCACAATAAAATTGGAATCTGAAAAGAGTATAGGGCCCAGGTATAAAACACCCTCCGATGCAGCCGACATAAATACTAATAGGATGGAATAATTTGAGTGGACATAGGAAAAATAAATCAGATTCGCTCTCACTTAAATATATAAAACTATTGTAGAGACACAGACCATGACTAAAGGTGTGATTTATTTCTGACAAAGCCCAGTAAAATTGAAATACCTAAAATCATATTCCTTGAGAAAAGCACACATGTTCAGAAATTTTTCCTTGCTTCCAAAATATGTTCTTTCTCTGTTATCTGCTAATGGAGAATCATAAAGTATACAGGCTGTTATGAAAAATTCCCCAGTGTATCCTTTGAACTGTACGAGGAGCAAGCATATAATTTACACATAAGGTCTTATGTCATAAATACATGATATTCTCTTGTCTTAACTGCCCGATTTTATATAATATACTGCACAGAGAAATCTGGAGTTAGGCAGAAAAATATTTACACTTGAATGGGAAAGGGGCATACGTTAGCACTACCTAATGAGTTCTTTAATATATGTATATATATATCTATATATATATACACACATATATACATAATGGGTTCTTTAATATATGCAGACAACTGTGAGAATCTGGGGCATTTTGGTGACTATAACTACTTTGGTCATGATTTTGCAGGACCGGCAAAAATCAGAGCCATTGCTGAAGTGAAGAGTGAAAAATACAAGAGGACACCCCTACTGAGATACAAGAGTTAGGGAACAGCAGAAGAGCAGAGGAGAGAGAAATCCAGGGCAGCCCTGAGGTCACCGGAGACCATTGAGAAATTGGTAATTATTAAGAATATCCACATCAGGAATGATGGTTGCACTGACAAGGGTATCCTAGACAACAGGCTTTAGAATTTAAGACCTCGACCTATGACACAGAGGTCTGTGAAGTGAGCTACCCTCGGAATATGAACCATATAAATTAAGTTCTGAATTCCTACTCTCTCACTGTGGCCAGCCCTACAAAGCAGCTGAAGTCCTAAGCATCTGGGTGCAGACTCCAATCAGTAGACTGTCACCACGAGGCCTGCATTTACGACTCAAAACAAAGGTGGTTCTCAGAACAGCCAGCTTATAGCACCTAATCTTGGCACTTTAGGGGATGTTTGAAATGTTTCTACCATTCAAACTCTTTTACTGTTTGAACCTAAAAGAGCATTCTGAAGAATATGGCAAGAATGAAAACAAGCCACGTAGTAAATTCTAGGCATTATAAGAGGCTTTTTGAAATGTCTCAAATTCCAATGTGGAGAATCCAAAAAAAAAAAAAAAAAAAACACTGCAAAAAGGGAAAATTGCCATTTTTAATTTACAGTTTGGAAAAGGTGAATAAGAAATCTAGAAAAGAAGTTGTATAGTATCTCTTAATTTGGGGAACAAATCAAAAAAGGTGATTATTTAACAAAGAAGATGGTAATATAAATGGCTTATCTCAAAAACCCTCACCTATCAGGGGTGTCTGGGTGGCCCAGTCAGTTAAGTGTTCAACTCCTAATTTCGATTCAGGTCATGATCTCATGGTTCAGGAGTTTGAGCCCCATGTCAGCGCTCTGTGCTAACAGAATGGAGCGTCCTTGGGATTCTTTGCTCTCTCTCTCTCTCTGCACCTTCCCGGCTTAGGCATGCTCTCTCTATCTCTGTCAAAATAAATAATTTTTTTAAAAAAAAATCTCATCTATCCTGATTCATTCAAGTGAAAGCATTTATTAAGCACCTACAATAAATGTTTATTGAGCATCTAATACATTACAAATAAAGTAAGTCTATGTAACATCACTCTTGTAAGAAACAGCTCAGTCACAAATCGATGACTACATTCAAGAGTGTCTCCCTCCTGGCTCTTAAATTGAGGCTCATATTTGAATTCATTTTTGGTCTTCTCTGTCCACAGCATCTTAATGTGTATTCCATACCCTCTCTAAGGCAGACCCACAGGCCCGCTCAGTTCAGCCATTTTGAAAATGTGCCAGGCTGCGTGAGGGGCTCCCAGAGGCTCCTGAAGTAAATTGTACAGGAGCCTCACAGCCTATACTTTAAATGACCATCCTAAACATACCTTTCAGATTCAAGAAAACTCATGTCATGGTTCCCAATGTTCTATAGCAGGCAACAAAGAGACAGAAGATAATGATTTATTATATGAATATCTCCCAGAAAGGGTCCATCAGAGTTGACATCTATTGACTAGTATGTCTTTCTTCCAAATGCACACCAATGGAAGGTCGGGAATGTTTTAATAGTGATTTCTACATTCCTTGACCAGTTGGAAGAATAGATATGGTATCAACCCAAATCTTAGAATTAATTGGGCAATCCTGTAAAAGCAAGAAAGCCTAGATGCCTTCTCTGGAGATCTGGACTCACTAGGTTTAGGGGTAGACCAGGATATCTGATTTTTTTTCTATTCTCTGGTAACAATGCTGCACAGCCAGGGCTGAGAAACACAGACGGAGAATTCTTAAATTCCATTTAAACTCATCATTCACAGACCCATGCTGTGCGTGGGCGGGAATCACAGCCACCTAGACAGAAAAGCTTTGATGGAGGGTGGTGAAGAAGGAAAGTGAAACACACAAAACATGGAATTTGACCCCAAAGCAGCTGAGGTCCCCATGGGACTTGACAGCCGAGTTCCCTGGGTTTCAGAGGGGATAAAGGAAGTCAAAGCTGCCATGGATGGAGTTAAAAGACTCATCAAAATAAAAGGATCTAGAGGTAGAACAGTAGTCTGCCAATTAATTCCAAACACTCAGCCATTCTGTTTAGTGCCTGGGTTGCTTACGGAACACTAAAATATAGCAGAGTGAGGTCAAAGGCTGTGATGTAGTTGTCCCAAATTGAATCAGCTCTGAGGAAATTCCATTCTGCTGTGAACCTTGAGCACACTTCAGATTTGTATGGAAAAGACTAAGGACTCCAGAAACTTCTTGGTAATGGCCACGCTGATGATTTGGCTATTAGTTACCACAAGGGTCACGTGTGCTTTGCGTTAAGTAACACATATGCCCAGAGAATGTGGCCCCATCTTTCAGTGACAACAATGATGTCCAGGAGCATTTGTTCCCCACCAGCACACATCAACTTCATGGCAGAGTCAGCCATGGGCCGTTGACATTGGGTCCCCATTGGCTGTCACCCAGGGACCACATCCCTATCAAGGCGTGGTAGGCACAGTCTGGGGCCAACAAGAGTGTCAGCGTTCATGAAGATGCTTTAATTCCTCTTAAAATCAGAAAAAAAAATTAAGTCCAAGAAGATGTTATTATATTCATCTTTATGCCAATACAGTTGTGAAATTTAACTTTTAACATTTTTACAGGGGAAAGGGCTCATAAAGGCAAAAGTGCCTAGGACGTGTGAAGGTCACAAGGCAGACCTGGTTATCCATGATCATGGCCAGCTGCATAATTCCAGGGTCTTTACTCAAATAAGAAAATGGGGGGTGGAGCACCTGGGTGGTTCAGTCAGTTGAGCATCTGACTTTGGCTAAGTCATGATCTCACCGTTCCCAAGTTTAAACCCTGTGTCAGTCTCTGGGCTGACAGCTCAGAGACTGGAGCCTGTTTCAGATTCTCTCTCTCTCTCTCTCTCTCTCTCTGCCCCTCCCCAACTCATGCTCTATCTCACTTTCTCTCTCAAAACTAAATAAACATTAAAATTTTTTACAAAGAAAAATGGTAAGGGCCATTGTTCAAAATGCTATGGATTTCAACAGAGCATTACTGCAAGCTGGCAAGCATTAATGCAACTGCCCTTCTTAGCTGCCCAAGGGTACCACAATACTGTTAGGAGCTAGTATTTCCTGAGTGAAGACCAGCATCTTCATCTATGTTTTACCTCATCTTTCCACGCTTCCGATCCCCTACTTCCTTCACATGACTCCTTCCACCAGAGGTAGGCAATGAGAAGACAAGAGTGCTAAAGGAGTTTATGGCTGCTCTAAGCACTGGGCTGAGAAATCTCTGTCTCTTTGTGACCATCATTACTTTGATGATACCGTATGTTCCAGTCTGTCATTGGCCAGAGGATCTTTTTCTCCTGCTCACCCACCAAGGTAACGTTTAGTGACCTTGAAAAATAAGCATTAAAGACATCATGCCTTATCTCAGCACATGTCGCTGTCACCAGGGAAGGCCTTCCCCTTCCTATTGCTTTGAAACATACCATGGTTGGTAAAGGAATCTCCGCTGTTAAACCTGCCTCAACACAAAGTCGGCGTTATTTATTTATGATGTTACATGAATCATCTGCACTTTCCCTGATAAGGCCTGGGTTGTGTGTCTTTCATTTCAGCTGACATTTTGCTGCCATTTGCCAGGCTAAGTAACTACTCTGCAATCACTCCTAGCTGATGCACGGTCATTGTTTTGCACAAAATGGATTTTTAAGTCAGCTGAAAGGCTTTGTGAAGAATATAATTTGACAAAGTAAATTTTTGCCCATATAACAGAAGTCAGCCAGGGCTGCACCAAATGTATTTTTTAAGATAGCTAAAAGGATTTCTGCACAGAGTTTGACAAAGTATTTTACTTTTGTGCACAAAGCAAAAATTGATTAGTTTTGAACAAAAAGGATTTCTCAGGGCGCTGAAAGGCTTTTCTCTGGAATTAAATATATTCTTCTGCTTGCGGGATAAGATATTTGAAAGTAGTGTCTTTGAGAAGACAAATAGTTGTCAGTGACATTTTTTTCTTCAGGAACAAGTTAAAAGAATCTAGTTAAATGACATTTTCAACCACCTAAACCTGGTTTGGCTTCAGATATCTTACTACACACAGAAAGATGACCCATTTTCCAGCTTCAGAGGCTTATTGCATGATTCATTGGCTTGTTTAATCCTGCCCCTAAATTGACAGAATCACTGAGTAGACATTTCACTGAACACTTTTCCCCATTTGGTTTAAGTACAGAAGACAAGAAATCTGAACAAAGTGGAAGGCAGGAATTTTGACTCAAATTGTTTAGCTTCGGGGAAATTTTGCTGACAACTATCCCTTGACCCACAGGGCTTCTATTTGAGGAGAGGAGGGGATTTGGAAATGGGTGGCTTGTATAAAACTGGATTCCTTTTTTTCCAGAACCATCGGTCTGCTGTCACAGAGAATTTTCAAGCTGGGAGATAAGCTGTGTGACCTGCTTTTCCAACATACTGTGAGAGTTTTCTGCACCTACATGCTCATGTGTGTGTGTGTGTGCGTGTGTGATTACACGTGCATGTTAGTGCAGATGGAGTAACATCAAGTATGTAGTGTGGCTAGGAAACCAATCAAATTTTTGAGTAGTGACTGTTTCTTAAATCCAAAGAATGTATTTTGGAGTACACACGAAAGTAGTGATAGGGGGGTAATACCTTGAATCTTTTTTATGCTTTTATAATTCACTGGTATAAATTTGGATTTTTTTTTTCCAGCTCAATTTGTAGTCCCTGAATAAGCTCATCACAGGGCAGAGTTAAGTCACCTCTGTTCCTAATTCCTTGCTTATGCCATTCATACAGAAGCCAAAACTAAATTTTCTTATTTAAGAATGGGGGCACTTTGGTGGCTTAGTTGAGCATCGGACTCTTGATTTTGGCTCAGGTCATGATCTCAGGGTCACGGGATCGAGTCCCACCTCAGCTGAAACTGTTTGGGGTTCTCTCTCTCCCTCTGCCCCCTGCCAGCTCACATGCATGTGTTCTCTCATGCTCCCTCTCTCTAAATATAAAGAAAAAATTCTATTACATTTAAAAAAGAATAAGTTGCTGATGCTTTAGAAATTATACCTCTTACTATATGCTTTATAACTATAAATTAAGAACAGTTTATTTTTAAGAGTTTCATTAATTAACAAGGCCACATCCTTGTTTATGAAACAAGTCTTCAGTTTGTTTACACTGACACCAAAGACTATAATACATAATCCTATTTTTATCCTCTTTTCTTGTCCAAAATCAAGGTAACTTAAGGTAAACAGAATCTTCTTATCAATAAGATGTTCTTTATCATGTTTTTTGAAAGCTATAATATTCAAATAAAGGAAATGGGAATCAGTGGGTCAGCTTTTTTTTTATCTTATTATTTGTCAAAAGGGCGAACACCCACCCACGCACATGCTCTCATACATACCATGATGGCTAAATTACTATGAGGGGTAAAGCTTGACAATGAATAGCCGGTAAACAATTTCTTAATGGACCAAAAATCTCTGACTCACTATCAAAACAAAACAAAGTAAAGTATAGCAAACCTACAGGATTTTGATGACCAAACTATTTTTTTTAAGTTTGTTTGTTTATTTACTTTGAGAGAGAGAGAGAGCACGAATGATGGAGGGGCAGAGAGAGAGGATGAGAGAGAGAATCCCAAGCAGGCTCCAAACTCTGCACTGACCTCAAATGAGGGGCTTGCTCTCATGACTGTGAGATCATGACCTGAGCTGAAATCAGATGCTTAACCAACTGAGCTACCCAGGCGCCCTGACAACTAACCTATATTTCACAAAAAGACTAACACAGCATAGCATACCACCTCATGTCCTGACTAATATCACATTGGGCCTGAACTATGTGGAGGCACAGTCAAGTCTACAAGAGCAGTATCTGGAGTCCATGGCTAATCTTCACAAGGCCATTTCCCATGGACACGAATCCAGGCCATAGATGAGTGATTCACCTTGGAGGGTAACTTTCTTGGTATGTGGTTCCAGGGTATATGAGCATTCATGACCCTGGGGACAACCACAGAATGACTATGACATAACCAGCAGGCATAACCAGTTCCCTGAGCTCTCTGAGAGAAGTGTTGGGGTGAGCACCTCACAAAGGACCAAGCAGTTAAATTCAAATGAGTATTTGATACGATACTAATTTTGAGAGGGAGTTGGTACTACTAGCCCTTCAAATGGAAAAGGCAGGAAGACCACCAAGTATCTTTAGATATTTCAGAAACAACAACTTAACAGCAATGCAAAAGTCAGATGAGCTCATAAGAGCCGATAAGGAGCTGAACGCTGACAGAAACATAGGAAAATATAACTGTCCGTGAGGGACTATTTGATTATGACAAATCATAGCATTTTCTTGGGAAATGGGAGAATATAAAGCTTCTGAGTTGCTGAGGAATAAATAGTCATGGAAATGCTAGATCATAACCATTGCTCACTCAGAAGTGGCAGCTAATGTTAAGATAGTCATGGCATGGAAGCAGGATGTTCTTCACTCAAATTCACAACTGTAAGCCCGTTGAAACACTGCAGCTACTTTTAAAGGTGCTTTTAGCGAGATATTTTCCTTCTGAGTCAGTCAAGTAATATTTTTTTCCAGTGGCGATACACTCCAGTGGGAGTGTGCATCACCACCTTTCAAAATTAACTAACATTAGCTCATGTTTGCTCAAAGAGAATAGCCTTGATGACTCTACGAACTCTACATACCAGGGGCAACTGGAAATAAATTTCTGCCATGTCATCAAAATAGGGGCTAGAATCCAATTTAGCTGGATTTGGGGGAAAAAAATAAGTAGCTGGATATTTCCAGCAACTGAGCATTGCTAACTCATACCTATTATACCTACATCTTTAGGTGCCATGCCCTTGCTGGGCCCCATGATGAAAAAAACCGAGACTCTGAGGAGCCAGTTAAGTAACTTAGCAGAGCCAGGTTTCAATTCCAATTCTGGCTAATGCCTAATGTCTACATTATAATGTGGCAATCCCATTTCTGGCACCCATTAGCCATGAACCCTTAGATGAGTTATTTATTTCTTCTCTCTGCTGTGTACACCTCAGTTTACTCATCTGGAAGGTGGTAATATTAATTCCTGCTACATGGGATTTTTATTTGGAGAATTAAATAAGAAAACACATGTAAAATATTTATTTAGCCTGGTGCCCGGCACAGTGGAATGGTGCCTATCTCTAAATTACCCAGTTGTGGTCTCATGTCAGGCCAGGGGTCCCTGACCCAGATCCATACATGAGGTTCAGAGTGGAAGAAAAACTCATGAAGTTGAAACAGTTAAGCTATGTCGATGTACAAACATGCATGCTTACAGTACGGGCTAAGTTTAAATAGCTGGGCAGGGGCAGGGGGCAGGGGTCGGATGCAGGGGGGAGGGGGCGAAGGCTGGCCAATAGAGTGAGAACCTACCCCCACCAGTAAAAGTGTGTGCCAAGATTTCACCAAGAAGAGAAGGCATCAAGGCACCAAGAAGAGGAGGTCATGACAGTTAAAGAGACCCTCAGATCCCTTTAAAATTCTTGTAACACCAAGAAAAACCTTAACAGAGCAACCATTGGTCAAATTCTTCCACTGAAAATCAGATTACTTCATTTGAGAATTAAAGACAAAATCACCTTCAAAACTGATACTTCACATTCCCTGCATAGGATATTGAGGCTCTATTGATGAGACGCTGGATGCCCATTAAGCTTTAGGTCCTTCCCAAATGGCCATTTTATAAAACCCCGATTTTGAAAGGGGAAAAAAATGTTTCAGGAAAACCTCCCATGCTTTTTCAAAGTTCTAAGAATACTAAATGAAATTCATCTAAGTTATTGGCAGCTTAAGCCATTGATTTTTTTAAATTATTTTTTAAAGCTTATTTATTTATTTGAGAAAAAGAGATTCAGTGAGCAGGGGAGGGGCAGAGAGAGAGGGAGACAGAATCCCAAGCAGCCTCCATACTGTCAGCATAGACCCTGATGAGAGACTCAAACTCATGAACCGTGAGATCATGACCGGAGCCAAAACCAAGAGTCAGGCAAGTAAATGAGCCACCCAGGGGCTTCTAGGCCACTGATTTTTACTGGGAAGTTGCAAAATGGTCATCTACTGTATTTTCCTCCCACATCATGTTTTTAAAATCTGGAAATGGCACAGAGAACTCCACACTTGTACCTTGCCTTCAAACACTTGAGCATCTGCCAATATGCCAACAATTGGCCAGCCATTTGTCAAGTGGCATTAAATGGTATGACCCTATTAGCGCACATGCTTATGAATATAAACCACAGTCTGCACCATTCTCTTACCGCTAACACTTTCTCATTTATGCCACCTGCCTTTGAGTTTGTGAACCTTGATACAGAAACGGAGAAAGATTAGAAAAGCAGCCATGCTCTTCCAATGTGGGAGCGTGATTCATCTGTCTACCTAATACAGCCTTATGAACTGGACTGTCATACACGGAGGTTTAGCTGCCATTCTGTGGAGGTGATTTAGTGTCCAAATCTTGCTAGATTGACAGCCCAGGAAATAAGGTGCAGTATCTATGCAGCAGGAGCAAGACAGGTTAGGGAAGTATTGACAAATGAATTGGTTTTTCCTAGAATCCCCCACATGTTTCCCTAACAGCAATGTGGATGATCATTAGCTAAAACATTTCACCACTGACAGTAGAAAATAAATCTTGGACTTAGGTTTTATGTGCTTCCTTCCATAGAACTGGACTCCGATGGCATCGAAGACTGACTGAGCCATTTCTTCCCACCTTATTTATTCACTGAGCTCCCTTATGTAAGAGGTACTGGGGAGGAAGTAGGAATAGAAAGCTTGTGAAGCTTTCAGACTAGTGGAGGGGTGAAAATGTGGGTCCTTTAGGCTCCTTTAGCCCTGATCAACCCCCCAGATACTACCCATGCCACAGACATCACCATTCTCCAATGTCCAACACCAACCTATGTCACTCACCATCCGTGTCAAAAGTAACCAGATTTATTTTTAAATATTATTTTTTAAACCACTTTTTTTTTTTTAAGTCTTTTGTCAAAGCCCAGAATGAACCATCCTATTTTGGCCTGAAATGTCATTCTTTACGAGGCTTCCTAGGTAACCATATCCCCTCAGTCCAATTTGCCACCCCCCTTCTGGATTCTGAAAGCAGTTCTGCCATGCCTGTTTGCCGGCAATTACTGTACTATGTACAGTTACTTACATAAATGCCTCTCCTACCAGCTCGTGTCCGATGTATCTGAAATGTTGGAAGAGAGTGGATTGAATGAGACTTCTTCCCAACCCCCAAAAAAGATCAGTCCACACAGAACCTGTGAATGTGATCTTATTTGGAAAATGGGTCTTGAAAGATGCCATTGAGTGAAGGATCTCCAGATGACATCATCCTGGATTCCCAGAGGGGGCCCTAAATCAATCGATGCTTCCTTATAAGAGACAAAGGAAGAGATGACCACCTGAAGATAGAGGTAGAGCCTGGAGTGTCATCAGTCACAACACTAGAGGAGGCAAAGAGAGATTCTCCCCTCCAGGCTTCAGAAAGTGTGGCCCTGCTGACACACATGTCTCAACTCTGGCCTCCAGACCTGTGAGAGAATATATCTCTGTTGTTGTGAACCACCCAGTTTGTGGCAATTTGTTAAGGCAGCTCTAGGAAACTAACAGAAGGTGGTATCCAATACATATTCACTTACATCATTATTAATTTGATTAATAACTACGTTAGGGCTAGATTGTTCCCCATTTCAGTGACTGAAAACCAAGAGAGGAAGCTACCAGCTCCTCAAAAATAAGGATGACAGAAATGCCTGGGTGGCTTAGTCAGTTAATCAAGCATCCAACTTGAGCTCAGGTCATGCTCTCACTGTTCCCAAGTTTGAAACCCATGTCTGGCTCTGTGCTGACAGTGCACATACATTCTATGTCTCCCTCTCTCTTCCCCTCCCACACTCATGCTTTGTCTCTATCTCTCAAAAATAAATAAACATTAAAATAATAATAAGAAGGATGGCAAGATCTAATGCTTTAAGCACAAAATCATAGGCTGTCCCTGCAGTCACTAAAAACTGGAATATTCCTTCCTCCAACGCCTTACAGAGGTATGGAAATGGAAAATTAAGTACGATGAAAGAGAGATTCCTGGATTGGCTCTGCTGGTTCTTGGGGTCACTGTGCATTGGCTGGTGCCCCAAAGTTGATCCTCAGACTACCAGCTAACCCCAATCCCTTAGGGAGCCAGGGAAAGCTCTTTATTTGCTTATGCCTAAGAAAAGGCACACCTACAGTAATCATTACTACACATTTTGTAATACCTTTTGCTGGCAAGGACCTCCTACTCCCCCACCCCCACCCCCACTCTGATAGAGTCTACCTACTGAAATTAACATTTGGATTCCAAACACATTTTTCAGAAATCTGTCAGTTAGGAAACTGTGGAATTATTTGCATATTAAGTTAAGGGAAAAATAAGTTAAAATAGTGTGTTCTTTTGAATGCCACTCTTAAAAGTTTACAATAAAGATTAGATAGACGTAAGTGAGAACTGAAAGATACAGACTGAAATCATAACCATAAATATTTCTAGGTAGTGAGAATGCTGGTTATACATTTTGTAATGTTTTTATTTATTTTTTGAAAGAAAGACAGTGAGAGCAGGGCATAGGCAGAGAGTAGAGGGAGAAGAGGGTCTGAAGCAGGCTCTGTGCTAACAGCAGAGGGCCCTATGTGGGGCTCCAACTCACGTGAGATTCATGACCTGAACCAAAGTTGGGATGCTTCACTGACTGAGCCACCCAGGTGCCCTACATTTTTTAACTGTTCCATTTCTGTATTTTTTAATTGTCCACATTTTCTCTATTAGATTTAAAAAAAAAAAACACATACTTGTAAATAATAAAAATGTAATAAAGATGCTACATTGAGAATATAACATCTTGACTATTGAGAAGCAGAGGTGAGCACTGATAGGGGAGATTAACATTTATTTGCATGCAGGTTGCCCAGATTTGAATATACAGACTTGGCACAGAGGGTAATAAGAGTATCAAGCCCATGAGGGAATGGACAGAAAATGCAAGGCTATGACTAGAAATTCAGGTTGTGGAAAGCAGACCTGAGCTAGAGTTTCCACATGACCTTGGGCAAATTCCCTAACTATTCCAATTAAATAAGATACTATAGAAAAATCACTTAGCATAATGTCTGAAACATAATAACCTTCAAGGAAGTTATCAGTAGTCTGTCAATTATCATCACATAGATTATCAATAGTTTAGATTGCCATAAAAATTTATTTCCAATGGATATTCCTTCATAAATTAATCATTCATTTCATATGAAGTGAAGCAGAACACAGTTGAGAAGGTAAATAATCTGAGGTTAAACATCCCCCTATTATTTCAGGGTAATTGATTCTGTGACTTATTTAAATCCTGACTCCAGTTCTTGAGAGTAGATATTTTCCAGCTGACCATATAATTATATAATATTATAATGAATTAATTTTCATATTTATGAGGAGAGCCTCTGGTTATGTCTCTTACAATATTTAGCAAGAATTAGGGTTTTTTTCAGATGTAAGGTCCATGGGATTGCTTAGCAGGGGGGAACTTTTGAGAGTTTTTACTGTAATCCATTATCTAATTATACAAAGGAAGAAATAATGCCTGATGTCCCCATAGCTGCTCAGCTAGATCGTGGTATGGAAGGATCGTGGTATGGCCTTGTATTCCCTTGACCAGGCAAGATCTTTCCTCTGGGCCATTCCAGTTAATCTCTGGCACAAAGACAATCACTGTATCCATTCTGCTTCCATAAAACCCATAGGAGTGGGGAACTGTCAAAGCAGCTTCCTGGGGACAATTCATGCCCAGACAAAGGCATTACATAAGTCAACCAAGACTCAGGTGATGGGTAACTGCTGAGCAAGGGAATGGTGAATCCACAAGAGGATTAGGTGAGTTTTTCTGATGCTTAATTTACTATCACTTGAGCAGATTAAGTGAGATTAAATTATGAAAAGCTTCATGATACCACTTGGTTTATTTTCATAGCATTGACAAATACATCATCGTTAATCACTCACAATGTCTCTCCTTCCTTACACCTATTCAGAACATGCTTGCCTATGGGATTTTGAAGATATGTGAAATATGAATTACCCCGCAGCAATGGTGGGGAGAATGGTGACTCCATGACACTGCCTTTAACCACCCTTCCTCTACTCCTCAAAATTATTTTTGCAGGGTCAAATAAAAAACTCTGGAAAAAAAATGTGAACAAAATGGAACTTCATCAAAGGAATTATACGTTTCTAACTCCCAATGTAGATAAAAAGAGTTTGGAAAGAATTTTTCCTCTTGCCTCAATATCAGGGAACTGAGACCAGAGCTGAGGTCAAGGGAGCACCAAGAACCCCAGATTTTAAAGAGAGGACCCACAAAATGCTGCAGGACAATTTTTCTGAGGCTTACAAAGAAGAGAGGAAAGCTACCATTAGTTCTAACAGCTACTTCCCCAGCCCCTCACTTCAGCCTTCTTCTTCCTCAAGAGCTAAGGTAGGAGATGGCAAGACAATCACTGGAGTCTTCAGAGAGATGGACTAATGTTAATATCCTACTTTACCCTCTCCTCCAAAAGTGACTGTGTGTATGCTAGGGGAGGGGGATAGCTTCCAAGAGACTCATTCAGAGAGACCATGAATGCCAGGGAGAAAGAGAAACCAGCATCTTATTCCCAGGTGGATCTTGAAGAAATGCAAAATTTGCAGGCTCAATCATGACCTGAGCAACAAGTAGTAAAGGTCATGGATGGACTTGACACGTATCTATAGAATTGGGGGGTGAGGAGGCAGGAGGAGCTCTAAAGACATGTACTCACTTGCTTCTCACTTGAGCATTTCTCAAAGGCAGAATGTTTACCAGAGCTGTCTGAGAAGAGCTTGAGTAGAGACCACACTACTGTGTCTAAGAAGAAAGTGAGGGAAGATGCCACCACTCTAGGATCCCACAACTTTTGAAGGGTACCATAAATGACCTCAGAGATTCTGGAAAGGGCCCTAGATGTTCTAGATGACATAAGCTGCCATAAAGCTACCCAGGTGGTTTTCAGGTGAATCAGGTAGAGAAAGATAAAGATCTGCTTGGAGAAAGGGTTTGAGGTAAGGATTTTCTAAAGTCTAAAGCAATATAAGGCTGCCTCCCTCTCTCTGAATTCTTGATACCAGAGGGGTTTGGATAGATAGCTGACCCACCAAGGCAAACAAACACATCATCTATGCAAAGTCAACCTCACCAGCAGAGGACAGGTGCAGAGTTGGAAATGAACCAAACCAAAATATGACAGGTCAAATAGGAGGTTGAGAGCAACTTCTGCTGCTGCCCTAGAAATGGCTCTATAGAGTGCCAGGCAAATATGTTTTCTAAACAGGAACAACCTAGAAATAAAACATTCTAAAGAGACACACTTACACAGGAGGTTAGATACTTCCCTCTGATGCTTATTACAGTTGTGGACCCTAGACTTGACACTCAGCAGCCAATACTCCAACTGACCACCTGCACTCACTCCCCAGATTACATAAGACTGAAGAGAAGAGAGAAGGGCAATCAGTAACCATTTATGACCCCCATGAAGTCTCCAGTCTTATGGGCAAGTACTGTGTTCACTGTGATATGCCACTTCTGCTGCACTTTGCAGCCAAGAAACTGAGGAGGAGACTCCAAGAGTTACTCATAGAGATTATGGTGATGAGAGGAAGAAGCAGAATTCTATTCTTGATTGCATACTGAGTGATCTAGCCCTTGCTCTATGGGATCACAGAAGACAACTACTGGAAAGAAATGACAGGGAATGGCAAAGAACTGTCCTGTACACAAGCCTTTTGCTAAAATGGCAAGAATTCATTTGTTTTCTGAAGCTTAAGTAGACTCTATAGAAGGAGGTTCACCTTTTGCCAAGACCCCATGAGCAAGGCACCACAAAATCAAGAGTCTACAGGGTAGAGCTGAGACATGAAAGACGGCATTGTCCAAAGCTAGATCTCCAAGGTCAAGGACAATGCAGTGGGGTGGCAGTACCGGGTACTCCATGGAGTTCATGCATGCATCCCATGCACTTGAAAGCCTTCTGTGAAGAAAAGCAGACAGAGCAGCGAGCTGCAGTGTCAGCCACTGAGTACAGTGACAATGGTCTCCTTTCAGCAGTTTCAAGGTGCTCCAGACTTATTCTTAAGTTATGGAATATGACCTTGAGATTTGACAAAGTAGTTGAAAACAGTGAATGAAGAAAAGTGTTTCCTTTTATACATCTCATACAGTTAGCCTCTTCAGTATGCCTCATTGTTTAAAGATAAATTTTATTTTTTAGAGCAATCTTAGATTCACAGCACAATTGAGTGGAAAGTACAGAAAGTTCCTAGATACCATTCTCTTACATATGCACAGCTTCACACTATCAGCATCCTACACCAGACTGTATTTGCTACAGTCTAAGAACCTGCACTGATGTGCTGTCATCACCCAGAGCTCATAATTTACACTAGGGTTCTCTCTTGGTATTATATGTTCCATGAGTTTTCACAAATGTATAATGACATGTACGGACCATTAGAGTCGCAGAGAGAATAGTTTTCACTGGCCCCTAAAAAAACCTTAGGTTCCACCTATAACATACATTTTCCATATGGATTTTCCACAGAACTGTAATGGAATCATTCAAGATTTTCATACCCTAACTTCTTTACAATGGTGAACAATAACCCTCTTTAAGAATATTTTTGGGTATCAAGGCCACCTGTGTCTCAGTCAGTTAAGCATCTGACTTCGGCTCAGGACATGATCTCACAGTTTGTGAGTTTGAGCCCTGCATCAGGCACTGTGCTGATGTTTCAGAGTCTGGAGACTGCTCTGGATTCTGTGTCTCCCTCTCTTTCTGCCCCTCCCCAGCTTGCACTCTGTCTCTCTCTCACTCAAAAATAAACATTAAAAAATATATATATTCTTGGGTGTTGCCTGGGTGGCTGAGTTGGTTAGGCATCTGACCGTTGACTTCAACTCAGGTCATGATCTCATGATTCAAAGGATCGAGCCCCATGTTGGGCTCTGCACTGACAGCCCAGAACCTGCTTGAGATTCTCTCTCTCCTTCTCTCTCTCTGCCCCTCATCTGTTTGCGCACCCTTTCTCACTCTCAAAATAAACAAATTTTTTTAAGAAGAATATTCTTGGCCTTTGGTAGTTGATGAAAAAATGGTGTTTTCTTATTATTTGTATGACTGTTTATTCCACTTTTTTGGTATGATGTACTCTAATATTCATGAATTCACTACATCAGTAATCATTGAAACAAAACCAGAAAGCATTTTCACATCTTTCCACTGAGGCATTTACTTATAACCCTGATGTGATCTATCCTGGGAAGAGAGTGATATTATCATCATTTTACAAGTGAAGCAAAGAGAACTAACATGCCCTGAGTGTTAAAGCCAGTGGAAAAACTAAAATTAAGCAAATATAAGAGTCTTGTTTAACACAAGTACTTCATGCCTACAACACAAAGAAAACTTTTCCCTAAACATGCTTATCAGGAGCCTACTTTCTTTTATTTTAAGTGGAAAAGAATTATAATCCATCATACTTTAATACAAAGTCCCTGGGCAATTTCTTAAAAGGTAACTAAAATACAGCAAACTGCCTACATATTAAGCAACAAATTACCATGTTAGCTTAGAACACACTTAAAATATTGCTTCTTGATTCCCAAACAATGACTATAGTTAACCAAGAGTTGTTGTTGCATGGTCAGCATGCTTTCTAAATGCCCTCCACGACATTGTGAGGCCCTAACAGTTGAAAATGGAATATAATTTGAGACCAGTCTAGTATATCATTTAGTTCAAAACATTGTGCTAAGTTTTAGGTCCACAAATATATGTATTTTTTAACAAACAGGGGCTGAAATCTTGTTAAAAAACATGTATGCTCTGTGAAGTTTGGATAAAAACAACAAGGCAGTGTACCAGGCAATAAACCCAGAGACATTCTGCAAGGCACCCCTGAATGTTGTTTGAAAGCCACATCTAAAACAGCACCTAGAAAAGGGCAATCTACTTGGTGAACTATCAGGAAAGCACTTAGAAAAATGACACCCATGTTGGATTTCTAAATAAAATGGAATTCTAAGGAAACCTATTGCTCTATGTGCACATCAGTTTTAAGAGCACATCTACCAAGTATGGAAAAGTATATTGATATTGAAGGCCTTTAAGGAAATTTAAATAATCACTTTTTCTACTTCCAGGGACTATTAGCCCTAATGAGGAAAAAGTAGGCAACTAATGTTTAAGAACTGGACTGAGAAGGAGTCTCGATGACTTCCTTGGGCTTGGTCATGGCGTTGTGGCTATGTGGGGCAATATCCTTTTGATTAGGAAGTACATGTGTAAGTGTTTAGATGTGAACTGTCATGATGTCTGCAATATAGAGTCAACTATAATATATATGTTGCATGTATATGGTATATGTACATATGTTAGAGAAACAGAAAGACAAAGTAAAGGCAAATGTAGCAAAATAATTGCTAAAGTTATATAAAGAGTTAGTAACTTGTCAGTGTACTCTTTGTTCAAGTTCTCTATGGGTTTGAATGTTTTCAAGCTAAGAAATTGGAAAAATATTTGTTGATGGCAATACAGTCGAAAATAATGACAAAGAATCGATATATTTCGTTGTTAACATTTCACTATTTTACCACAAGTACATACCATATTTGTCATATGAAATACAAAAATAAATAAATAAATAACTAGAAAGTAATCATTTATCCCAAGTATAATTTAATCCAAAGAGACTCTTTGTCAGTATTTTGATTATAATAATCCAGATTTTTAAAGTAGATACATGTTAACAAAAGTGAGATTTTACTTTTGGAGCCTTTTGTTTTCTGTTATTGAATATATGAAGAAGCTATTCCATGAAAATAAACACCCGTCTATGTAATTTTAGTAGCTCTGTAGAAATCCATTATAAGGATATATTTTCATTTGTTTAATCAATACTTGATTCTACAACATTTAATCTGTCACCTGTCTTTTACTACTCCAAAAAACTTGCAGGAAGCAATGAATATAATGATCTATTTGTAACACTGTTTTCTTAAAAATGCTTCGAGTATTAATTGCAATTGATCCCTCAACAGTGGAGGTTAGAAGTACTGAACTCCATGGAGTCAAAAATCTGAGTATGACATTTGATTCCCCCAAGACTTAACTACTAATACCCTACTGTTGACCAGAAGATTTACCAGTAACATTTGACTAATGCACGTTTTGTGCTATATGTATTAGATATTATATTCTTATAATAAAGTGAGTTAGAGGGAAAAAATGTTGTTAAGAAAGTCATAAGAAAAATATATTTACAATACTGTACTCTCTTTATTGAAAACAATCCACCTGACCCTTTACCCAAGCCACATGACAGTAAATTTTGCCATTTTGTTTCTAAAAAAATCTGTACTTGTACAATAACAATTACCAACAAGGTATGAGAGTTCATTTCCCCCTCCTTTTTCCATCTTTGCCGACGCTTACATTTTCTATCTTTGCATTTCTTGATTAGCAGCAAGGTTGATCATTTTTATCATAAGCAACTGAATAGCTTTTCTGGAATTTTGTCTTTAAAAAATTTTTTTAGCCCAGTTTTCCTTAGGGAGTTAACATTTTCTTGATTTGTGGGAACTTGTTATCTATTAAGAACATCAGCACTCTTTCTGGGATATACATTGCCAATATTCTCCCAAGTTCTTTTTAAACTGAACTGCTACTTTTGAGTACTTCTGAAAACAAAACTTCTACACTTATATCTGGTTTGTTTGAATGGCATTTCCCTTTATAACTTCTGTCCTTGGGATAGCCTTTTGCTGCCAAGATTATATAAATCTTCACTAGAAGATTCTACAGGTGTTTTTAACATTAAATTTTTTAAGCCAATAGAAAATTATTTTGGTGAAAGTTATGAATTGAAGATACTGAATGACAAACTTCCAAATGATGACTGAATGACCTGCCATTCTTCATTTGGATAATCCCATTTTCCCTCAACTTATTTGAACCATCTTCCCTTCTTATGATTTTTTAGTTTCAGATAGGCCTATTTTGGGATTTTTTGAATTTTGTATTATTGGTCTAACTTACTATTTCCTATAGTAGTGCCACCCTCTTCTGTAATTACTACATCCTCATGATTTATTTATGCAGGTTTTCAAGTTAGTCGAGGTCACTTTTGGTCATTTATATTGTCTCAGGAAATCGTTCATGTAATTCAAAGATTTTAAGTATATTGCCCATCAAAGCAGAATCATGGAATGTCCGTTATGTGTAAAATTCTGGGTATCTTACATATTCCTCTCTCCCTTCCCCTTATCTAGTCTGGCCAATAGTTTGGTTCCATTTTTAGGCTTTTCAAAGTTCCTCTATTTACTTCTTAAATCGACCCTTTCCTTCTTTTCTAGTTAATTTCTTTTAATTTTTTTAACTTTTTTTTTTTTAATTTTTGAGAGACAGAGCATTAGCAGGGGAGGGCAGAGAGAGGGAGATAGAAAATCTGAAGCAGTCTCTTCTGCTGATAAGTGAAGAGTTGTAGATAGAGAGGGAGATAGATAAATCTGAAGTGCTGATAAACAGCTCAGAGCCTGACCTGGGGCTCGAACTCACAAACCATGAGATCATGACCGGAGCTGAAGTCGGACGCTCAACCAACTGGCCACCCAGGTGCCCCTCTAGTTAATTATTTTAATTTCTTTCTGTTTTCTGTTTACCAGAAATTCAAGTTCCCACAAATGTAATCTCTTTCTGTATTTCTCTTTACTGTTCACCGTCACTGTTTACTCTTTTTCTTACCTCTATTTATGCCTCTCTCTTGTTTTTGGCTTTAATCAGGTATTGCTGTTTGTCTTATTTCTTGAATCGGTGTCCTGTTGGTTTATCTTCATTCTTGTTTAATAATAAAGGTCCTTAATGCTATGAATTTTCTTCAAGTAGAGCTTTGGTTCTATCCCAGACTTATTTATGAGTATTGCTTCAGATGTGTTTATTTGTAATTAATCTATTTCAATTCTGAGCCACTCTTTCACCTAAAAGTTGCTTGGGAAAACAGCTGAATCATAATGAAGGGGGCAGGTTAGCCCCTTGGGGAATATAATAAGAGTTTCCTTATGGCCTATCATGTGGTCAGTTTTTATAACTGCTTCATGAAGGTTGGAAGAAGATAATACTCCTTTTTTGGGTATAAAGTTTTAAAAATTGTTTAAAAATGAATTACATTACTTATACCATTTAAAGCCCCTATTTCTTTTTTTCCTTTTTGAGGTCGGTCTCAAAGACCAAGAGTAATTTATCAACGATTCCCCATACTGTTATTATACTATTATTGTTACTTCTTCTTAAGAAAAACTAAAACTATGAAGTTAAGAACAACAGCAGAGACAATTTAAAGTGCTAGAAAACATTCCTGGAAAATAGTTCTATAATTTTTGTTAAGGAAATGTTTTACAGTCAAGACGCCATGACCATTAAAAATAGATTAGCGCATTTAAATGAAAAATTTTAACAACTTTTTGGGGAGGGACACCATCACCAAAATTTTTAAAGATAGTAAACATTTGCAACAAATAAAGCAATATTCCCAAACTGTTATAGTCTCTTGTCTTCTTTTGAGATTTCAGAAGGAATAGCATACATATAAAGAAACTAAAATGTTTCCAAAAATAAATATCAGCACCCTAAACTTCATTTCTCATTCTTTCACCCTCATTTATGAGTAGGCGGTCTGCACAGCACAGACACTGCCATGCCCTTAAGCCACTTCTGTACTTCTGTGCTGGTTGATCAAAGGCTATTTCTTTCCATTGGCTTTCATTCCTTGTCTATTGTCTCCTGCAATTCTCTCCGCAACTCAGTGTACTAACAGTCAATATCTAATGCAAAAATACCCTACAAAAAAACAGCGAGAGTAGGAGAGTGAAGTAGCTTAGCATGAGACCTTTTCCCAGTAGATAGTTCTTACATCCATGAGTGACTACTCGATCTGACTAGTCAACTTAATTCCCCCTCTTAGGGGTTAGAAATCAGATGTGAGAGACAAGGATCAACATCAGAGAAAAGCAAAAGACAAGAGCCACATACAGAGAAGTCGGCAAGCAGAAACCAGGAGGTTGGAGATGCCATAAATCGAAAGAAACCACAAAGTGAAGAGGTGAGTAAAAAGAAACAGAAATGATAGGAGGAAGGAAAATGTAATACTGTTAGGGTAGAAGAGAGGAAGAGAGAAATTAGTAATGAGTACAGCAGAATAGATAAAGTAGGACACAGGTGTCTTCTGAGATGTCAAGACCTCTTCTTTTCCCAGGATGGGATGAGTGAGGTGATACTTCTTTGGAATCTGAGTTTTCATCTGAAGAACAGGATCTGACGTTCCCTGTTTTTGAGGTGTCCTTTGCGATGAATTAGTGGTATTTAGATATCCTAAGCCATTTTGCCATCTTTGTAAGACCCCAACTAAAACAATTTCTTAGTATCCTTCCAGTTGATGCCATTCCAACCTCTCAGAACATTTTCTGAGAATTATCTGAGCCTGCTGAACATTTCTGCTCCACAGGCATACGCACTCTCCCACTGAATGTGCCAAATAATTGATGAGTTCTTTACTCCAGAACTGTTAACATTCCCTGCAATCATCAGTATAAATACTTTATTAATAATTTGTATTTATAGAACATCTGCCTCCCAAAGAGCTCAGAGCTGTTGACAAACATCATCTCATTAATCCTGATAGCAACCCCTTTATTTTCCATAAGGTAGAAATGTGTAACTGCTAATGGGTAGTGTCATCTCCATTTGACTCACAGGGAAACTGAAATCCAGAAAAGACTTACCTCTCCAAGTTCAACCAGAAATCTGAGAAATAATAAATAAATACAATCTAGAACTTCTGCCTCCTTAGACTCTATGTTCTCTCCTTAACAACTCTCATTTCAGGTTACACACACATTCATTGGAATGTGCTAGTATAAATTTTTAAAAACATCTTCTTTCGTGAAGCGTAAAAAAAAAATGATCCCATAAACTCAAGATGAAAACTTAGTGGACTTTGACTTGACTTTTCAAGAGGTTATTACTGCAGCCAGAATCATGAAGAATGATTAAGTCTAGAACTTAGACACCATTTTTACCAGCATTTTTAAGCTACTACAATGGCATCCATATACACTTTTCCCCTCATACTGGAAATAGGAGAAACAACTTCAGGATAATGAAAGTGAAAATAATAAGGCTTTTTGAGAAGGACGCAAGCAATGGCACCTCAAAAAACATTATATGTTGAATAACTGCCAGATGCTAGATATATCCATGCTTTATGTCATTGCAACCCTATGAAACTGACATTGTTATCTCTATTTTACTGGTGAGGAAACTGAGGACCAATGCAGTAAAATAAGCTGCATTGTCTCTGCTTCTCTTACCTGTGCTTTTACCTGACACCACCCAACTAGTAAAAATACTGGTAATCGCTGTTGCTGCTACTTGTGTTGTTGTGAATAAAAGAATCCTGGAATCAGAGAGCCAGCCAACTATAGCATGGTACAGCCAAAGCTGATGTTTTATATCAGTTACAGGGAAAAAATTTGAGGAAAGTTATTAAACAGTACTTTTTGATGCTGGAAATCCTTCAACGCTATGTGCGACCGAGACCCTGAAATAAAATTTAGCTGCATAAAAAAGCCCACCATCAAGAAAACTCTACAAAAAGATGGGACGGTTAGTAAAATCAGGACCAAATGGCAACCTTTTCAAATGGATTCCTTATCCCTCATGGAATAGAATTGGGTCCAAAGTTGCATAAGAAAATTCCACTAGACACCTAGTGGAATATTAATGAGGCATATTAATGGGGTGCATTTGTACACACCTATAAAAACTTTTCCAATTCCACAAGCTATCCACAACTCAGACAATGGAAGCAAATTAGCTCTCCCTCCACTTTTCCCTTCTTGTCAGTCAGCCTTCCTCACATTGGGCAATGCCCACCCCCAATGCTGAGGGCCACCTTTGCTAGGTCTGCCAATTCAAATGCTAATCTCTTTCAGAAACACCCTCACAAATACACTGCTAAAAAATATTTTACCGCCTATCTGGGCTTGCCTTAGCCCAGTGAAGTTGACACATCAAATTAACCGCCACATTTAGTTTTTTGAAGAACCACCACACTTGTTCTTCACAGCTGCTATACCGCTTCACATTTTGGCCAGCAATATACAAGGGTTCCAGTTTCTCCAAATCCTGGCCAATGTTTTCACTGTCAGTTTTTTATATCAACACGGTTTGATCTATTTCATTCCTTTTACCTACTGTACACCATTTCCTTCTATGACTATACCATAATTCATTATCCCTCTCCTAAAGGAAGCATTAAGGTTGTTTCTGATCTGGTTGCTATTATTATCAACCCCACCTTAAGCATTTCTAGGTATCTCTCGGCAGAGGTGAGAGTTTCTCTGGGGTCAATACCTGGAGTGGAATTTCTACATCACCGGCAGGTATAATTCAAAACTTAAATAATATTGCCAAAACTCTCATCAAAGAAGTAGTTTCCCTATTTCCACTCCCACCAGCTGAATATGAGGGTCCCTGTTACTCCACAGCCTGGAAAATAATTGCCATTCTCATAATAGACATAGCATTTCCTAGCATTTAGAACAAGGATTTCCATGTCTGCTCTGTCTACAAATGTACATCTGTACATCCGTTCTGTTAGTGTTTTGTCATTCTCATTTTCTCTGTTCTCTGCCCTGCCTACAC
This sequence comes from Hyaena hyaena, assembly GCF_003009895.1. Classification (NCBI taxonomy): domain Eukaryota; kingdom Metazoa; phylum Chordata; class Mammalia; order Carnivora; family Hyaenidae; genus Hyaena; species Hyaena hyaena. Next base: position 122,143 of record NW_024081083.1, on the reverse strand, counting down.
CCTATACCTGGAGATTCCCCTTTTGTCCTTGTAATGCCAACTTTATAATGACACTACTCTTGGATCGTTTCCCCACTTGTGAAACTGTCAGAAGCCTAGCCAATCATCTCTTTACTGGAACTATGAAGTGAGATGTCTTAAAGACCTCCTGGAATGTTCCAGGGAATGAACTAATACCTGCATGTTTCCCAACCATCAGAAACAGCCTCTCAGCCATTCTTTGGCTAAATTCTGGGGGCTTGAATCCACAGGCTGTGGGAGCAGAAAAAGAATGCCCAGGTATGAGTGGAAACATCTTGCCTACATATTAAGAACTGGGCCTAGGACCCTCCTACACTGTTGGTGGGAATGTAAACTGGTATAGCCCCTCTAGAAAACAGTGTGGAGATTCCTCAAAAAATGAACAATAGAACTCCCCTATGACCCAGCAATAGCACTGCTAGGAATTTACCCAAGGGATACAGGAGTAGTGATGCATAGGGGAACATGGACCCCAATGTTCATAGCAGCACTCTCAGCAATAGCCAAAACATGGGAAGAGCCTAAGTGTCTATCAATGGACGAATGGATCAAGAAGATGTGGTTTATCTATACGATGGAAGACTACATGGCAATGAGAAAGAATGAAATCTGGCCATGTGTAGCAACATGGATGGACCTTGGGGGTGTTATGCTGAGCGAAATAAGTCAGGCAGAGAAGGACAAATATCATATGTTTGCACTTATAAGAGGATTAGGAGGAACTTAACGGAGGACCATGGGGGAGAAGAAGGGGGGAAGTAGTGGGGGTGAGGGACAAAGGCAAACCATGACTCTTGAATGCTGAGAACAAACTGAGGACTGATGGGTATGGGGGGGGGGAGGGAGAGATGGGCATGGAGGAGGGCACTTGTGGGGATGAGCACTGGGTGTTATATGGAAAGCAACTTGACAATAAACTATTTGCAAAAAAAAAAAAAAAAGAACTGGGCCTAGGGTAAGGCATTTGAGACCCTCATGCCCAAAACACAAGAGACACAAAAAGCTCAGTGATCAATAAAAATTTTCTTATTATCAATAAAAAAATAACTTTTGTTATTAAATAAAAGTATTGTGTAATAACAAATATTTTTTAAAGGAAAATTAATAGGGTGGGCACCCGGTGGCTCCATTGGTTAAGCATGAGACTCAGTTTCAGCTCAGGTTGTGATCTCGCTGTTGTAAGGTAAGGCCCCATGATGGGCTTCATGTTGGGTATGGAGCCTCCTTGGATTCTGTCTCTCCCTCATTCTCTGCCCCTCCCCCACTCATGCTCATTCACTCTCTCTCTCTCAAAAAAAAAAAAAGGAAAATTAATGCAAAAAATCTATGATAAACAAAATATCAAAATTATGAATACAGGACCAGTATTATTCAGAGCCAGTAAAAGACCATAGCCTTCTCAGTTTAACCTAATAAACCCCATCTTTGTATAAAGAGTGCTTTTGACATGTTTTAATAAGAATCAGTTAAGGAAAAATAAAATTCACCCTTATGTCTCATTTAAAAAATTCAAAATGAAATAGCTTGACAAATTCTCTTGAATATAAGACTGCCAAGGAGAAAATCAGTGCAGATTCTTAGCTTAAACAATAGAAAAATATATTTTCTCACATTTCAAAAGGCTAAAACTACAGGATCAAAGTGCCACCAGGGATGATTTCCTTGGAGGCCTCTCTCCTGGGCTTGCACATCACCACCCTCTTGCTGACTTTTTACTCTTTCCACTGTGGGCACACCTTTAGTCTCTCTGTGTGTCCAAATTTCCCCTTCTTTAAGGACCCCAGTCATACTGGACTAGTCTCATAAGGGCACCGTAATGGTCTCATTGCAATGGAATCAGCTCTTTAAAGGCTCCATCTCCAAATATGGTCACATTGTGGGTTCCTGCGGGTTAAGACTTCAATATAGAAATGGTCGGACAGAGGCACAATTCAGCCAAAACAAAGAGAAAATAAGACATCTGCCATTCATCTAAAATAGAAAGCCCAGTAGTTCAAGCTATCAGGGTGGCTTAACACAGCAGCACGCTGTCGTTCAAAGTGAACAGACGTAAGCCAGGAAAACTTCAAAGTCCTTTGGAGCTACCCCCTCTGACCTTATCTAGTCCCCCAAGTAACCCATGAACCCTACCAAATAGCACTAAGTGTTACTTAGAACATCATGACTCTGTTGCAGCAGGAGTGAAATCATCCAGGCAAGTGTAGAACCAGAGCCTGGAGTAACACAGCCCATCTGTAAACATCCGGGGAAATCCAATACATAAGCGTTTAGTTTGGCTTTCTACAGGAAAATTCTCCTTCTGAGTACGAGTTGGATACTTTTTGTGAATCTAAGAGGTAGCATCAGAAATACTGGGGGACCTGTCATTGAGCCAACTGATTTAGGACCCAGAAGAGTGTGGATATCTTGTTTAAACAGCATTGCCTGAAGCAAACAAAACAATACTGAAATTGCTTCCCAAACTCCCCAAACCCAACAGAACAAGTAGTTATTGGAGGATTCTTACTCTTGTGCTCTTCTTAGAGAAGCCATATCATCCTTATATTCTTGAGCCACCACACTTAGTAAATAAGGAGTCAGACGGACATCAGGGATAATGATGAGATGTGAAGGTGGACTACTCATTTGTAACCTTCTTAGCCCCAGAAGAAGAGGATTCTATAAATCTGAAGTCATAGTTATAACAGTTTCCTTTATATGGTAGTAGGTCTCAGAAAGACAATAGCATATTAGTGAGAGAACATGGGTTTTTTTTTTTTTTTTTTTTTTAGTAAAAACCACTGTCCGTTGTTGTGTCTGCCTCCTGTAAGGTACTGGAATCCTGAAGTCCAAGTTTGTGGGGTTTGAATTTAGACTTTCGGGGAGGAGGATGGCGACTGATTGTTGTTTCAAAAATAATGATGTTTCTCCTTTATGTAGTGGCTGGCATCCTAATAAATGTGAACATGGCTTAACAATCAGGCTGCAAATCCCTTCTAATGTCAGCATCTGGGGGATCAGAGTTACAGAAAACTGCTTTTCTCATTACCATTCCTGCTTAATGCTTGGGGAAAAAAATTAAAAAAAAAAAAAAAAAGGAAACCTGGAATAATACTCCCTACTCATCTCACCTACTTGTTAATCTGGAGTCAGTTAAAGGAAGCATATTGTGGAAAGCATATTGTAATGGGTGAATAGCTGTTTTAAAAAAAAAAAGAATCAGGGGGAAGAAAAGGCATGACATTAAACAGTACAAATGATCCAGGCTTTTGCTCTACCAAACCTCGGGGCAATGTCTCTTCAATGTCATTCTTTAGAAAAAGTCTTTGAGACCATGTATGTCTTTTTAAATAAGACAGGCCAGGGGAAAAACGAATAAGAAAAGAAAGAGGGGAAAAAAAGGTAAGGAAAGAAAGAAAAAAAAAACGGGGTTTAAAAAAAGCTTTTATTTTAAAAGCAAACAGCTAAGTGATTTGCTGCACACTTGCCATGAATAATAACGAGCAGATTTGTAGTGTGTTCCTCTTTTTAATTAGCACGTTGCCTTCTGCACCAGCACCCTGTCTTCTTCCAGTGCTCCTGGAGAGCCTCACTCGAAGCACTGCACAAACCAAGATGGGCAAAGAGGCCCCAGTGGGCAGCCTTAGAGTAGATCTAGAAAACTTCCATTTTTTTCCCCTCCCCACCTCCAAGACTTGGTGGGGTTTTTTTTGTTTTTGTTTTTCCTGTTGAGAGGAAGTAAGCAGCGTCTAAGAGAGTTCTGGCTAGATTTTCATTTTGTTTTGCAGAGAAAACACTGCAGAAAATGCATGATGCTTTCCTCATTTCCTAATCTCTGAATTATTTCTTTACCGTCCACAGCATAGAACTAAGCCAGCTCTAATCTGTGCAAGATCAGAGATGACATCACACTATCAAGATCACAGGTGGGACAGAGCCGGCCACACCATCTTCACTCAATAAAACAGTGTTCAGATGTTTACACGGGCACTTCGACACCCAAACAATGGCAGGGCTTATGAAGGCCAGTATACTGGAGACCTTCTATTTGGAAAAGATTTAGGCATCTACAGGAGGCATCTAGGTAGTTAAGAAAGTAATTTGGCTGCTCTGGACAACTTCGTCATCTCTTGCAAGGGGAAGTTCAAACGCAATGTGTCGGGGAACAAAAAGCACTTAGGAAAATGAAAACCAATCTTCCAAATCATACTTCCGTCGGTAATTAAAAAGCATTAGCAACATCCCTGTTGGCAAGCCCTAAAACGCGAGTGAAAATACCACCCGGTGCCTGCGTAGCTATAGGATTCCGTTTGCACACACATCCATCAGGTGCGGAATGTTAATTTGTTTTCCATCACTGGGAATGTAGAGCACGCTGACACAGCTAGGTGAGGCAATCTCAAATTGTTTCAGGATTTGATTTTCATGTGAATGCAGCCTACAGCTGCATTTGATAGTGTACCACATTGATATGACACCTTTTCTACAAGGTCTTTGGTGGAAGACATCTGCTGAACAGAACTGAAACAAAATATGTGTCTTGACTCAAACTTGTGGCGGAGAGCTATCAAAGTGGAAACTTACTCAAACCTATTTGCATAATATGCAGATGAAAATCTAATGAGGAAGGTATATTGACAGCCGTTGCCTTGTTATCTGGCAAAGCTGTGCAGAGCAGTATGTGGTACCTCGACATAATCTCCTGTAATGTTATTTTGCAATTTAAATGTCTCTTTTTTCCTCCTCCAAAAGAAGACACACATCAATAAGCATCAGGCATCAATAACTGACATTTGAGATCGAATCAACGGCACCGACCCATTCAGACAGAACCTGCCCTGTTTATTTCGGGACCAGGTCTTCACGCTGTGAGCTCTTATTGGTGGAAAGATGAGGAAGAGGCGGCAGCCCCAAACGCACACTGATGCCTTATTTTCACTTCTGTTCCAATGGCTGCTCTTTCAGCCCTGGTGCCAGTTCTGAGTGTATTTCAAGGAACATTACTGAGAACAAAATCGAAGGCCATCAATATTAATGATCTGAACCAGGAAGATAGCTTTTAGTGTGCAAATTAATTACCCTAATCACAGGGTTTTTTGTATCCATTTTAATGAAATAACTATTTATTTCATTGAATCCTGCGCTTTTCTTTTGCAAATAAGGCACATTTACATGATAAATACATGAAATTTAAAAGGATGACTAAATTAAATTGGGGGAAAAAAGACCTTTTTAAATACAATTTTCTTAGGAAAAACAGCTAGATTAATGGGTTGGTTAGCTGACTGGCATCTGTGATTAAATCTTTTTTAATGTACGTCAAATAGAATTTAATGGACCTTGAGAAATGTCTACACAGTCAGTAATATTCAGGGACTGGGGGACATTCCAGTTGTCTCCTGTCATTTGTTGGTGAACTCCTGAAGCCTTGGCCTTGGGATTCTGCGTGACACATGGAATTCGCACTTGAGTCCCTGCCTCATCCAGGGTTTTCTTCTTTGCCCGCGCCTATCCTCTCTTTAGAGGAGGGGGTCTCAAACGACGCAACCACTACATTCACTTAACAAAAGCATGCACCCCCAAACCACCATGCTATCGATGAAAGCATGGAAAGGGCTGAAAGAGGTCTCATATTTAATCATCTAGTTCACATTTGTTTCAAAATGAGCTGGCCCCGGTAATGAGAGAGGGAGAGACACGGGGAGGGCGGAGGGGGGAAAGGGGAGAAAGGAAAGAGAGAGGCTGCTTAATTCAGAGGAATTTTCAATGAATCTTTTAGAGTCTATGGGTTTTGAAAACTTTATTTATTGTGGGTAAGCTTTGAAGCACATTCAACAGAAGAGAGATTTGAAACACGCTTCGGCTGGGTTTTTTTTTTTTTTTTTTTTTTTTTTTGATAACAGACCCAAAGAACAGAGCATCTTTCTCTGCTCGCTTCCCCCAACTCCCCCCCCCCCTTGGTGGAGCCACCAGAGATGTCTCCCCTCTGCCTTTGATTTGGAATGATCAATTGCAGCTGTGGCAGCCGGGCAGGCGGCCCCAGGCATGCGGGACAGGAGCCCTCTCCCCCACATTAGGATTTACATTTCAATGGCTGCCACCATTTTAAAGCTAATTATAACCTTTTCAGATTAATAATTTTCAGTGGCTTCTCTAATATTTTAACAACGTAAATATTAATTTAGCTGGTTTAAAGGAAATTTCTCTCTCTCTCCCACCCCGGGCTCCCCCCAAACCACCCACCCCCCTCACTACCTTGGAAGATGGAGAACAAAGGGCTTCAACCCAAATCTGTCTGGGACAGAATGGCTTTGGGGAGGTAGGATGCTGAATCAACACACAGGGATTAAATACCCAGATCCTAGCCTGCCCCCTCCACCCCCATCTTATGTTTTACAGTAACACAAACACGGCAGGCAGACTGCAGGAGCAAGAGACAGTGAAGCTACTTTCTGCCTGGGTAATCGTTCTAAAGGCATAATTTTTAGAAAGTAAACTGTTTTTGGTTTTCGCTAATGCAGAAGGTCGACCCGCAAAAGCCGGCAGATGGGCTTCACGTTTCTCCAGCCCCATTCCAAGTGCGGAGGGAACGCTCACAACGACGAAGCTGTCTTGATGAACTCAATAGTCTTGAAGAGAACAAGGGAAATTGCCCACAAAAGATACTGAGACTATAAAGGGGCTTATATTTCACTGTTACTGCAAACTTCCTTTCTGCTTATTATCATTCCAACACTTTATTTCCCGCCAGCTGATGCAGCTGGGGAAAACATCACAGCACACAAACAGATGTAGACTCACTTAGATTGCCTGACCATGCTCCGTGGACCGTGATCTATTTTTTTGCCGCCCCACACGTATCTGAGCATGTTATAGGCATGAAGACAGGATTTTTTCTTCCTTTTTACATTCATTAGGTTGCTACAAGTATTCTCTTGAGGGCCGATTGCCTTACATCGCTCAGGATCATTCAAATAATTTAAATCAGGCAAATAAAACCAAGGAACATGTCTCGCACATCCAGAGATAAATAAGAGGAGCCGCGTATATTAAGAAAATTGATAATGGTGCTGGTCAGATGTTGCGAGCAAGTCATTCAGCTGCTCTCCTTGATAAAGTGCAGAGCCACAATAATTGCTCTGAGATCTCTTTACGGACAAGACCTTTATTTCCTAGGCACCAAAGCCATGGGATTGAGCCTTGCTTCAAAGTGACTTAGGGAATAAAAGTGCTCATGAAATATGCATGACTAACACATAGGCTGCAAGGGGAACTTAGCGTATTATGTATGACCCTTCTGTAATGGTAAGGAAATGATATTCATTTAAGTGGATGTTTATCACAGTTAAAGGTGCACCTAATGAAACAAAGGTCGTAAGCCTAAAAACATAAGGTGATAACCCTTTTATTGTACCGTTTCTCTCTCTGTTTGAAAAGACCTGGCCTATATGAACAGCCGGTTTTTCCCTAACACCTGTGTGCTCTGTTTATGCAGCCTTAAAGAGTTCCTGTCACCCATATTTAAATGTCAAAAGGACTATTACATTAAATGTTCTTCTAATATTATATCCACACATCTGGGACATATCAGACAGCAGACTGCAATATATACCAATTCAGGCTAGAGTTTTCAGCTACTGACATTTGCTTGGCTGAAGAGCATTTCCCCCCTGTGCTTCTCTCTATGGGAAATGACTACCAGTCCATTCAGGAAAGAACTGGGCTTTTATTCCAAGACAGGCACTGAGGCGATCTTTCCGGAGTAGCCTAGTGTCTGACACCAAACTATAAGAGGCCACATCGCAGAGCAGACGGACAGACAGCAGGACTCTCAGGAGTAAAACTCCCCAGACTGGAATCCAGCTCTGGTACCCCTGAGACCTGTGACCTTGGGCAAGTGACTTAACTGCTCTGTGCTGCTGAACAAATTATCATGTATAAAATGAGACCCGTAGAGAGCTGTGACCTCGCAGGTTATTACAAGAATAAATGAGTTAATAGTTCCAAAACATTGAGAATAGTTCCTGGCGTGTAGTTAAGTCCTACGTGTTTGTTAAGTAAATAAAATGGACCATTTACAGAGTTGGTTCCTTCTGCCATTTCCTCCCCAAAACTGTCATTTTCTTTTGCACCTAATTCACTTCCTCAAGCCCAGGTTTATCTCTAGGTTTCGGAAGGCTCAACAGCCGTCGAAACTTCCAGCCAAGGCCAACTGTGTGCAATGACATGCCTTAGTGAGGGTGGCAGTGAGCCATTTGGTGGGGGTTCACCAGCTTATAAACCGTAAGCACCTTTGGACTTTGCCAGTCTCACAGACATTTAGCCGGGAAGTTCAGAGAGCACTGGAGAGCAGGTGGGAAAAAAAAATTACTCTAGAATAACATGTAATGGAGAAAAACCCAAGAGTCTTCATGAGCCAAATCCAAATTAATGATGACTCTCCAAATTACCTTAATGTCATCTTGTTTTGCTTCAGGTCGTGAGGCAGAAAGAGAAGAAAAAACAGAGATGCCACCTTCTGTGAGGAAGCATGTATTAACTCAAAAGACTTTTATGGACTTCACAATGCTTTCATTATTTCCTTCTGACCTCAAAGTGGCCATTTGTGACGGACTGGGCAGTCCTTCCCATGCCCACAAGGTTTTCAATAGTCTGCAACTCCCTGACTCCCCCTTCCAAAATCTAATTCTTACGATGACCGAAGCAGTCTGCCATAAGATTCAATAGAAACCATCAAGTCAGTGAGGAGAATGGGAGTTTTACATAGGCTACTAGAAAGACACTTGTAAAATAATCGGGGAAATAAAATCATAAAAATTATTTTCTGATATTTTAGAGAAAAATCACTGTAATCTGATCGCAAGTAACAAAAGGGTTCTGGAGCTGGGTTGTCTGTGTTTGAACTCCCAGCGCTAGCCCTACTGTGTGACCGCTCCGTAAGTAGGCTGTGTATGCCTCAGTTTCATCAGCTAAACAGAGATAATAATAAAACAAGGTCATAAGTGTGGTGTGCATTATAAGCAAGAGAATGCCTATAAGGATCTGGAATGTAAGTATTCTGTTATTGTAAGCTATTGTAGTATTATTTTTTTTAGAATGAAAAAGCGTTTTTAGAAAGTTTTTAGCATCATCATACCATCACCAGTGTTTTACACTCAGAGGGGATTTGTTCCCAACACCATAGGAGGTATTTAAATATGCCCACAAATTCTGTGACATTCCTACCTTTAAAAAAGAAAACTTCCTTCTCTTCCCTTTGACTGCACCAGTGACTCACTTCTAATGATTAGCACATAATTGAATTGATGGTATGTGAATTCTAAAACCAGATCATCAAAGCCACTTCCGTTCTTACCACGTTCTCTCTTGGATTAGTAGCTCTAGGGGGAAGGGCTGTGAGGATACCCATAAACCCATGGAGAGCAGCGCAATGGAGAGCCCATGGGATTGAGCCATCTTGGAGGAAGGAGACCCTTCAGCTCTTAGGTTGTTTCAAACCTCAAGACTTGGAGCCTTCCAGATGAGGCCCCGGGCGTGTGGAGCAGATAGAAGCCATCTCTGCCATGCCATGTCTGCATTCCCAAACCAATGGAAACCAGAAGACAACAAATGATCATTGTGGTTTTGGGGTCATTTGTTTTGCAATGATAGATGAGTAATATAACATGCTTCATTAAATAGGAAGAAGTTTCATTTGTTAAGCTGAGGAAGAGTGTATAGAGATGGGAAGCAGAGCAGGGTGGTAAAGGAGGTCAGGCAGAGCCTACAGAGCAAATTAGCCAACTTGTTTTTATATCTCAGGATATATTACTTTGCATTTATGTACCTATAACATGGGAATCTTTTGTTCAGAGGTAAATAATTCTATCCCATGTGTAGTTCTTATTTCTATGATGGCCAACCCCCCAACCCGTTTTTCCAGGATTGTTTTCACAATGGAATTCCCATGTCTTGAGAAATCTCTCAGTTCTGCGTCAACCAAAATCACTGGCCTCTAATTGCATCTTAGATTAAATGATTACCAATATCTCACCTGAGCTAGTCCCGTAGGCATGAAAGGGCTCCCCATAAAAATTTATCTTTTTGAAGTAAAGGAGACACGTCCCCCATGGCCTCCATACGGCCATATTACTCCACATTTCTCCACGTTACTAAACAACCTCTGAGTCCTTCTGTTGGGAAGAATGGTTGGGAAAGGAGGATGTCGCTGCTCAGCTCACACCCCCTGAACGTGTCATGGGCTCTACAGAGGCAGGGTAGACAGTGTTGGTGGCTGTTGGCAGATGAGAAGGTGCCGTGGGAGTTAAAGCAGGGTTCTAGGAGATCTCTGTAGCACTTAGCTAAAACGCTATTAACGGAATATGGAAGAAAATGCTCAGAATCAATTTTCTTTTCTTCTGCCCTTCGGTCATTGTCTGCTTTGTTTTGTGATAAGGGATGTTATTTGTTTATTTAACCAGAACTTTAAATCTGGAAAAGATGAAAGCTGTATTACCTAAAAGTAGACCCAAGAACCAAAGACTGAGCTGTAACTCTCCCCTTTTTCCTGCCTTGTCAATAACCAAAAACAGCACATAAGCACATACACTTCTTGCCAAAGTGTCATGCAAACGGAGAACTGTGCAGAGTATTTGTTGTTCTGAACCTATGATGCAGAGACTAGTCACACCCAGATGAACACATTTCATCTGCTTAATTCCATGGTGGACACAGAAGAACAGCTTTACCCTAAAACAATTTGTTCAAATGGAAATTCACCTGGGTTATGAACACAGAAATTTACAAGCAAATTCAGTGTCAGTAAAGGAAATGTTAGCTTACATAAATGAGTGACATTTCCACCCAAACAATACTGCGCATATCACAAATTGTTCTTATCCATTTTTTTCTCTGAAGTCAGAAAGACTCTAACCTTAGAAGTAACAAGAAGTAACAATAATACTCATACGTAACAATTAGTGAGCAGTTACTGCCTGACAGGTAAGGAAGAACTAAACATACACTCAGTAGATTTGTATAACAAGCTTAATGAGGCAGATGCTACCAGGTCCCTATTTTACAGATGAGGAAATTGAGGCACAGAGTGGCAGACTAGTATCTCCAAAGTCACATCACAAGTTCACCCACGGGTTCTTTCTTTCTTTGGTTAATCAGTCTCTCAATTTTATTCATGAAAATATGCCCCTCCTCCTGGAGGGAGAGTTAATTAACAAGGTAAAGTGCCTCCTTGAACTCTCTCCGACAACAGGGAGCCTGGACTAAGAAACAAAGATGAAGGGAGGCTGAGAAGCTAACGAAATCTCAAGGCAAAGGCTAAAAACAGGAAGGTGAACTTTAAAGAGACAGGACAGAATGATGGAGAAGGACAAGGGAAAGAGAGAAGGAGAATGAAGGAAAGGAAGGCTGGCAAAGTCCGAGTGGAGAAAACGTGCTCACAGGCAAGAATTCGCAGAGGACATGCCACCACTATTCCACATGCAGTGCCTGATTCAAGTCTAAAATTCAAGTCTAAGGTCACGATTGACTTTTTAGTCAAGTTTTTTATTAACATTTTTTTTTCCTTTACACAGTGTCATTGAAGGCGGGTCCTGGGTGGCTCAGTCAGTTGAGCATCCCGCTCTTGATTTTGGCTCAGGTCCTGATCCCAGAGTTGTGGGATCAAGCCCTGGGCCGGGCTCTGTGCTGAGCACGAGCCCGCTTGAGATTCTCTCTCCCTCTCTCCCTCTGCCCCACTCACTCACGTGAGGTCTCTCTCTCCTAAAAAAAAAAAAAAAAAAAAAAAAATTGTCATTAAAAGTAAAAAGAGGAGGGTGTAGAATTTGCATCAGAAGAAAAAAATTTTCCTTCTGCACAATTTTGTCTGAAGCAGGTCAAGCTTCTCCCAGCAAAGGGCAAGCCACAGGAAAGGAAGACCATCTACAAAGTGCACAGCAAGGCAGGGAGAGGCAGAAGGTATATTCCTGAGAATATTCTACCCAAGTCATGACTTTCCAAATACATTTTAAGGAAATATACCCGCATTACGGTTGTTAAGATAATGATGAAATTGAGCACAGTGGTTTTCAACTCTGGTGATATATTAGAATCCCTCTGGTGAGTCTACCACTCTTTCTCCCCTCCCCCAAACTAAAAATGGCAGAATTCTTTTTTTTTTTTAATGTTTTTTATTTATTTCTAGGAGAGAGAGAGAGACAGCGTGAGCAGGGGATGGTCAGAGAGAGAGGGAATCACAGACTGAAACAGGCTTCAGGCTCTGAGCTGGCAGTCAGCACAGAGCCCGACGCGGGGCTCGAACCCACGAACCGCGAGATCATGACCTAAGCGAAAGTCGGATGCTTAACCGACTAAGCCACCCAGGCGCCCCTAAAAATGGCAGAATTCTTAAAGGGGGCAGGAGGCAGGATGTGGAGGAGGAGGGAGGGCTAGTTGGGACATTAGGATTTATCAAAAATTCTCGAAAACAAGTCACTCTGAGAAAGTCCAGGTTAAAGAAGAGCAGCAAATTATTTATCAACAGACTGATTCTAAAGCTGATAAGGAAAGGCAAAAGACTGAGAATAGACAATAAAATACTGAAGGAAAAGATCAAAGTTGGAAGACTGACATTACCTGATTTTAAGACTGACTGCAAAGTTATAGTAATCAAGACAGTGTGGTATGGGTAAACGCATGGAAAAACCCAGAGAACCCAGAGGGAGACCCCTGTGAAAACAGTTAACTGATCTTTGAGAAAGCGGCAAAGGCCATATAATGGAGGAGAGATAATTTTTTCAATAAATGATGATGGGACAACTGGACATCCACACGTCAAAAGAATGGCTCTAGACACACATCTTACATTCGTCACAAAAATTAACTCAAAATGGATCACAGACCGAAATGTCAAACACAAAATTCTAAAATTCCTGGAACATAACATAGGAGAAAGCCCAGATGATATTGAGTATAGAGAATACTTTTTAGAGAGCACACTGAGGACAAGATCCACAAAATAAATAACTGCTTAGCTGAATTTGATTCAAATTCAAACAATGTCTGAGCAAGACATTGTCAAGAGAATTAGAACATAATCCTCAGACTAGAAGAAAATACTGCAAAAAAAAAAGTAACAGAGGAGTCCGTGGGTGGCTCAGGTGATTGAGTGTCTGATTTTAGCTCAGGTCATAATCTCTCGGGCTGTGAGTTCAAGCCCAGTGTCAGGCTCTGTGCTGACAGCTCAGAGCCTAGAACCTACTCTGGACTGACTCTCTCTCTCTCTCTCTTTCTCTCTCTCTCTTCCCCTCTCCCACTTGCACTCTGTCTTTCTCTCTCAAAAATAAGTAACCATTAAAAAACATTTTTTTTAAAGTAGCAGGAATGTAAGAAGTATGGGAACATTTTACAACGAATTTCATTACAAATAAAAGGCACTCCACTTCTAACATTGCCTACATGGTGGTAGGATCTGGGCAGGATGGGGTGGAGATGGGTATGGATGGCGCAGGGGTCTTCTGTTCTTTGGAGATGGCAATTTTTTTAATGTTTATTTATTTTTGAGAGAGAGAGAGAAAGACTGAGAGAGAGGGAGACAGAGCATGAGTGGGGGAGGGATTGAGAGAGAGGGAGACAAAGAATCTGAAGCAGGCTCCAGGCTCCAAGGTGACAGAGCCAATGGAAAGCTCCTCAGCGGAAGCTCAGCTCCCATAATAAACAAGTCCGCCCCAACCACCCTTGTCATTTCCATTTTTCATACATCTGCTTTGGCGTGTGTGCCGTATGCAAGCCATGCCTCTGTGCAGTTTCATTTCATTTGCCCACTGCCATAGGCTACGGTGTGGAACAAAGTTTGCTTTCAAATTCAGTCTCCAGCAAAATGAAAAAGCAAGAAAGTCATGAAAGGGAATGCTGGCCACAGTCATTAATATGGCTCTGACTGCCAGATTCTTCTGGTTTATCCATCAAATGTGAGGCAGAGGAATCTGCTCCCGCAAGCAGCTGCTGAAACTCTGACCCCAGTTATGGGGTACTGTCAATCAGAGGAGTGGCTCTTAAGACAGCACAGAGTGAGTTTTGGTGGCAGCTGCAGACGGCCAGACAGGCTATTCAATATTGCCCTGAATGGCGCTGGACCCCTTTCTCTGATAACAGTAGCACTCCCCAGGGCCTTTCAACAACATAGTGGAAACCCTCCAAAATTTATTTCAGACACCAAGTTTAGGATTAGAGGACCAGAGGAGATGGCAGTGTTTCCACAGGGAGCGTATGCATTTTCTGCAAAACACAAAAAATGTTTTACAACCCGCACCACCTTCACATCTCTGATTCACACAAAGTGGCCAACCTCACTGTTCTTTAACTACATCAATGGGTTGTGCTGAATTATACATGCAGTGGAAATGAGAGAGTCTGTGTCCTACATCTGTGTTTATTCTGACTTGCTGGGTTATCTTGGAAAAATCGGTAATTCCAAGCCAAAATGGAATTGAGGTCTAGTCACACACACATGCACGCCATGTGCAAGGTTAAGTTTTCCTGTAGGGAGGTAGGGTAAACAAGACATACAACTGTCCCATAATTTTATCCCAAGTAGTCCTAGAATGAACATGGCAGAAGTCATTCATAGTGGACCCAGAAATGACCCAGCAGCATTTCTAGAAAATCAGGCAGCATTGCACTTTGTTAGTTCAAAAACTTGTTCCTTAAGTGTGAAATGCTATGTGCTGGATATATCCTGAGAATAAGTGAGTCTTCTAGACCCTGAAAAGTCCTAGCCTTCTATTTGTTTCTTAACCAAATGTTCTTTCCTCCCTGTCTTGCTAAGTGAATAGTAAGAGAGCAGGACGGCGGTACAGCCTCTGATTTTGTGGACACGCACCATCAGTGCCAACAGGCCGCCTTCTCTTCCAGGAATTCTATGTGATTGATCCTCGTTAAATAAATCTGGCTAGCTAACAAATAGCTCTCCCTTGCCAGCATTTTCTCAATATGGTCTCCAGACTCTTTATGGTTTAAAAAAAATTACCAAATAAAATTCACGAAAAGGCAACAAGAAACATATCTCACAAAATTTCTGTACGGAATTCAAACATTGTTCTCGTGCCAGAAACACACAGCTGTGGGCCTGACGTGGCAGAACCATCTGCTATACGCTCCACACTATCGCTGCTTCAAAGAGGCAGTGCTGGGTAGGTGCGTCCTTTGTTGAAAACACATGAACACCATGGCTGTGGGGCTTTCCTATTTTTCCCCCCTTCATTGCCGTCTGTCCATTTGGACGGAACTGTCACTAGAGTGTTATATGTGCAAGATGGTGCAGACAATGTGGGCAAACTACAATTGCTTAAAGCGAAAGGATGTTTGTACCCTCATGCTTTCGGATTCCCAATTTCAAGTGGGTACAGGATCGTTATACCTACTGAAAACAAGGGGGCGCTCAGAACAGGAGTTTGAGCCCAATGTCGGGCTCTGTGCTGAGGGTGTGTCAACTTGGTGAATAGTTAAGTCATCCCTGACCCAGAGCAGGTGTCCTGAGTGTCCTTTCTATATACCTGTTTCCTCCGGCAACACAATGATCAATGTAATAATATTTTATATTAACATGTTTTAATTTTCCAGAGGAATCTCATCAGTCTGTATTACCGCCAAGACTTATTAATAACACTAAGGAAGATGCCCCATTTGACAGCAAGAGAGAACTTCTTCCTTTAAATGTTGCCTGCAGGATGCCTGCGTCAGTCACCTCAAGGAAGAGATACAGGAAGCTCAAAGAGTGTCCTCAGGTGGGGTGGGTTCCGGTGTCCCCTCAAGACCAAGTGGATTGTTTTATAATAAAATTATTTTTTTATTTTTTTAATGTTTGTTTATATATTGAGGGGGTGGGCAGAGGGTGAGTAAGAGGGGCAGAGAGAGAAGGAGACACAGAATCCAAAGCAAGTTCCACTCTCTGAGCTGTCAGCATAGAGTCCAATGTGGGGTTTGAACTCATGAGCTGTAAGATTATGACCTGACCTGAAGTTGGGCGCTTAACTAGCTAAGGCACCCAGGTGTCTGCCAAGTGGATTGTTTTAGATAGAATGTTCCTTCTGTATCTCCGGCAGGGAATGTCAGCTGGTAAAGTCTGTGGACTCCTTCTCATCATACTATGCTTACATGCATAAGATAAATTCAGAGGAATACAAAGGAAATCAGTTATAGTCGACAATACTTATCAAAATCTCTAAGCACATCTAGTGACATACATTCGTGACAGGGTAATCCATGTGCTTATTTATTAACCCATCAAATGACAGAACTGGGCAGAGGGTCAAATATACATCATCATTTTGAGGTAAGTGACCAGCATCAATAACTTTTCTGTAGAAACTCTAATGTGATACAAAAGTACCCATGAGTCTCATTGGTGACAAAGTCACAGATGCTTGTCATCCTCGTTACTACTGAGGTTTTGCTTACATGCATACCTGAAAGAAGCATCCCTTTTAGTTACAAATTATTCAAAATAAGTTTTCCCCCACAATCCAAGTGGATGGGCCTCTGATTTCTAAACACAGGTCATTTAGGAATCTTGGGTTCAGATCCCTATTTTTGCTCTGTTTTGCCTATTAGACAACTAAAGCTCTGGAGAAGGTGAAAGAGATCTCACTGTCTAGATGGTAAGCAAACACATTATATGAATATGGAAGATAATGTGCTTTCAGATTCGTGGATCCTGAGGGTTTTTTGGTCAAAGAAAGTCAGTATCCTGCTTTATAAAAATCTCAGTGTTGGCCTTTTAAAAGTCATTTGAGTTTGGGGCACCTGGGTGGCTCAGTTGCTTGAGCGTCCGACTCTCGATTTCAACTCAGGTTGTGAACCCAAGGTTCGTGAATTTGAGCCCTACATGTGGCTCCACACTGACAGTGCAGAGCCTATTTGGGATTCTCTCTCTGCTCTTGTCTCTCTCTCTCTCTCTCTCTCTCTCTCTCTCTCAAAATAAAAAAGAAAGTCATTTGAGTTTCTCCTCTCTACTGAATGTTACCTTTACTCCATTGTCTTCTGCCCCCCGCCACTGTAACTTCAAGAGTTAGTGTTTACCTCTATGTGTCCTTCCTTATTTCATAAATACTTGGATTTCTCTGCTTGTCTGGCTTTTCCTTCCTCTCTAACTGTGCTCAGATCCTTTATCACCAACAAATACATTGATCCCCATTATTTATCCAATAGTCACATCGTACTTCTCAGATGATGGTCTAAGAACTTCTGAAGACCTCCTTTACCCTACTCCTAACCACAATCCCCCCAGGGCTCCTGAGCCTACAGCTGTGAGAATTCACCTGAGAACCACTGGCAAAGGCCATTAAGTGCTCTCTGAGCATACTCTCTGGGAGATTAAAAAGCCTGCTCTTTTCTCTTGAGAGCTCTGGCAAACTGTAAATTATCAGAAACTTGCTCCCTTCTCGTTAAATATAAGCGCAACATGCAGAAAGGGAATCAAGAACTAGGTGGGCAGTTGAGTTAAATGACCTCACGGGGGTCTTGCCTACCTTTGGAATTCTAAGATCCCTGGGGCAATTGCATCTGAGCCACTCAAAATTTCATACCCAGATCCTGTACACACAAATTGATTCTGACTGTACCTTCACAGATGTTATAATGAAATACGCAATAGAGATTAGGGAAACACCGACTCTTCCTGTTGTCAAATGCATGAGTTTCATTTTTAGTTGCTTGTCAGTGTCTTTTATATTCCTGCTTTATTGTTCCATGGAAAGGTAGGGTTAAAGTTCATCTAAATGACTGTCTGGTGTCTCAAAATACCTCAGTCACAAATAATACACTTTGTAAATGCTTTCTGATACTGCTGAAGAGGATGAAATTGCAGAGCTGCTCAATGAAAACCCAAGAGAAGACATCTTTTATCAAAATGAAGTTAGCTTTGCTTTCTCTTGCTACGAAACAGGAGATTTTCTCACTGTGAGAAATTTTTAAAAGACACACACACGCACTAGGAAGAAAGCAGGTTTCCAACTGTATTGAAATATGGTTGACATGCACCATTGTATACATTTAAGGTATAGCATGTAATATTTGATATATGCATATAATACAAAATCCTTACCACACTAAGTTTAATTAATGTATCTATCACCTCACCTAGTTATGACTGGGAAAAACATTTTATTCATATGAAAATCTACCACCCAGAGATGACCAGATTTAATTTCTAAAGAACTCTTTAGACACCTGTCTACACATATAAATATATATGGATATAACAAGCTGTAATTTTACACGAGGGGAATAATTTCATACATGTTATTGTGTCATGACCATCTTTCCAGGTCAATAAATATAGTGCTACATCATCCTTTCTAGCAGGCTCTTGGTATTCCATTGAATAAAGGTACTTGAATTTATTTAGCCAGTTCTTCTGTCATTACTAAAAATGCACTTTTAGAAAAACCCAAGCTCATAGATACAAAGAGCAAATCGGTGGTTGCCAGAGGTGGGGAGTGAGGGATGGGGGTGAAATGGATAAAGGGGGTAAAAGGTATAAACATTCAGTTATAGAATAAATGTCATAGAGTGGTGCCCAGGTGGCTCAAGCGGTTGAGCATCTGACTCCTGATTTCAGTTCAAGTCATGACCCCTGGGTTGCCGAATCAAGCCCGAAGTTGGGCTCTGGGCTGAGTGAGGAGACTGCTCGAGATTCTCTTTCTCTCTCTCTCTCTCTCTCTCTCTCTCTCTCTCTCTCTCCCTCTGTCTCTGCCCCATACTCATTCTCTCTCTCTCTCTCTCAAAAAAAAAAAAAAAGAATAAATGTCATGGGGGTGTAATATACAGCATGGTGACTATAGTTAATAATACTGTGCTGCATATTTGAAAATTGCTAAAGAAAGAAGATCTTAAAAGTCTTCATCACAGGAAAGATGAATTTCTAAAACTATGTATGGTGATCGATGTTAACTAAATTTACTGTGGTGATCATTTTGCAACATGTACAAATGTCACATCATGTTGCATTCCTGAACCTAACATAATGTTAATAAGTCAGCTGTATGTCAATTTAAAAAAATCTACTTTCAGAAGTTCGAAAAATCTAGTGGCACCTGTGACGCTACCTTGGCAGGCTCTGAGGTAATCCTGACATGCTTCACCCAAGACAACGTCAACATGACCTTTGGAGTCACTCAATAGAAGTAGATCATTGCTAGGTCATACTCTCAGACAACACAGCTCACGTATTAGAGACCAAACCAAAACCACACAGAGAGTTGAAAAGAATCACAAAGGAAGGGGTGCTGGGTGGTTCAGTTGGTTGAACTCCCTGAGTCTCATTTCAGCTCAGGTCATGATCTCACGGTTCATGAGATCGAGCCCCACATTGGGCTCTTTGCTGACAGTGCAGCACCTGCTTGGGATCCCCTCTCCCCTGCCCTCTCTGCCCCTTCCCTGCTCCCTCTCTCTCTCTCTCTCTCAAAATAAATAAATAAACTTTTAAAAAATAGAATCACAAGGACATTAATCAAAGACTAAACTCCCCCTTTAGACTCACTGCAGTCAAGATACCTGACCCCGCCTCCTTCCCCTGGTGGGAACAGAACCCCCGGCTGAATCAGCAGGTTGTGGGCTGGTAGCTCTGCTCAGTTCCACAAGGAAAGGGGAGCCAGTCCCCTGGCACACATGGTCAGTGGCTCCCTGGCAGGTCTGGCGCGTGAGGAAGGGCAGACACTCTTCCCAGATGGCGCTTTCCATCCCTTCTCAGGGCCAAAGCAGGAAGTGGTGATGAGGACGTTGGCAAGAACATCATGTGGTTGGCACCGAGAATTAGAATAGTTTGAGTTAGAGGATTTATCATTTTCACGTAAGCAGTATCCTGTATATGGAAAAAGAAACCACAGGTTGAGGAAAAAGAAATCACAGAATGTGCCTCAGAAGTAAGGCTAGATGAGAACACCTGAAGTCTGTGAGGAAAAGATCTAAACCTTGGAGAGAGTCTGTGTACACAGGTGGAGTGAGAGGGGAAAAAAGGAACAGAAATTGCCATGCTGACAATGATCATTTCAGCCTCAGGAAATCCTGATGAGACACATGGCTTTCGACACATCAGGAACAACACAATTCTACTCAGTCCCTCTCTTTGAACTCTTGCTTCCGCTAAAAATTAACGAGTGTTCTGATCAAGGGAAAGGCCAGCTTAGTGGGGAAGCTTCTGGTACCAGGGACTATGGGTGTGTCAAGGGAGCCATTAGTATCTCCCTATGTAGACTGAGATGAGAGTAATGACCCTATCTCATAAGACCACTGGGAAAGTTAGTTCAGTTTTGAACAGGTTAAAAAGACATAAAAATACAAATTTTTCCCCGCGCCTTTATGACAAACGTTGAGATGAAGATATTGTCCAGGTAAGACCTGTGGGCAAATACAGCAGCCACTGCTGCCTACGAGAAGTAACTTGCTCCAGATTATACACAGGTATGCACTTCCAGAAGAAGTCCACAAATCAGATACTCCCTTGAATATACCTATTCAAGCAGAGGCAAATATGGAGACTTCTTTGAACTCTTTCACATACCAAGAAACAGCACATGCTGATTTAAATAGTCAAGAAACCCCTAATCTTAAGAGCCCCAGCGTATCGTTGTTCCCTGACTGTGAACTCAACCAGACAGCAAGAAAGTAATGTTGAGTGGGGGAGTTGGGCGGGGGGGGGGGGGGGGGACGGCGGGAGGTATAAATTCAGTTTTGCAGGGATATAATGTTAGCTTTTAAAAAGTGGACATGTTGGTGCGTGTCCCTTTAAATATCCACACAGACTAGAGAGGAATCTGATTTGTTTACTCCACTCTAAGCAGACCCTGGCATCCTGTCGCCAAAAATACCCTCGCCTCCCCCTCCTGCCTTCCTGGCATTGTCTGCAGGTGGCTTCACCCTCAAAATGAAGTCCTCTGCGCAAGGCTGGGACTGGCTCCCTGTGTTTGGCAGTGACTGTGGCTTGGCCCGCTTTGCACATGCATTTGGGAGATTTCCAAACAGATGCATATGCATCTTCACTTTCTTGGCAGGAGGGCGAGAATTGAAGAATTCTTGCGGGGAATTTATACTGCTCTGAAACCTTAACCCATCGTGGAAGCGGCATAAAAGAGTGCCTCTAAAAGACATGACCTTTAGCCTCCTTTTGGACTCTGTTTTTCCTTCTCTTGCTTCTTTGTCCCCTTCCATAAAAGCTTTGGCGACTTTCTTTGTGAATGGGTGATTTTCACTGTCCTGAGCTCTCTAGGGTCTATTTTATTTCCGACAATGATTTCCATTTCATCTGAATCTATTGTCATGGCCAAAGATGTGTTTCATTATTCACAAAGTCCCATCAGAAGGGATGAAAAAAAAAATGTTGCTTGAAAGCCATTTGGGGGCAATTAAAAAAAGGAAAACGGGGGGTAGATAAATCCGACCAACCTATCATTTTATTATCTGGAGCTACATGCTAAGGAGGGCAAAACCAGAAGTCCCAACAATATCTTGGGTGAGCCTGAGATGAATCAGTGGCCTGACTGGTAAATGCCCAACAATAACTCTTATTCCTCTGAGTCATTTAATCCCCAAATGATCAGAGAGAACAAAGGAAGCCCTGCAAATCAGGAAGATTTTATAATCTCATATCTGCCTGTATTTGTCTGGGCTAAATACAGCCAAGAGCGTTTTAATATTCTCCCCAAAGGATACTTTGAAAACTCACCAAACAGGAATTACCCTGTAAAAAGGCAGAAATACAATGCTCTGCAAACAATATTTTCTTAGACTGGGTAAACTGCAAATAAAACAAACAACACAGAGAAAATTAAACACCGGTTGAAAAGAATGAGAAAGTAACCCGGCCTCCTTTATTTGACATTGTGGATGATTTAAGTCATGTTTTGCCCCGTCCTTTGATAAATACATGGAGGGAATGAAATGTTATTACGATTATTTTTTTTATGTCTGCCTAGACGTCCTGGGTCTTGTTTGAAATGTGCTCCGTGGGTTGTGATGTGAGCCCCCTCCCCCCACAATTCCTTCCCATCTTTCCTCCCTCTTACCTGTGTAACCTGATTATACCGACACCGATACCTCCCAGGGCCGCTTCCCACTGCTCGGAGACTGGGAGTACAGCGGCAGGCATTTATACATCTGCACTGACTCACTGAATCTATTCTTCCGCTCAGTAGGATGCCCTGAAGAAAGGTTCTCAAGCAGGGTCTAACAGGATCTTTATGAGCTGGGAGTTTATTTGCCCCTCTTCAGGGGAATCGCTTTGCTAGGAGATAACAGAGATGCCGAGACCCCGCATCAGCCTCCCTCCCGGCACCCACCACCAGGGATTTCTGATCAGCCAGGACCAGGGAGCACCCCCACTGAGGACAGCTCACGAGGCCTTGGAAAACAAAGGAAGTTTCTTCAAGCAGCTTATCTGCATTAGCAGCACTTGATTCTAGATAGGCTAGTGCACCAACATTTCCTCCTAGAAGAATAACAGTGGCAGAGGAGAACACACTTCCAACTGGGCAGCAATTAGAGAGCTGTTGAATGGCTGATTGCTTGCGTGTGGTCCTCTTAGTTCCCTGGTGGGGCATGCTTATAGTTCTGCAATTGGATAAAATGGATTGGAATGAGCGCTGTCATATAGAACTGCCAGCTGTTCTACTGTTAATAAAGACACTATTTAGCTATTAATACATCCCATTCTTCCATGTTGTGCCCATTCAAACAAAATATCTTTGTTGGCGGAGGGGGTGTGGCTGCACCTGTTCTCCATTCGGGAATCTGTGGCTGATGGAGGAGCCTGTGGTCCTCTCAGCAGCAACTGTGGTTACCAGGCAGGGTCTGCCTGTGAAAGAAACGGGGCGATCAGACCGTGCGAGGAAAATAAGGAAAAGCAAAGCTCTGGGTTCAACTGAGTGGCCGTTTCCTGCATGGTTTTATGTAACAGATGACCTGGTTTGCCCCAGCAAGTTAGAATCCACTTGTAAGCAAATACCACACATGACTCATGATACCCTCCCTTTTGTGAGGGACTTAACTATGTTTTAAATATTCCTAGGCGTGAACCAGGATTCTCAACGGTAATACCGGCAGGTGATAAATGCAGTCTAAGGCAGAGGAACTAACAGGAGACACCACTTCTCGGAGAAGCAAAACAGCAGAGCTCTTTCTCCCCTCCAGCAAGCACTACCCCAAGCTGTTAGGAGTGTAGGCTTCAAGGAGTCGACAATGAGAATAGAGAGGTAAGACTTACATACCCAACGAGAAATCACTCACGTGACACAAGTTTCCTTGTTTCCATTTCTATGTGGACTGGCAGGGAATGCAAGACGATGCCGAGTGGGATCTATCCAAAAATTGCAGTCAAGGCCCACGGTAGTCAGTTAACCACTCTCACTCAGCGCATTTCCCTGAGGTTCAGGAAGGCATTGCTCTGGCGCTGATATAACCACGGTACCATGGCCACCATCACCTTAGTCCGTGTAAGCATAGGACAGAAGAGAATGGAGAAGCAGAATTTAAAATAGTCACTATCAATCCATGGAAATTAGGTGTTCCTAGGTGTCTTGGTCTTCTTGGGCCACCATAGCAAAATACCATAGACTGGGTCGCTTCAGCAACACAAATTTCTCTCTCACAGTTCTGGAGGCTGGGAGGTCCACGATTAAGATGCCAACAAAGTTTTCTCATTGTGAGGCCTTTTCTCTTGGCTTATAGGTGGAGGATACAAACCATCTTGCTTGTATCCCCATGGCATTTCTCTGTGTGCAGTGGGTAAGGAGGGAAGGAGAGGGAGAGCTCCCTGGTGTCTCTTCTTTAAAAGGATATTAACTCTATCGTATCAGGCCCTGCCCTTAAGATCTCACTTAACCTCACATCACCTGCTTGTAGGTCCTACTGCCAAATCCAGTCACATTAGGGGTTGAGGCCTCAACATAGGAATATGGGGAAGGGGACACAATTCAGTCTATAGCGTTAGGTGATGATTTTCCTTTTGTTCCTCCCAAAGGATGAGAGGTGGAAATGCATTGCTCAATCTTGCAGATATCACGAGGGTGAATTCGAAAAGGGGAGATAGCCTCTGGAAGTCTGTCTCCCTGGCTGGACTTGACCTGGATGGCAGAACCCACAAGCTGTCCACTCTCCTCAGGGCTGCTTCCTCAGAGGGGAATGAATGGGAGGGAGTTCGAAAAAGAATCTGATGGTCTTGTGAAGCATAGCAAACAAATCTGGACGTAGAGACTATGCCCATTCTGGTCTAGAGACTTGGAAGGGCTGGCTGGAAGGGTCTAAAGGGACCACAGGGTGAATGGCTATTAATCATGTTGGGTTTTTTTTTAATTTTCTGTATTTTATGATGTTTCCACTTCTTAAAAATCTTACTGGCCAGGGAAAGCCTGCCCCTCCCAGAGCTCGCCAGTTCTTAAAAGAGAGCAAAGGGCTAGCTAGCACTGGGAGCATAGCTTTCCTATGGAAACCCACCCGTTCTAAGCCCCAAGTGCTGAACCACCTCCGTTCTCTAATTCACACACCAAGCCAGTCTATATCCTGCTCTCAGTCAACCCAAGGCCAAGTAATCTCCCCTTTTCTCTTCAGGAATTACTGCAAAGGAACAAGGGAGTGTGTGTTTTTACAGACTACTCACCCACAAGTCCCAAACCACTAAATATACAGAAAAGATGGTAGCCTTTAGAATTTGATAGCATGTCTTTAGAGCAATTCTCTAACATGATAGCACATCAAGTTACAACATTTTGTCCACTCCCAACCTTGCCATCTGCTGCCCTCGGCCTTATGGTGGTTTTCCTGTAGAGATTAATTTTGGAGGGCTACCGAGCACATGACATCTCCACAGAGGTACTTCCTTTCAGGTTTAACTCAGTTTCCTGCTTTATCAAGCTTCTCACTGATGACCTCTTTACTGGTATTTGTAGGTCTTGATGGAAAGGCTTCACTTTTCTTAAAATTATTCCTAAAAATTTCCAACTCCATTCTCTGGATATTTCTTTCATATCAATTCAAGTAGGCTCTTCACAAGAGTGTGGCATGATTTGTATCTTAGGACATATGTCAGGGGCACCTGAGTGGCTCAGTCAGCTAGGCGTCCAACTCTTGTTTTTAGCTCAGGTCATGATCTCACCGTTCGTAAGTCTGAGCCCCACATCGGGCTCTGCACTGACAAATAAATAATATAACCTTAAAAATAAATAAATAAATAAATAAATAAATAAATAAATAAATAAATAAAAAGACGCATGTTGGACCAGGAAGCCAGTTCTTCCAGGACCATGGACAAGACCACGTTTTCAGCCTTCAGTTTATGTATTGCATCCCACATCAAATCTTTCGTGACCCTTGTCTAAAGGGATTGCTTCCCCTTGCTTCTATTTTGTTATCTCTCACTTTGCATTTCCATCTACTTGTTTATGTATCTATTCCCTCTCCTGAGATGTGAGCCTCACACAGTACGGGTCCTATGTAAGGCTGGGTTCCCAAGCTATGCTATGTATTAGGAGTCCAATGAATTTCTTGAAATAATGAACATACAATCAATACAGGATGCAGGGTATTTGGTCTAATTCTTACTCTCCTAGCTTCTACTGTCACCGTGACAACACTGTGCTGAGTGGAATAACGTGGACTCGGCTTTCCTGGGTCTACAACCATTATCACCGGTGATTGAACTTGGCCTCTGGCTTTAATGCTTTCACACAGTAAGTTTCATTTTTTATTCCATCTCTCCCCCACTTTCCACAGTGACAGCTGGGCTTCATTGGTTGCAAAGAGACAGTGGTAGGAGAAGAAGGATGATCCACACCAAATCTCTCTACTCTGACAAGATAAAATGCTTTTGCTCTCCTAGGGATCAGTGAGTCAGAGGAGGCCTTAAGAGTGGCCTTGGATTTGGTCCTAGACATCTTTTAATCCAAACGATACGTAATTTTTCTCTTCAAATATATGGGGTCTAACACAGAAGGACAGGGTAACCTGATGCTCTCAGCACACACAGCAACAATGGGACCCAGAATAAAATGTCCAGCTTAAAAGAGGTGTGGAAGTAGGATAAACAAATGGACTTTGCAGGCCTAAAAATAAAGGTATAGCTTCTTGCAATAAGATATTTTACTTCTTCGTATTCTATGATACATACAGAATTTTGAAATATAGTTGGTATTCAATATATTCTTACTGAAAGGAGGAAAGATATATCATGGAGAATATTTTCCATAACAAGTAACTACCCACATTAAATTGGACCACAATTAATAAATCAATATATTGGACCACATAAATGAAAAATCCAAAAGGTGAGAACTTCAGTGTTTCATCAGTTCTACCTCCATTTCTTTGGGATTCTCTTGGCTCTGGCCTCCTCTATAGTAGCTAATCTTTGGGCCGGCTTTCTCCTTGGTAGTGAAATGATTTCCTCAGTGTCAGAAATTCTATTTTCATAATGTCATCCACTTTCAGGGGATGGGAAAAGGCCACCTAAGCTTAGGGGATTGCCTATTTATGGACTATTGGCTGCAAAAAGGGGGATAAGATTATATTGACTGGCTTAAGCTAATCAAGATACATGTCTGGATCAAGACATGGCATCAACCCCAATGTAACAAACAAATAGAGTAGAATGTAGAAGTTGAAAGAAGAGAATGGATACTGATGAGGTGTCCAGACAAGTCTACAAAAGACAGAAAGTAGAGAAGGAAGGAGGGGAGGGAACGAAGGAAGGAAAGAGCAAAGGAGAGACAGAAGGAGAGAAGGAAGGAAAGACAGAAAATAGAAACAAAACTCTTCGTACACCCAGTCTCTAGATTATTCATAGCAGAAAGGATGCAAGTCTATACTGGGAGTAGGGCGGGGAGAGGATGGGGATGGAAGGAAAAAAGCATTCATTGAACCACCCTGGGGTAGATTCTGATATTCTGTACAACTGTGCTCTTCTGCTCATTCTAAGTTCCATTAACATAAAACTAGTTTGACATTTCCATAAGCAACCTGATCGACGCTGATCTACCCAGAGACATAAAACACAGATCTCTTCCCCAATTTGGGTCTCTATTCTTATGTCTTGATCACATACTAACACGACTCCAGTGATATCAAAGTCAAGAGAAGGGGGAAAGGTGCTATTATAATAGAGGATGCATCAAAAAATATTAAAGTGTTTGTTAAAAGATCCAAGTTCATGGGGCACCTGGGTCAATTAAGGGTCTGACTGAGGCTCAGGTCATGATCTCAAGGCTGATGAGTTTGAGCCCTGCACTGGGCTCTGAGGTAACAACTCAGAGCCTGGAGCCTGACTCAAGTTTTGTGTCTCCCTCTCTCTCTGACCCTCCCCCATTCATGCTGTGTCTCTCTCTGTCTCTCAAAAATGAATAGATGTTAAAAAAAAAATCCAAGTTCAAATCTGGTCTTCCATATCTTGTATCAAGCTGATCAGGTTACATAATTTCTCTGAATTTTAACATCTTTATCAATAGAATGGAGATAATATCTTTCTCGCAGTGTTATTGTGAGGACTATATGAAGTAACGTACATATAAAGCAACTACAGTGGGTATTTAATAGCCATCTCATTGTTTCTCTTAGCAATTTCTTCTGAAAACTGTTTTTTTTAAACCAGTTTTTGGACGTTCAGATATAATTAGTTTCAGATATGTCATTACTCGATCAGTTCTTTAAGGCTCTTGACCTTAAGATCTTTAACAATGGCAGAAGAATGTCTATTAATTCTGACAAACTGCTGTCTAATGTACTGTTCTTCCCCAAAGCTTGGCTTCCTGCAACAAATATTTATTCGATATTTCTAAACAGCAATTGCCTGGCATGAACTAGATAGAAGAAAGAGGGGAAGAGGAGAAACAGAAGAAAGGAGAGAGAGAGTGGCTGTGTTAGTTGAATTATTTACAGTTCAGCAGATTCATCATCATCGTTATAGGTGAAGATCATTTTACCCTTGTTGATACATCTCTCGATAAAATATACAAAAAATAGTCCTGCCTTTGCTTTTTTCTCTCTATTCCCAAACTTCAGATTTTCCACTGTTTAAACCCCAACAAAATGCACCAACATGAATGAACAGTAAGTATTCAGTGGAGCACCTGGGTGGCTCAATTGGTTAAGCATCTGACGTCAGCTCAGGTCATAATCTCATAGTTTATGGGTTCAAGCCCGAAGTTGGTCTCTGTGCTGACAGCATAGAGCCTAGATCATGCTTCCCTCTCTCTAGATTCTCTTCCCCTCTTTCTCTCTACCCCTGTTCCACTTGTGCGCTCTCGCTCTCTCTCTCTCTCTCTCTCCCTCCCTCCCTTCCTTAAAAATAAAGAGAGAAATATTAAAAAAAAAAAAGATTTCAGGCACCCAAGTCATTGTGTTTCCAGAATATTCTAGAGTCACTTTTAGAAATAGTAACAGTTCTCAATTTGAAATTCTTTCAATTTTCCCAATACAGACTTCATTTTATTGATTGGTAATGTAAATATGAGTAATCTTACCATTCACCTAATACTTAGGTTTTTAGCATCTTTTCACCTGCCTCAATGAGCATGCAGCTATTAATTTTCACTATTTACTCCTCAGCTCTTCAGTTTTGGTGATTTCACTTAGTAAGGCTGAATTCAGTTGCTTTGTACTAATACATTAGTAATATGCAGAAAGTTACACAAAGGCTTTCCTAAATTTCCAAGATACAATAAGTATGCTATTTGCTTAGTTCATTTACTCATTAATTCATTTCGAAAGATATGATGGATAAATATTCTTCCTGATCTAAATTCAAGAAGAAAATGCAGTAGCAGACAAAAAGTTCAGTGCTCAGTTGTAATTTTCTCACTGAGGAAAAGATACACTGGAACATGTCTGTCTGTTCCAGGATTTATGAGTAAGAGGGTATAGTATATAAGCCTTAAATTACTGATAAACTTGGTAACTCAATGAAGGTTATTACAAGACAAATATTACTCAAAACATACACTAATTTTAAAAGAATGGCAAAAAGTACAAAGCTTCCTTCTAATGTCTAGCAAATGAATAATAAACCAAAAGTTGGTTAAATGTTTTTCTTGGAATGCCTCATTGAGAAGGTAAAGGAAAAAAATAAATATGCAAAATGCTTCAATTTCTTATTCTGCGGATTTAAAGCGACTATTAACAGATAGATCATTTGTAAATATCTTCTTCCATTCTGCAGATTGTCTTTTAGTTTTGTTGATTGCTTCTTCCACTGTAAAGAAGATTTTTATCTTGATGAAGTCGCAATCATTCATTTTTGCTTTTGTTTCCTGTGCCTCCAGAGATGTGTCTAGTAAGAAGTTGCTCTGGTAGAGGTCAAAGAGGTTCCTGCCTGTGTTCCCCTTGAGGATTTTGATGGTTTCCTGTCTCACATTTAGGTCTTTCATCCATTTTGAATTTATTTTTGTGTATGGTGTAAGAAAGTGGTCCAGCTTCATTCTTCTGCATGTTATTGTCCAGTTGAAGTGACTGGTTTTTTCCCATTGGATATTCTTTCCTGCTTTGTCAAAGATGAGTTGATCATATAGTTGCAGGTCCATTTCTGGGTGTCCTATTCTGTTCTCTTGACCTATGTGTCTGTTTTTATGCCAGTACCATACTGTCTTGATGACTATAGCTTTGTAATATACCTTGAAGTCCAGAATTGGGATGCCTCCAGCTTTGCTTTGCTTTTTCAAGATTGCTTTGGCTATGTGGGGTCTTTTGTGCTTCCATACACATTTTAGGATTCTTTGTTTTAGTTCTGTGAAAAATGCTGGTGGTATTTTGATAAGGATTGCATTAAATGTGTAGATTGATTGGGGAGTATAGACATTTTAACAATATGTGTTCTTCCAATCCACGGGCATGGGATGTTTTTTCCAATTACTTGTGTCATCTTCAATTTCTTTCATAAGAGTTCTATAGTTTTCAATGTACAGATCTTTTACCTCTTTGGTTACGTTTGTTTCTAGGTATCTTATGGTTTTTGGTGCAGTTGTAAATGCGATTGATTTCATGATTTCTTTTTCTGGTGCTTCATTATTGATGTACAGAAATGCAACAAACTGCTGTATGTTGACTCTGTATCCTGCAACTTTACTCAATTTGCGTATCATTTCTTGAAATTTTTTGGTGGAGTCTTTTGGGTTTTCTACATAGAGTATCATGCCATCTACAAATAGTGAACATTTGACTTCTTCCTTGCCAATTTGTATGCCTTGTATTTTTTTGTATTGTCTGATTGCTGAGGCTAAGACTTCCAATACTTTGTTAAATACTTTGTTACAGTAGTAAGAGTGGACATCCCCGTCATGTTTCTGACCATAGAAGGAAAGCTCTCAGTCATTCCCCATTGAGGATAATGTTAGCTGTGGGTCTTTCATATATGGCCTTTATGGTATTGAGGTATGTTCTATCTATTCCTACTTTATTTTATCACGAGTGGATGCTGTACTTTGCCAAATGCTTCTTCTGCACCTATTAAGAGAATCATATGGGTCTTATCCTTTCCTTTATTAATGTAACGTATCACGATGAATGATTTGCGGCTAGTGAACCACCCTTCCAGCCCAGAAATAAGTTCCACTCCATCATGGTGAATAATTCTTTTAATATATTACTGGATTTGATTGGCTAGTATCCTGTTGAGAATTTTGCATCCATATTCATAAGGAATATTGGCCTGTAATTCTCCTTTTTAGTGGGGTCTTTGTCCAGTTTTGGAATTAAGATAATGCTGACATTGTGGAATAAGTTTGGAAGTTTTCCTTCCATTCCTATTTTTTGGAATAGTTTGAGAAATATAGGCATTAACTCTTTATTGAATGTTTGGTAGAATTCCTCTGGGAAGCCATCTGGCCCTGGAGTTTTGTTTATTGGGAGTTATTTTAATAAATGGGTGGTAGGTATTAAGGAGGACACTTATTGTGATGAGCACTGAGTACTGTGTGTAAATGATAGAAGTTAAATAAAAACTTGAAACTTTAAAAAAAAATTACTACTATGGAGCACCTTGGTGGCTCAGTAGGGTAAGTGTCCAACTTCAGCTCAAGTCATGATCTCACAGTTCATGAGTTTGAGCCCAGCACTGGGCTCTCTGCAGTCAGCACAGAGCCTATTTCAGATCTTCTGTCCCAACCTCCCCACTCCTGGCAAAAATAAACATTAAAAAAAATAAAATAAACATTTAAAAAACTGACTACTAACAAATATAGCCTCTGAGAAATCCTGCAGCACAAATAAAAGTGGCTGACCTTGTTTCCTATATTGAATAATTTTTTCTGGTAATACTTATTAACATTCAACTCTGCAGAAATACTTCATTGAGACCATCTTTCTTTTCCATGGGATATCCAGGAATTTTAGCAACAAAATGATATGTCTTGTGAGGGCCTAAGAAAAAATGAGCATCCTTACTATCTCAACTAGATCCAAATAAATATTTGTAAATCTTATCCCCTTATACAAAGGTGATATAATCTTCCTTGTGGTGTTTGTTTATTACATTAACTATATTCTTTTTTTTTTTTTTTTAAGAGAGAGAGAAAGCATAAGTGGGAGAGGGCCATATATAGAGAGAGACAGCAGACTCTAGGCTCTGAGCTGTCAGCACAGAGTCCAACGTGGGATTTGAACTCATGAACCATGAGATCATGAACCGAGCCGAAGTTGGACACTTAACTGACTGAGCCATCCAGGTGCCCCTACATCAACCATATTCTTAACTGCTACTTCTAGAACACTACCTGGCACCTGATGAACTTTCAATAAAAAGTTAGGTAGTGGGAAATACTTCTGAAAGTCTATGGAGATTCCATTTTTATATCTCATACAAATACTAATTTTTCCACGTTTATCCCAGTTCAGGTCAGTGGAGATATTGGAAAAGTTATGTGGAATGAAGAAAGAATCAAGGAAAAGTTAGGGGAAAGTATGGCAAATGTTGAAGAGATACAGTGTGTTGGTGACATTTCAATAGTGTCCTTCAAAACATAAAGAATGATGACACAATAAATATGGCAATGACATAATAACTAAAACCTTTGCCAATTCTCTAGTAAATACACTCTCTTCTCTGAAGTTCATACTATCCTTTTCACATAAGATACACTACCTATATCATAATTATTGCAACTGAATGCAATGGAATACCCTGAAGTTTCACAAACACTGTGCTGAGTGCTGCTATAGGTGGGACTCTAAGGGTAAGAAGTAGAAAGCACAGCAATCAATCACTGAAAAGGGAGAGAAAGACACGTATAGGGAAGACTATGTGGCAGAGTGGTTGATGGTGGCCTGAGCTTGAATTCTGGTTTTGTTATAGATACATGATCTTGCACAGTTTACTGAACTCTTTAACATTACAGCTCCCCATCTGTAAACAGTACTACTAATAAAACCTGCTTTGCACAGAGTTTATGGGAAAGTTAAATGGCAGTGTACAAATACCTGCACTGTGTTAAGTGCTTCGCATGGCCAACAAATATTTGCAATGTTCATTAGGTGTTAAACAACTGGAAACAATAGCATATAATAGCACGAGAGTAGAGGTGTGAACAAATTTCTATGTGAGTGCAGCTGAGAGGCCAATTTATTCTGCCTGGAGGGTACACACTCAGGGAAGGTGTCCCACAGTCTCTGCTAGGCCATGAAGTTGACAGGGAGAGGTAGGGGGTAAGACATTGCAGATCGAGGTAACGCCATGAACAAAATCAGAGGACATGAGGTGGCATGACACATTCAAGAAAAACACAAGTCGGGTGGTGCATTAATTTCCTAAGGCAGCTGGAAT
The DNA here is from genome assembly GCF_003009895.1 of Hyaena hyaena. Taxonomy (NCBI): domain Eukaryota; kingdom Metazoa; phylum Chordata; class Mammalia; order Carnivora; family Hyaenidae; genus Hyaena; species Hyaena hyaena. The sequence goes on along the minus strand of NW_024081083.1, from coordinate 89,379 downwards.
AAAGTACCACAAACTGGTGACTTAACACAACTGAAATTTATCACCATACAACACAGGAGGCTGCAAGTCCAAAACCAAGATGTCAGCAAGGAGGATCATGCTCCCTCTGAGACCTGTAGGGGAACCATTCCTCACCTCTTCCCATCTGCTGGTGGTTTGTGGTAAGCTTTTCCATTTCTTCACTTTTATTCTTTTAATTTTTATTTATTTTTTAAAGAGAAAGTATTTGTGAGCAGGGGAAATGTAGAGAGAGGGGAAAAGAGGGAGAAAGAAGGAGAGAGAGGGGGAGAGAGGGAGAGAAGGAGAGAAGGTGAGAGGGAGAAAGAGAGAGAAAGAGAGAGAGATTCTTAAGCAGAGAATTCTTAAGATTCTCCACACTTACTGTGGAGCCCAATGCAGGGCTCCATTCCATGGCCCTGGGATCATGACCTAAGCCAAAATCAGGAGCTGAACACTCAACCAACTGAGCCACCCAGGAACCTCTACAATTCCTTCACTTTTGGATGATTCACTGCAGGGACCATGGGGTACCTGGGAAGAAAGGTATCATGGGTAGATATGACACTGGTCAGTATGCCAAGGGCATTTATACTCATGTGGGGTCCATCTTGGAGTGGAATTCATGGCTGAAACAGCAGGGAGCATGTGCAAGAGAGATTTGGGCAACAAACCAGAAAAGACCAAGCACCATTGTGCATTCTTCCATTTTCTCTAGAGAGAGGTCCTTGAAGGCAGAGCCCACATGTTACTCATGTTGAACCCTTTTACAACATCTGAACCATGCCTTGTGTTTTCATAGGCTGGTGTTGCCATAGACTGTGGGGTTTAGATGACAGAAATGTATATTCTCATTATTCTCATAGTTCTGGAAGCTAGGGGTCCAAGATCTGGGTGCCAGCATGACTAGTTTCTATCCTGTAGGGCTCTTCTCTCTGCTTACAGGTGGCCATCATCTTGTGTGGTCATGTGACTTTTCTTTTGTGGTGCCGGGAGCGAGGAAGGGAGGGAGGCAGTGAGAGAGAACATGTGCACAAGCTCCCTGGTCTCTCTTTTTACAAGGATATTAATCCCATAGTGGGGTCTCATTCTCATGATTTCTCCTACCCTCATCATCTCTCAAAAGCTCCATGTCCAAATACCATCACACTGATTATGAGGACTTTACTATACAAATTGGGGAGGGGGTGTTACACAAACATTAAATTCGTAATACCATGTACATAACACTTTGTAGAGGATTCAAAAAAATTAACAAGATGAAAGAATGCCCTGTGGCATTGGGATTTAGTTTGCCATATTAAGTACATGGCACTCCATTAAACTTGAATTTCAAATAAAAAATAAATTTTAGCATAACAATGTCTAATAGCTAAAAAGTTATTTGTTATTTATATAAAATTCAAGTTTAACTGGGGATACAATATTTTTATTTGCTAAATCTGGCAACCCATAGGTATATATATATATGTATATATTTTTAAAGGCATATTTCCTAATGCAACAAGACTTCTATACATTTGAGACATGCAACGTTTGGACCACATTTATACTAAAAAACATTCACTGTTTACATGAAATTCAAATGTAACTAGCCCTGTATTTTTATTTACTAAATCTGACAACCCTCATTGGGATGATATGCTGATCAGTGGGGTTGGAAGTAATACAAAATAATAAAGAAAAATTCCAAAGGACATAAGAGGAGGGAAGGAAGGAAGGAAGGAAGGAAGGAAGGAAGGAAGGAAGGAAGGAAGGAAGGAAGGAAAGAAAAGAGTTTACTTTCATATGCCAATAAAAGCTGCAGGCTGTCTATTCATGTCTCTGCTGGTACAAATGGTATGTTGCCCTATTCCCACAGTATCGATAAAAGCATTTGATAAGTATCATCAAATAAACATTTACTGGACTTTCAAAGGACTCAGAATTATGAGAAGTTCCAACCGATATGAAGAGAATCATATCTCTACTCAACTCAAACTTCCCAGGTTCTAGGAGACTCTAGACCTTCAATTGACATTTGATCCAAAGGGCCTGGACATTTGGGAACAAACACTGAAACACAGAAATCTTGAACGAATCTCAGCCAGATCTGGTAGCCCACCCAGTCGGCTCTCTGGAGCACACACCTTGGGTAAGGCCATATGCTCCACATGCTCTTGGCACACGCAATTTGCTGCAGAGGACACAGTCAGACTTTGACTCTCTAGCTCTTCACAGAACCCACACAGGAAACTCCTTATGGGAAATGCCACCAAGAGATTCCTGCCCTTGGAGCCCGCCAGGGCTCTGCCGGGGGTCTGCAATTTCTTTCTCTACCTTCTCCAGGCTGATTCTTCTTCTCTATGAGCACGGCAACATTTTCATTTGACACATTTGCTACTTACTCTTAAGCCTCTGAGATCTCCAGTCAGGTCCTAATCCTAGAGCTTAATGCATTTGATGCAATGTTTATTTTGGACAAGATTTGAGATTTGAGTTGAAACCTCGAAAAAGCCAACAGAAACCTTTCCTTGCCCATTATTTACTTAAAGTGATCCTGCTCTGCATTGAGATTTCATACATTAAGATAAGCATGGATGAGGCTTTTAGGACTTAGCTCTTAAAGCATTCAGGCCCAGGAAAGTCTCATAGGTGACCTGGATTTCTCATCTACCTACTCCCATACCTATAAACACAGGATGGTAAGGAAGTTCTCAGAGTAACAGTGCCCACTGCATCATTTGGTTTCTGGAATGCTAAGTTTTCTCCTTTCTCCCTCTAGGCTAGTATTTTTAAGTGCTGCACTTTTTAAATACCTACCACATAGTAGATTTCTAGTTTTTGTGTCCTTTCTGGTAAGTGGTCCCAGATGGGACGTATATTCAGCTTCCAAGGAAATGTAACCTGAGTTTCAAATGAGTTTCAAAATGGGGAGTCCCCAAGAAAGGGTTGACAGGGCTTCTCATTCTACATTTCCCATAAATTCTAGGACTTATTTTCTGAGTATAATGATATGCCCCTAAAATGGGATCATTGCCCAGTGAAGGTGATGCACTGTATTCAAAGAGGACAGCCCGGTGGTCAATACAGTCATAGCATGAACACATTGGTACACTCCCTAACTCTACTCAGAGTAGAGTCTTCAAAGCAGAATTGTGAAAATATACATATAATTTCCCTAATGGATGGGGGAAAAAAGGTAACAGACTAAATCACTATGGGAATAATAATGGACTGCCTTCCCTGAGTTGGGATCTTTCTCACTGGGCTATTTCTCTAAATAGAAATCTTCAGGAGGGCCCTCCTTAAAACCAGAATAATACATGCAATGACTTTTTGAGTGCTTCTCCCAGGATACTATGAAACTTTTCTATTCTTAAATTCAACTCCTTCAAACTTGCTCCTTATCACTGAGATTTATTTTTAATCTCATCAGACCAGAATCACCTCTGTTGGTAAATTATTCATGTAAGGTAAAAGCTTTTCAACAGCTTTGACAAGACAAGTTCTTAAGCAAAGTCATTAAGATAAGAAACCTCAGCAGGGTTGGACAGTTCCTCAGATTAGATGCAAAGCCTCCCTGTGTGAGCCAGTTTTTCTCCTCTCTTTCTCTCCTTTTCTACCTCACTTTTTTTTTTTTTTTTTTTTTTTTTTTTTTTTTTTTTTTTTTTTTTTTTTTTTTTTTTTTTTTTTTTTTTTTTTTTTTTTGGTATTTTTTTTTTTTTTTTTTTTTGTGTAACAGATCACCACTTCACCACAAGTGATGTAGCATTCTGGCATTGTGCAAAACCATTTCACATGTAGTATTATGAAACAATGAACTTGGANAGTGTAACAGATCACCACTTCACCACAAGTGATGTAGCATTCTGGCATTGTGCAAAACCATTTCACATGTAGTATTATGAAACAATGAACTTGGAAATGTAGCCTGAAAAAATTCACTCAAAGTTCAGAGAGGGTCTTAGAGACAGTGACTATTAAAGAGAACCTCTTTCTGGACACTCGGGTGACAGCAGTAACGGAAGGGTTAAGACCGGGTGCAGTATGTGTGTTTGCCCAAGATGAACACATGAGTGACATTCTCTAAAAGCACATATGTGCTTATTTAGACAATGTTTCATGGCTGCAGAGTTTTCATGCTAACAAAAGACATATGTTCAAACTTCAGTTTACCAGTTGATGACCTTGAAACCCACTGTTGGCGTGAACACAGAAGCATCAACAGTTTATCACTTGGGGCTTTTAGGCAATGGAGTTTAAGGGGCAACCTGAATTGGGATGCGAGTGTACCAGCTAAATTATGATATTATTCAGCAATCAGAACACAAAAGGGATCCAAAAGCTTCAAAGTTTCCGCCCAGCTGTTTAGAGCTACTTCTCCATATATAATTAATTAATTCAACTCCATACATAATTAGAGGCAATTTGCATTAAACCTGGTGTTAATGATTCAACAATGCTGACTGTACAACTTTGCCATCTCAATTTTGTTTATTAAACTGGAGAAGCAATCCAGATTGGGGAAAAGGCCTGTTTGTTCGTGACTTATCCGTTATATTGTTACAGTCTCTTGAGTAGTCTAACGTGTCAAAAACTGTCTTCGTTCCCTTATGGGGGAAAGGAAAAAAAAGATTCAGGGTACGGAAAGCTAAGGGAGTTTTTCCTGGATGACACGGGTCTCTGATTTCAGTAGGATCCCCTTCTGAGGTGATCTTGTGCTGAGGACAAATGTTATAGGCCCAGGTAGTGGGCAAAACACCACCCACAAAATGAGGCAAAGGACCAGCCGAGGCAAAGAGCCAGGGTACTCTTCAACGGACCATTACATGTTCTTCTGGTGATTTCGTATTGCCATAGGCCTTGTCCAGAAGGAGAGGAGGCATTATAGCACTTGAAAGATGACATAACTATTATTTTTCCTTTCTGACGTTTTCCACCTGGGAAGCATTGTAAATGTTTTTTTTTTTTTTGTAACGTTTATGTATATTTGAGAGAGAGACGGAGAGAGAGAGATAGGTTGCTAGTGGAGAAAGGGCAGAGAGCGAGGGAGACACAGAATCTGAAGCAGGTTCCAGGCTCTGAGCTGGCAGCACAGAGCCTGATGCGGGGCTTGAACCCACAAATTGCAAGATTGTGACCTGAGCTGAAGTCAGACATTCAACCAACTGAGCTGCCCAGGCGCCCCTAAATGCTCTTTATCCAAAGGTCACAAAAAGTCGATCCACAAGGTAAACATTACCTCAGATATATTTTGTTGAGCTCATAAAACTATTTTTTAGTATGTACTGATAATTTTACATTTTTTAATGTTGATTTATTTATTTTGAGATACATAGAGAGCGAGCAGGGGAGAGGCACAGAGAGAGAGGGAGGGTTTTGCCAGCCCAGAGACCTAAGTGGAGATCAAAGTCACAAACCTTTGAGATCATGATCTGAGCTTAAATCAGGAGCCAGGTGCTTAATCAACTGAGCACTCCAAATGCCCCAACTGTAAATTTTAAAAATGATGACATCCCAGATATAAACATCTATGTCTGACTCCCTTTTGTTGTTGTTGTTGTTGTTGTTATTGTTGATTCTAACTTTTTTAAAAATATTTTTATTTATTTCTAGGAGAGAGAGAGAGAGACAGCGTGAGCAGGGGAGGGTCAGAGAGAGAGGGAGACACAGACTCTGAAACAGGCTCCAGGCTCTGAGCTGGCAGTCAGCACAGAGCCCGACGCGGGGCTCGAACCCACTAACCGCGAGATCATGACCTAAGCGAAAGTCTGACGCTTAACCGACTAAGCCACCCAGGCGCCCCTGTCTGACTCCCTTTGAATATCTGGAAGTAGGAGTAACATTTGCAGCGAAATTTTTATATCCCCTTTAGATTCAGTACATCACTTTACTGAAGTTTCAATCCAGCCTGCAAGCTGTTTTTTTTTTCTCTGCTTGAGCGCACACCACTAATTTCTCAGAGAGCTCCAAGGTTTAGAGAAGGTGACTTGTTCAAAAATCAAGAGGCAATACCAGACCCACGCCTGGGACTTGGTTGTTTCCATCGTACCTTTGCACCCGTTCTTTTTCATCATGATTGTACCTACCTGATTATGATTCCAGGATATTGACTGTGATGGTACATTGTAATTGCAACAGCCCTAACTATGAAATACACCTTTTGCAACGCACGAATTCAAAGAGTTATACTAAGATATAAAATGTAGTATAGAAATAAGCCTCGGAACTGGTGACACTTATCAACTGGTGATTTTAGGATTTTCACAATATTTTTAAGCAACACAGTATGCTGATTAAAGCCATATTTGGGGCCAAGATAGGTAGGAAAATGTAGCCAATGGATTATGATACCATTTAGTAAGTAAGACTCAGAAGAAAACCAAGAACTTCAGTCTTGTACCCAGCAGTTCAGAGCTTTCTCCCTCTATATAAATGTGCTCATTAGAATTTGAAAGATGTGGAAACTAGTTTTGGGTTTGAATCCAGTTTGCCTTTGGCATGTAGGATAGATCATGTCTCTGTCACACTTTGGGACTGGTTCCTGGGAACATGAGGTACTGGCCCAGAAGATGGTGAGAAATCTATGATTCTTTGACCTCTGAACGTGATTTAATTTTTTTTAAGACTACTATAGTTGTTAGCTGTAGGTCACAGTTTTAAGAGACTTTAAAAATTTTTTTAAAACATTTATTCATTTTGAGAGAGAGAGTTTGAGTCGGGGAGGGGCAGAGTAAAAGGGAGACACAGAATCTGAAGCAGGCGCCGGGCTCTGAGCCGTCAGCACATAGCCTGAAGCAGGGCTTGAACCCATGAGCGGTGAAATCATGACCTAAGCCGAAGTTGAATGCTCAACCGACTGAGCCACCCAGGTGCCCCTATAATGGACTTCCAAAGAGATCTTTTGCAAAGCTTTGAATCCACGGTTAAAATATCCCCACTGCACCTGCACACCTCAATACTGTCTCAGCCAGAGGTAACCACAGACAGAATCTAAGCATGCTGCTAGGTCTCAGCAGCCCAAGCCAATCAGATAGATCGGGTACATTAGGTGGCATGGCCATAGACAAAACCAATCAATAATTACTGAATCCTTTCAACTTTGAGAAGCCCCATTCTGCCTTTATTCTTGTACAATGAATCACCATTGTGGGTCACCATGAGCAGTGAATGACCAACAGACAGTATCAAGGCTCTGAGGTTCTTATATTCAAAATCAACAACCCACATTATAGAAGTGTCTCCTGTTCTCTTCTGTGACATAGTCCCAAACCATAAGGGATGTAGTAAGAGCACTAAAATGTTGCCATAAAGTTCATGTTTTACCGCCTGCTTCCTCTTGCCAACTTTTGGGGTCATGCCCCTTCTCTCTGTGTTGTCAACAGGGAATAATGGAATGCAGGGGGAATGGAAGGGAGACAGGGACAGAGATTCAGAACGAACCAGGAGGTTAGCACATAGGCACAGATTTCTGCTTCCCAGGTCCAACCATCACAACCACATTGACACAACCACATCTTTGTGTTAAGTCAGAATCTACACTCTTACTTTGAAAATCATGAAGGTGCTACAGCCCATAATTCTGTAATTGCAAATCACAGTTTTCTCATTTATTTATTTTAATTTTAAAACGTTTTTTGATGTTTATTTTTGAGAGAGAGAGAGAGAAAGCACATGAGGGGGGAGGGGCAGAGAGAAAGGGGGACAGAGATTCCAAACTGGGTTCTGTGCTGACAGCAGAGAGCCTGATGTTGGGCTCAAACTCATGAACTGCAAGATCATGACCTGAGCCAAGATCAGAAGCTTAATCGACTGAGCCACCCAGTTGTCCCAGTTTTCTCATTTATAATATGAGGAGCTTGGACTAATCTCTAAGATCAAAAGAAAAAAGTTCTAATGTCTTTTATTAGTTCTAAAGATTATTACTCATTCCTTAGTGAAATCCTACTAACTCAGAAATACAATGCCTTGACATTGCAGAGAAGATACCACTGTGTGGCTGATACTCACCTGAAGAAAGCCTATCATTTCTTGTTTTGGCAGTGGGTTTCAGCTATCATAGCGCCTTTTCAAATTAGCTCAACAAATATTTCTTTAGCTCTGTTAGGCATTGTGTCACAGATAGGCAATTGACCATTCCACAAATATTTGAGGAGTTAACACTGAACTGATACACAAATATTGTGTCTAGGCAGAGAAAATAGCAAATGTAAGGACCCTAAGACTTAAGTTTGGCATGGTGGAAGAATGTGAAGAACATAAAGAAAGCCAGTATTTGTAGGAAAACATGGTAGAGGATGAGGCTCTCAGGAGGCCAGAGTCAGAGCATACAGTCCAAAGAAAGACCAGATTTCATTCTGACCACAACTTAGATTTTATTCTCTGTGCTGCTGGGAAGCTAAGAAGAGTAGCATCTAACTCACCAAGATCGGTGGTGTGAAGTAACCCAAAGGTGCTACAAAGCGTATGGCTAAACTGAGTCTTAAACTTTGGATTAACAAGTTGGGGCAGGAGAAAGGAGAGTAGGGAAATACAAAGGAGAAGAGAAACAGGAAAGAGAGAGAAGGCATTTGAGGTGGAAAAAACAGCATGAATAAAGACATGTGATTTTCATGGTGTTCTGGGGAAGCCATTAGGGGGTGAGGGCTACCAGAGGCTAAAACAGGAGAGAGGACAGGTAGTAACCGAGCCTGAGGAAACGCACAAGTGCCAGAAATGGTGCTATTTCAATCATGACTACCCAGATCTATAAGACACATTTGCATTATGGACACTACGATTCTGTATTTTATTAAACTACCCTTGTGGCCAAGAGCTTACAATCTTATGCAACTTGCTTTTCCTCTCAGCATCTAGATAGCCAATAAATACCTGTGGCTTGAGGACCATTAAGTAAACCTCACTGACAGTTTCCACTCATTGCTGCCAAATGGATCAGCAGGGTTTTCACCAAGTCAGGTGGATGAAGGAAACTTGCATGCACTGATAATTGCTACTTAGAATTCACAGTGAAACAATGTTCTAAGGGGCCCATCACCTCCCTTATTTCTGGCCTATGAAATTAACAAGGCATCCAATTTGTTACGATGACTTGTCTTGCTTGAGCGATGCTTTATTGCCTCACCTGAAGTGTGAAGCCCTTCCTTAGGGAGGCAGATTTCAGAGGAAATAATAATGGACAACTAAGAGCTTTATAGTTTTCAAAATGCTTATATATATATATATAATGTTTTACCCTCATCGCAGCTCTTTGAGTTAGGCAAGATAGATATTAGGATTTTTACTTAACTTTTATGAAAAGTAAGGTCCAGAGAGGTCACACAGCTAACAGACTGAAGCCAGGGTTAGAAGCGAGGTCTTTGGTGCACACATATTTATCACTGGGTGCTTTCCATCAACTGACAAATGCATCACAATTTTGTTATTTAGGTAGAAAAGGGGCAAGGAGTCTGCTGTACACTCATCTTCTGTGTAAAAGATCTATCTCTGTTCCTTTATTCCTTCTCTGAATAAATATTAATCCAAGGCCTATTAAGTACTACTAGTCACCAGGCATATGACAAAACCAAAAATCCCTGACCTCATGCGTTTCCATTCCAGCGAGAGAAAGACAATCATCAAGTAAATTACACAGAATGTCAGATAATGACAAGTGTCAGGAAGACTAATAAAGCAGGGGACAGAGATGGAAAGGGTAGGCTGAGAGGGGGTAGCGCTTAATAGAAGGGTCAGGAAGGGCATTGCTTAGACAGGAGCATTTGAGCAAAGGTCTGAGGAAGGTAACGCAGGGAGCCAAGTGGAGATCTGGCGGAGGAGATTCCAGGCAGGAAAAATAGCAATTGTCAAACCCTGATGTGGTAGAATGCCTGGCTTAGAGGAGAATCACAAGGGGTTCCATAAGGCTGGGGCAGTGGGGAGGAAGGCCACGTGGAGATGCAGGGAGAGTCAGTGATGTGTATGCTGTGGCTGAGGAAACGGAGATTTGGAGAACGCTTCCATCATCCATCTTACCTTTAATTTTTGAATTATTTTTTTAAGTTTATTGATTTATTTTGAGAGAGAGAAAGAAGCAGGGAGGAGCAGAAAGAGAGGGACAGAGAGAAAATGCAAAGCCAGCTCCACATTGTCAGCACAGAGCCCGACCCAGGTCTCGAACTCAAGAACCATGAGACCGTGAGCAGAAACCAAGAGTCAGACACTTAACTAACTCAGCCACCCAGTCACCTCCATCTGTCTTATTTTTTCAAAGATTCTTCTTCTCTTTTTTTTAATGTTTATTTTGTTTCTGAGAGACAGAGAGACAGAGCATGGCCAGGAAAGGGAAGAGAGAGAAGGAGACATAGAATTGGAAGCAGGCTCCAGGCTCTGTGCTGTCAGCACAGACCCCAATGCGGGGCTCGAATTCACAAACCACGAGATCATGACCCGAGCCAAAGTCAGCTGCTTACTGACTGAGCCACCCAGCCACCCCTCAAAGGATTATTCCAACTCCTATGGAAAAAAAAAAAAATAATGATTATATGGAGAAGGTGGTAATGACAGACATAGCAAGGCTCACATAGAGATGGTCATAATACCCCAGGCAAGAGATGACATCAGTTGACTCCAGGGTGGTAGAATGGAGGGGAGAGGGGGTTGGGTTGAAAAAAGATTTTGATAGTGGGGCCACAAGGGCTTGTCAAAGGATTAAATGTAGCTTGTGAGAGATGAGTCCCTACTCTACGCCAGGAACTTGGTCAAACAATGATCCATGTCTGTGGTCAGACATGGTTCCTGCCTTGTTGAGTAGCAAGTGGCCATACTAATCAGAATGGCCTCCTCAGTTTCAGTGTTCACTGCTGACCACATTCTTACTCATCACCCATCATGCCAGGTCTGAGTTCAACTATTTTCATTGTGTCTCAGTTTCATCATAGGGGGTTGATAACTAAGGTACATTTTAGCTTCCTTACTCTAAGAGTGGTGCATCAGAAAAAGAGGAGAGGGGTCTAGTTTTCATTTTCTTCTATGAGAAGGGACTGCATTTTTTAGGAACACTGAATCTCTCCCCCCATTGGAAATATCGGGACCAGGGATGTGAGAAAGGCCCCCCTACCTCTGTGCCCACCCCCTCACAGCATGCAATTGCCAACACATGTCACAGACTCTGACCTACAGTCAAAAACCTACTAAAGCACTCCCTCCGACATCCAGAAAACTGAGATCCGAGAGTCTTCGACCTTGAGGGAACCCTCTGCCTGCTTCTTTCCGATGCCGAGGAGAGCAGTGAAGCAGGACGGTGGCTCTGCTGCTCTCCAAACGAGGCACAGAGAGTCGCATGTACGACCCAACCCTGAATTCAACCTCTCTGGTGTCAGCGTGATCCCTCCAAGCTGGTGAAAGGCCTTGTTTAATTCTCCAAATCTCAATATTTACCAGTGCCCCTGCTTTACCCCTGGGTCCCCAAGGGAGAAAGCCATACAGACTTAGGCTGATACACAGTACACTCTAACCGCTCGTTCCCTCTGGTCACGGCAGCTGTCCAATTGGGGAAACAGGAAGAGAACAACGGCCCAGGTGGAGTTCAAGGAAGACAGTGACTTCGTGACTCCCTCTCACAGACTCTGCCCAAGGACATGGCGGGGAACAGAATGGCTTTCTGCACCTCCTGCTTTGCTCCCCCCACCCCCATTCAGGTCTCTCACTGCCTTACTTAGGAAACCTGTGACCTATCACTCTGGCCCCTACCTTCTTTCTCCAGGGTCATGGTTGATTTCCCTTCTCTAAGATTGGAGCTAACCTTGAGCTAACCTTCTCAGCAAAATGGAGCCTTTCTCTGTGCATCCTCTCTCCAACTTGTCCTGAGACACAGGACCTAGAAAAGAGTCAGAGCTTTAAAAAAAAGGGGGGGGGGGCACCTGGGTGGCTCAGTTGGTTAAATGTGTGACTTCGCTCAAGTCATGATCTCGGGGTTTGTGAGTTCGAGCCCCGCGTCAGGCTCTGTGCTGACAGCTCAGAGCCTGGAGCCTGTTTCAGATTCTGTGTCTCCCTCACTCTCTGTCCCTCTCCTGCTCATGCTCTATCTCTCCCGTCTCTCAAAAATAAATAAATGTTAAAAAAATTTTTTAAAAACAAAAAACAAAAAACTAAACATTATGCTTCAATAAATGTTTATACCAAATCCTGTGACACCACTAACCCCATTTTGTTTCCTGGAAGATTCTTTTCTATAGGGAAAAAATTTGTCCAGGGTACAAATCCTGAGCCAATAGCAGGCTTGGTACTGTAGCACGCCGATCCACTGTGTCTCCAGAACGTGGTGCTTTTTATCCCAATCCTTCAGCCTTTGTCTTATGTGGTTTCTGTCCCTATTTTCAGGCATCCAGGAATATTTTTTCTCTTTCTTCTCCCCTACAGATTCATAATTGCCTTGAACTTCCACCTGTACCTCTTCCTGTAGGTTCTATGCTTAAAACGTGTGGATTATTGGGGCGCCTGGGTGGCTTAGTCGGTTAAGTGTCCGACTTTCGCTTAGGTCATGATCTCGCGGTTCGTGGGGTTTGAGCCCCGCGTCGGGCTCTGTGCTGACTGCCAGCTCAGAGCCTGGAGCCTGTTTCAGTCTGTGACTCCCTCTCTCTCTGACCCTCCCCTGCTCACGCTGTCTCTCTCTCTCTCTCCTAGAAATAAATAAAATAAATAAAAAAATTAAAAAAGTGTGGATTATTAGATAGAGAGCCATGGTTACTTTCTATACAGTCCTTTAGTTCTTCCAATGATTGAGAGAGTTCTGCTGGATAGGCTGATACATGTTTGTTTGTGTGTGGGAGGAAGTTGTTATTACTTTTAAAGCAAAAATCATCTACAGCACTCTACAGCCCTTGCCAGAGGAATTCACAATCTGGCTGCCTCTCTTCTAGGGGGCGGGAAAAAAAAAAACAAAAACAAAAAAAAACCTCTACCCAGCCATTCCTTGAGCTGGGGCCAGAGGCAGCATGTGGCAGTGGCCTGAGGCCAACAGGACTCTGCTCCTGGCTGGGAGGTGGTGACAGGCTGAGGGGGCCCAGAATTCTCTCATCACCCTTTCTCAGGGAATCTAGTCCAAGTTCATTTCCCTGGTTCATACCTTCCGTCAGAGTCTACACCAGCGAGCGCCACATAAGATGGAGATTTGTAAATACACTAAAATGACACAGTTGTTTTCTCACAATTGGGTTCAGCAAATTACAGGGGAGGCTTGTCTTGTACACAGAAATGTGGTCATGCCTTTGAGATGAGGGGATAAAATGAATGCCGGTCATCTGTCCTCCAGGTAGAGGTGTGGAAAGAGAGAGGGTTTAGGAGGACCTCTGTCGAACAGTGGCTGTGACCTGCCAAGGTCTTCTTACAGTGACGCCTGCTTTCCTGAGAAGGTCCAGGATACAAACGGCACCAGCCCGTTAGGAAGACAACCCTTCAACCTGGCCACAGCCCCGCCCGCGGCTGGGAAGTGGAATGGCTTGTCCACCTGGCTGTGTGCAAACAAAGAGGTCCTTCTCTGTGCCTGGAGCTCCCTGGGTTGGCAGCTCTGGAAAAGCCTGCCTTTGATCTTGAGCTTTTGAAGGGATCAAACAAGCTGCTTTAATGGGTGGGAATGCGGCTCTGAAAATCCTACCTTTTGTCAGTAAAGTATTTCTCCTTCTCCTCCTGGGGCAGGTGCAATGACAGGATCCAGTCTGCCTTCCAGGCCCTGAGCCAGATGTGCCTTCTTGCAACAAGTAGAACAAAGAAGTAAAAGTGAGATCAGGCAGCAAATGACAAGGCCTTGTCCACAAATGAGCTCTGCTGGGTTTGGGAGTTAGTGCTTGATGTGCTCCTTCCTCAAACCCGCTTTAAGTACACCGCATTTTACAAAGGCCAAAAATCAGCTAGTCGGGTGTTAACTGTGCTGCTCGTGACTTCTCAGAGCTTTTAGATTATGTTTGGAAGAGGGCTCACCTTGAAGCAATGGGATTTGGGTTAACATCCTTTGATTTATGAGATATGTTTCAAACGCGTTTCAACCTAGGATTCCAGACTCGTTCCGAATGCCAAAACAGCCTTTAAATAACCGCTGATATTCCCTCCGCCTACGCTACTCCTATGACAGCAGAAAGAGAAAAAGAAAAATCGGATCGTGGTTTATTTCTTGAGGACCATCTCAGCATGGACTCTGAGGACATGCTCTTAAAATCTCACATCTGAGAAATACTTAATCCATTTCTCAGGCTCACTGGAAATAAGCAACTTCAGTCCACTTTCTAATTTCTGGATAAATGTGTCACCCGTTTCCTTATAAATGTTTTCCAGAAATTGACTGATAATACCTTTAGGGAAGAGAGACTGGTGATTATGCCTCCGAATGATTCCAAAAGTGTTCAGGCTGGCATGAAAGTGTTCTTGGTGATGCTTTTATTTTATTAAACACCCTTTGGACCCGGATCCTTGCAAATCCCTCGCCCCCGGAGATGCTCCTTGGAAGAGAGGGATCCAATGCTGAAGGACTTAGGCAAGTAGGGAGTATCAGTTTCTCCTTGAAATTCTCACCATGTTAAAAAATTTGGAGTCTCTTAGAAGAAAATGGTTAAATATCTTATAATCGATATATCTCTAAATTATCTGACCAGGGGAAATATTTTCCATAGAATGATTAAATTTAAAAAAAAATTTTTATTATTATTTTTTTAATTTAAGAGAGAGGGCATGAACAGGGGGGAAGGGTCCAGAGACTGATTAGTATCTCATGAAGCTAACTCTGAGGGGAACACACTATGGGATGTTCTGCTTTAGAGCATGATCACAGGATATACCTTAACAGCTTTCTGAGATCTTCCTCAGGGATCTAAGTAGATCTGGAGCAGGAATCTGGGAACCTAATTTTTAAGAAGGACTCTAGGTGATTCTAATCGATGAGGTAAGTTGCAGCAATTCTGGTTTTCTGTCTATCTACCTTTACAACCTTCTTCCCACCCCTTACACACATATGTGAGTTATGGAAGCACACCATGAAATATACAAGACCTTGAAGGTAATAGCGTTGATTTCTTCTTAGAATACCAAGGCAGACATAATGCAGGCTGTGGCGTTCTAGCTCAAGTTGAGGCTTACAACAGAAGTCTACCTTTTTACTGCCAGACCTTTTAGAATACCTCATCCTAAGAGCGCAGGAGGTAGTTCAGGATGGTGGGTAAGCAGGCAGCTGTGGAACGCAGCCACCCGGTTTGGGATCCTTGCTCTCCTGCCCTGCATTTTCTAAGCCTCCAATTCTCACCTTTAAGATCAGAGATGATCAAAACTACAGTAGTCCTCAGTATAAAGTATTATACAGGTATAGATTAGGCAACATACTATAAATCACTTAATATAATATCTGGCATGCTTTTTAAGTGCTTGATAAATAGCTATTATTTTTAAGCAAAGATCTTCGGAGTCATGAAAATACATGGAAGGGGGAAAAAGAGAGAGAATGGAAAGAAGACCTGTCTGTGGACCCCTGGAGAATGAGCGCAGCAGAAGGCTCTTGTGAGTAAAACACGGAATAGGACATACTGAGTTTGCCTGTCATCTTATCTGCACTGCTATCAGCAGTCCCCAGGCTCCTGTGGATGGAGTAGGTTAGTATTTCTGGATGTCTCCTCCATTCCCTATGCTCTGAAATCTTCCAAGTTCCCAGCCACAGGCGCCCAGGACGAGGTGCACACCTCTGCTTCCTCAGCGAATGAAAGCAAGGCAGCACCCGAAGGGTTATGGCCGTGTTTCTAAACAAATAGGAATTGCCAAAGCTTGGTGCTGATATGAAATTATAATCAACGCATTCATGGATTGGTAGTATTTATCATGCTGTTAGCATTGTAAATTTGTACCATTGTAGATAGGAGTCACACAGCTTGGGGCCCTGTACCTTCACCTATTGTTTTCCCTGTGTTATGATAAATTTCCAGCAACACTTGATTAAAACTGCCAATTTGTTGGGAATAAAAAGAATCTCTCGACACCACCAGGACTAATTACGTTGTCCTTGCCAAAGGGGTAGTTGAATAATTGCATGCGATTATTGCACAGGCATGGCGCTTTTCACGTCAGTAGCAAAGCAATGAAGATTGATTCCCTTTAATTAATCATTCAAAAATAGCCCCCTTGTATCACTCCCCAAGTAGGAGGGAGCATGTTCCTACATCTTGCTTCCAAAAGGCGCCTGGATGCAACTGGTTCCCTGATGAGATATCAAAATGTGTGTGCCTGTCCGAGATAGGAGGACCTTCTCTGTAATTGATTGTGGATCCTATTCTCCCAATTCTTCATCCCCAGCCCTGAACTCTCTTTGTAATCTTAACAGCCTGAAGCACATTTACATAGCTTTCATTAATTGTACTCTGGCTTCTCATTAGAAAGGGAGGCAACAACTCTTATCTGATCCAATCTAGGCTTTATTTTGCATTTCCGCTAGCATGATATATTGGGCTTTTCCTTAGTGTTTGGTGTGGAGGATCAAAGTCACCATAGGACCATACCTTATTAGAAAGCATTGAAAGACATTATTATATATTATTTGCATGATTTGTTTCTTGCTTTGACAATATTCACAATCAGCCTTATCTGTGCTTTGAAAACACTGATGTCTACTCTTTCAACTCAACCCTTTCAATTTTAACACACAGTAAATGACCATCTTCAAATGTTGCTTTTTTTTTTTTTCATATACTCTTGTCAGTAATGTGACTAACAGCCTTTGCCCTGGAAAAAGATTCAATCATCAATGTTTGCTGACGACCTTCTGTAAGAATTGTGCTTGCTGTTTTGAGGCGATGCCACAGAAGGGGAACGGCACTGCTTCCTGACTGGGAACCAAAACTGTGCAACAGGAATTGTCCAGTTTAGGCACATCTCCATGGCCCACGTCCTGCTCTCACTAATTGTTCCTTTCTCTTCCATCTAAAAAAAAAATACTATGTTAATAACTTTTTTCAATATATAATGTAGCTTTCTACTTTTGAGTCACTAGAGGCATAGGAAAGATGCTCATCTTAACAGCCCATCTCCTCTGTTTTTGTTCTGAAACTTCCTCTTCAAAGCTCCTTTTCCTTTCCTACCAACAATCTAGGAACTGTGCCCCCAAAGCCCTTCCACTGTCATCTTTCAAGGCTTAGCCCAACCAGCAGCGACAAAAGATGACAAGAAAAGGGAGATGCGGCATGTGGGGGTCTCAGCAGGCTTTGTTCTGTGTGGACCTGGATGCCAATCACTGTTATTTTTCTTTCTTTGCATTTAAAGCTGTGTTATTTGAACAAACTTTAAGACTTACATGGTTGTGGGAGCGCCTGAGTGGCTCCGTGGGTTAAGTGTCCAACTCTCTCACGGTTTTTGAGATCAAGCCCCATGTTGGGCTCTGTACTGATAGAGCAGAGCCTGTTTGGGAATCTGTCTCTCCCTCTCTTTCACTCTCTGTCTCTAAATAAATCAGTAAACTTTAAAAAAAATTGTATGTGGGTTATGTGGGACTGCCTTTTTCATAAACTATGGAAACATGGAGTTTGATAGTATCTCAAAGAGAATCCATTCCAACAGGTAGAGATGAGAAAACTGGGGCTCTGAATGACATGGTTCTTATTGTGAATGTTCACCAGGGCATTATAAAAGGACAAAGGGCAGAAGAGGGAGTAAGCATGGTAGATGGGCAGAAATACAGCCCAAAGTGGGCACTACAGTATTTAGGGTGGGCTCTCAATTACCATCCCAACCCTGGCACTGTATAGACTAGCCTTTGAACTTCAGTGTCCCCACTGGGCATACAAAAGTGACATCTATAGGGTTGTTGTAAGAATTCAGAGTCATACAGGTGACACAATGGACACCGAAGAGATTCTTGTTTAATGATAGTGAAAATGATAATGGTGACAACAAAGTACACTGCCCACTGCCGTGTTTTCCAGGCCTCAGTGTTGTTTTTTTTTTTTTTTTTAATTTTTAAAGTAAAAAATTTGGGGGCACCTGGGTGGCTCAGTTGGTTAAGCATCCGACTTTGGCTCAGGTCATGATCTTATGGTTTGTGGGTTTGAGCCCCGCATCAGGCTCTGTGCTGACAGCTAGCTCAGAGCCTGGAGACTGTTTCGGATTCTGTGTCTCCCTCTCTCTCTGACCCTCCCCTGTTCATGCTGTCTCTCTCTCTCTCTCTCTGAAATAAATAAAACATTAAAAATTTTTAAAAATTTTTTTTAAGTTTATCTCAAGAGAGACAGAGACATTATGACTGGGGGAGGGGCAAAGAGAAAGGGAGAGAGAGAACCCTAGCAGGCTTCCCAATGTCAACACAGAACCCGACGTGGGGCTTGAATCAATGAAACTGTGAGACCGTGACCTGAATGGAAACCAACAGTTGGATGCTTAACCAACTGAGCCACTCAAGCACCTCAAACTTTTTGAGTTTTGAAAAGAACTTCATTAACCAAATGTTCTTCATTTTTCTCTGAGGAGTTTATCTTTCCTCTGAAGTCAGTCAGTAATAAAATATTGTAAGGAAATATACATGGGTGACCTTGAACAATGCAGGGGCTAGAGTGCTGCCCTTCCACACGGTCAAAAACTTGCACATAACTTCTGACACACTCCAAAAACCTAAGTAGTAGTAGCTCATTGCTGCCAAGAAGTGTTCCCAATAACAGTCGATAGATACCTATTTTGTACGTTATATGTATTCTATACTGTATTTCAACAATAAAGTAAGCTAGAGAATAGAAGATGTTAAGAAAATTATAAGGAAAATACATTTACAGTATTGGACTGTAGTTATTGAAAAACATCACTTAAAAGTGGATTGATTCATCCAGTTTATATGTATCTATGTCATTCAAAGCTCAACTGAGTATATAATGGATACCTGGAACTAGTAAACTTCAGTTCCAGTGGCTCAGAGCTCATGGGAGGATGGACAGATCAGTAAAACACTCAAGAAGCTCCAGAAAGGAAGCTTCTGTTGACTTGCTTCATCTTGGTGAAAGCTGGTAGTGATGAAAAGAAACTTAAATGATCTGCCCCAGCTCTTGAACCCTGTACCTTAAGTGGAATTTAGCTTCACCAACTGCCCTGTGAGATGCCCCCTCCTCATGGTCCCATGTTGGGACCCTTCCCTTGGCGGAGGTTTCTTGCTTGATACTATACATTCATAAGGATCAAATTGTAATCTGTATTACATGCAGATCCTGTTAAAATGCAAATTCTGGTTCAGCAGTTCTGAGGTAGGGCCCAAGATGCTGCATTTCTAAAGAACTTCAAAGGGATACTGCTGCTGCTGATCTGTGACCCTAACATGAGTGGCCAGGGTGTCTGTACATCACCATCCTCTGGGTGCTGCATCAATGTTCAGCTTCAATCTCACTCTTAGAACAGCTTTAGCCAAGTGACCTCTCCATCCTTGTAATGGGTTTATGAAAGTGAACATACATTCTTCTCTCAAATATGTAGTTACTGTACACTGTGATATGTTGATCATACCAATAGTCCTTTATTTTATTCTCTCACATGATCCATACTTGTAACCACCATGTAGGAGATGGGAATGGTAGAAGGAGATGTGGCTCATAAGACTGAAAAATTTCTTCCAAACCTTTCTCTACCTTCCATAGCAATCACTTCTATCTCATTGCTGGTAAGGCTCTTCCTTAGGAGAGGAGGTAAGTCTCCTCCAGAGACATTGGTCTCTGAACCAGTGTCTTCTCACTATTACCCAAATGTATTGCAGGTAAATAGAAAAAAAAAGTCTTTAAAAATGTAATGGCAGTAGAGACATAAAGGCAGGCTTGGAGATGAGAGTCACCATAGAAGGTCAAACACCATAGAAAATAATTTTAAATTCAACTAATATACTCTTGAAGCTCATTATAATAGTTTGTTAGGGCCACCATAACAACGTACCACAGACTAGGTGGACACAACAAAAGAAAAGTATTTTCTCACAGTTCAGGAAGCCAGAAATCAATGATCGAGGTGTCAGCAAGACTGCTTTCTTCTGAGGCCTCTCTTCTCGGCTTGTAGATGGCCGTCTTCTTCCGGTGATCCTTCCTCCATGTCCATCTATGTACTGAGTTCTTCTTCTTATGTGGACCTGAGTCATACTGGATGAAGGCCCACCTCTGTGACCTCATTTTATCTTTATTCCTTCTTTAAAGGCCTTATCTCCATAAACAGTCACATTCTGATGTGCTGGGGGTTAGCACTTCAATGCATGAATTTTGAAGGGACACAATTGCACCCACAAAACTACTCTTTTAGTCCCCACTGGTTCCTCACCCAATGCACTGATCACCTTGCAATGAAAATGTGCTTTCAAACACACATGTTGGGTTAGAGCAGCTGGGCTAGAACTCCTGGAGCAGTGCACATATTCCATTAGAGTCCCCAGGTAAAAAAAAAAAAAACAAAAGCTACAAACTAAAGATGTAAATAAAGCTTTTATATTCATCCATTTCTGGAAGAATAGCTCTCATTTTTTACAAGAGAGGCTTGGGTCAGGCAGATCCGATGCAGACACAGTGGATTGGAGATCTAACATGAAAGGCGCCCCCTCAGCCTGCGAAATATGCAGGATTCCCATTTAGATGGGTCAGAGCAAACTGGACAGACTTAAGGCTTCCTTTCCTCTGTTTGAGCTCTGCTTTGATAGATCCAACCTCAAAGAAAACCATTTTTACAAATGCTGGCGTTTTTACTAAAGAAATACAAAACTGTCTCTGTCTCTCTCTCTCTCTCCCCCAGTCACTTCACACCCTCCCTCCCTTTGTCACTCACTCACACACACACACACGTACATGCACATGCACACACACACACACACACACCCCTCATACAATAATAGGAATCAGCCCCTTGCCTCTAACTAATGTACCAGCATGTGCCTGACTGCATTACCATCTTTTTAAGTCCTGAGGTAGCAACAGCTGATAATCAATATTCTAGGTGTAATCTCAAATTCTGTGCTATTTTCCAAAAGTGCATCAGCCTTCAAGGTTCGCATTAGGCAGTGTGAAGTTTCTTTTGATTTGTCAGTCACTATCACCCCTAGGTCTCCTCCTGCCTCTCCGTTCCCATGTTTCTCCCACCTGCAAGGTCTGGACAATGCTATGTCATGCTATAAAGAAAAATAAAGTACTTTCCAGCTTCCCAAATTGTCTCTTCTGGGAGCCTATTTATCAGAAGGCGCAATACAAAAGAGAGGAAGTGCTGTAGGTAGATATTATAAATTCCACTGGGGTTTCAGACGTTGAACCATCTATTTTATTCTAGCAGGAGATGTTTTCTCTCTATCTGCTGATTGCAAATTCATTCTTTAATCTTTATACATGAAAAGCTAAAAGCAGAAAGCCGCAGACTAAAATTTTCTCTGTAAATTGTTGAACATTTGCAACAGATATAGAAAATCACAGTGTGAAAGCTGTTAGAGCTGTGGAAAAATAAATTGGAGGCACCACAGGAAATGAAGGTTTTACATAAGGACAAGGAGCCAGCCAGAGTTTTCAAGTCCATTTTGTAATAAAGGAAATTATGAGCCACAGAAAGCCCTCTTTGGGAAATTTACATTTTGATGGATAATATGCTTATAACAATTAGTATGAAATGTTTCTGGTTTACCTACGACATGTTTCTAATAGATAGTCCACATGCGTCTTTAGCAGAATGTAACTGCTAATATTTGAAGTGCAGGTAATTCCTCGGTTCTCATTTAAAATACCATAATGCTCTCCTTGCTCCAGGCAGGTGAAAATAAAATCTCAATTAAAATAAAAGCAGGCCGGGTTCCAGTTAAGCAATGATCATTTAGAGAATTAATGCAATAAAGCTTTTTCCATAAAGTGCATAGTCAGCATGGCGTGGGAGCTATAACACCAGACTGGGATTCCAGTACCCCCCCGCCCCCTTCCAGAAATGTTTCGATTTTACCAGCTTGTTTAATTTCCAGCTCTTCACCTCTCTGGGCCACAGCTTCATCATTACAAGACCACTTGGGTGGGCCTATCATCTCTGGGGCCTCGTTCAGCTTAGAAACGCTGGGCTCCAGGATCCAAGCAACCTGTTGAAATCCTTGTGACAATGAGAAATCAGAGCACTTCAGAGGGGCTTGGTTTCAGCATCAGCTAAGCTCACAAATTACAAAAAATACTACAGTGGCCAGGTACAGAGATGACAGCCTTGGGTTTCAGCCCTTTGCCCAACGTAGCATTTTAGTAAAAAAGAAAAGAAATAAAGAACACCTGTGAATAAACTTTTTGACGTCCACAGTATCCTGCTTCTTTATTAGCATCCATCCTGCCTGACTGCCCCCCACCCCCGGGGGAGGGGGGGGGGAATCTGACTTTATGACTTGGTCCTGATGTTCATTCATTCATTAAACAAATATTTTGCCAAGCTCCAGTTCTGTGTCAAGCACTATTCTAAATACTGGGATCATGACAGTAAATAATACAGACAAAATTCCTGTGGCACCGACATCTAGTTAGATCATTAATGCTGAATATTCATTTATTTGGAAGTTGGAGTAGTCAGATAAAAGCTTTCCAAGGCTACCTTTGCTTCTAACATATAGAATGTAGAGGATTCAAGACATTGTACCAGGGGCGCCTGGGTGGCTCAGTCAGTGAAGCATCTGACTTTGGCTCAGGTCATGATCTCGTGGTTCGTGGGTTCAAGCCCCACGTCAGACTCTGTGCTGACAGCTTGGAACCTGGAGCCTGTTTCGGATTCTGTGTCTCCCTCTCTCTCTGCCCCTCCCAGACCCATGCCATCTCTCTCTCTCTCTCTTTCAAAAATAAATAAAGATTACTGCCTCCCTCTGCTTCTCGCAAACATTTCCCCCCTCCCACATCTCAGGGGCTTCAGAGGGCTTCACTGCATTGGCAACAAGCCAGAAATTCTAAGGAAGAAGGAAGTGGATCCTTCTGGTATATCTCCTAGCCCCACTGTCTCCTTGTCCCCATGTTCTATTTCTTCCGTCATCCATTTTCCATCCCACTACTCTTTTCCATTCACTGCCAAACCCTGAGAGAGAAAGGTAAGGTAGAGCCTCAACTATCAATAAAAATGCCCAATAAATATTTAGCTTTTTAGGTCTGTCTGCTTACCTTTGCAGGTTGGGGAGAAGACAGGGAGGGGAATATTAACGCAAAGCATTGGCATGATAGTTACAGCAAGCAAAGAAACTAGGAGAAAAATAAATGTAATCATGAAACCAACTGCCCATCGGTGTGAGGAAAAAAGAAGACCTTCCAAACTAGAGGAGCTGGACTCAGTCAGCTCTTCCTGCTCATGATCTCCCAACAACAAGAAAAACCCAAATGTAGGAAAACACATTCTGGACCAACCGTCAGACGCCTGAGCATTTATCAAAACTCCTGTGTCCTGAGTCCTCAGCCTACCTTTGCTTCTATTTCTAGAAATGAAAACAGTTGGATTACACTTGTTTTCAACTGAGGTTGCACATGAGAAGGACCTAAGGAAACTTTTTTTCTTTTTTAAGGCTGATACGTACACTTGACCAGAACAATGAAACCAAAATCTTTGGAGGGAGGGCCCAGACCACAGAAGAATGGACTGCTTCCCAAGAGGTTCTAACATCCAGCCAAAGCTGAGAACTACTGGCTTCAAAAATCCATCAAAAAAAACCAAAAACATCTGTATAGCTGACACTAATGTTAGTTAAACCAAATGAATGAGCTCAAAGTTTCTAACTCCCAAACTTTATCATTCTTAGTATCCTTTTTAGTAATTTCATTTGGCTGTAAAACTTATTGTAGCTAAAATGGCTTTTTGTTTTTTCCTAAAACTTTAGAGTTTCAACAGAACTGAAACCAAACCCAACCAAAAAAAAAAAAAAAAAAATGGACATTACTCTCTGATTGCAAGATATGGAAGTGTCATTCTAAACAAATGAATAAATAAAGCATAAGAAGAATCTAGAATATATGTTGGAGACTTAATACAAAAAATCTACTGGGTTTGCATATCAGAAAAGAAAAAGTGTCAGTATTAAACTGGCAAAAATACATGTACATGCAAAGACATAAAGAGCTGATGTCCTTATTACATAAAATATTTTTACAAATTAATAAGTAAAATATGAATGACCTAACAGACAAATTAAGGAAAGATGTGAAAAAACCACACATGATAGAAGATGTTAAAAGCAGGTAAGTGCTAAATAGTTGAAACTTGGTAATCATTCTATTTTGTTGGAGAATCTTTCTAAAGAAAAACCACGTAGATCAATAGACAGTATTTTAATCTAACAAATATGACAGTAAATTCTTTTTATCTTCCAAGAAATAATCAAACACCATATTAAATTGGCAGGGCTCCTGTCTTTGTCTTATGATCAGGACAACGTTCTTCCTAAAATAATCATTCCCCCTGTTTGCAAATAAACAATATGTGCACGTTTGCCTTTTAAATGTCTATAAGAACCTCAAAAACATACGCCAAGTGAACATTATCCATGTCATCTATTTTCCAAATAAGTAGGAAAATAAAGAATCGAAGGTTGAGATGCCTGGGTGGCTCCATGGGTTGAGCGTCCAACTCTTGGTTTTAGCTCAGGCTTCAAAAGTTCAAGCCCCACATCGGGTTCTGTACTATCGACAGGGAGCCTGCTTGGGATTCTCTGTCTCCTCCCTCTCTGACCCTCCCCCACTCATGCTGTCTCTTTCTCCCTCTCCAATAAACTTAAAAAAAAAAAATGGAATTGAAAGTTGAAGTTTTCACTCCAAGAACAGACAGAGCAAGTGGATGGAAATGAAGCCAGAGCTCAGAATTCCACACTGGTTGGGAGAGAGATCGAACACATGGATTTAGGGGCATTGAATAGTGAAGGGAGGGAATGGTGGGCTTGAGAAAGAACTACATGGTATAAGGGAAGATATGGAAGAATCACCGATGCTTCCACCATTTGCAGATCTTTCTGGATTAGGAGTGCCTTGTGACCCCTGGAACACAAGAACCAAGAACGGTAAATGACAAAATTAGAATGGTACCAAATGTGTTTATGAATAATGAGTCATGGGAGGGAGAATCCTCTTATTATATACACTCCCTGCAAGAAATAAATATGTTTGCCAACATCTCATTGAAGCTGCAAGGGAAAAAATGCATCCATTGCATTAAGGTTCCATTAAAATTAATAACTTTGGTTTCTTCTTGTTGTGGTTTATTTGACTGTTTTGTTTTGTTGGGTACATAAGCAGTTTACTTACAATTTTTTTTTCTCCTTGAAAGGTTTCAGACTTGCCTGCCATGAATTTTTCTACTCAACAGGCTTTCTTACGCAGCCTGCCAGACAGGCAGACCTTCTCCAGGAAGTTTGCCCATCTCAGACTGATCGGGTTTTGGAGTGCTGCGTGTTCGGAGCTAATGGCTAAGAAAGAATTCTTGAGGGTGTCTTTGGTGTAAAAAAAAAAAAAAAAGGTAATTTTATTAAAGCACAGGGACAGGACTCATGGGCATAAAGAGCTGCTCTGGGGTTGTGAAGAGTGACTGGTTATATACTATGGAGTTGGGGGAGGTAAAGTCAAGAAGAAGTCTCTAAAGAAGACTCACAGATTACTGGAGGCCTAGCTATTGCTAAACTACAGCTGTTTTTCTCTCTAGCAAAGCCTTATCCTTAAGACAGTAGGGAGCTCCTGGAGATTAGGCTATTGATAAGATTGCCCTTTTCTTGCAGTATTTCAAAGATATTTATAAACTGGTGGAGACTCTATCCATGTAACCATTTCTTTTCTGTCCTTTCCATTGTCCCTGGGCAGCCGGGAGTACCTGAGGAATGTCACACATACCCCAAATGGGTGAGGAGGAAAATGCCAGCTTGTGCTTTGCCCTAAGCTTGCATTACTCTCCAGCACCAACACTGCTTCCGGGTCCATGCCGGGATTTGATTTCTGTCGTGAAGAGGACAGACTCTTTGTCGGTCTTCCAGAGCTATCCAGTCCCATGTATTCACAGCATACATTTTTCTCCTAGCCACAAAAAGGCAGTAGCCAAACTGAGACCAGTATTTTACCTAAAGATACTGACAGAGGGGTCGAGTAGCATTGCTGATGCTTCCTCTCCACTAACCATCTCCTAATTTAAGAGTTTAAAAATACTGGGAGTTTGTGGATTAAAAAATGGTTTAGATAATTAATCAGATAGAGAGAATATTGGGTGTTGGCTCCCCAGTTATCCCCACAAACCCTGCTGATGAGACAGACCTCAGCTTATTGCTTATCATAGGAATGGAGAAGACTGCCTTCACAGAATTTTGGCAGTGTCTCAGAGGTGGAAGTTAGATCAGAATCCACTCAGAACTGGAAGTTTGCATTAAACTAGTTCTTTCGATGTGTAGAGTCAATACGAGTGGGTGAGAATCATGATGTAACAGCTTAGCACAAGTGATTAAGGGAGGAAATATCTTTCCCTCTACTCTCTTAAACTTTGTGATGGGGGCCTGTGAATTAAACTGACAAAAGACAGATTCACAGGAGAAAAATATTTGTTTGCACATGGCAGCCAGCAACAGAAGTCGCAGACTCACTAAATAATTAAAGTTAAAGGTTTACATACCTAACTTAGTAGGGGAAAGGGAGAAGAGGAGAAAGGCTTCTTACAGGAAAAACAAATAGGTCCCTTTAAGAAAGACACCTGGGTTTTTAGGAAAACAATTAGGAAACACCAAAGTTTGTGATAATGGTTATCTGTACACTATGAGAGGTCTTTCATTCTCCTTAAGGGCCATAAAATTCCCCCAGAGAAGGGATTTCAATAGGTTTTATTCACATATCTTTATTTCTGGAAGTAAATCTACCTAAAAGAAGGAACTTGGGGCAGCCTTATTTTCCAGAAGTTGCTTTATCTTCCAGAAGTGCAGTAAGATAAGGGAAGCTTCGAGATGGCTTCTCTCTGCCTGTTGATTCTCAATTATCTTCACACAGAATAATCCTTATGCAAATGTGGCATATTTAGGGTAGCATGTTTTGATCTCCTTCAACTGGAAACAGCAAGCCAAGGATCTCTGAGGCAAGGAATTCTAAGAATCTTGGGACTTCATAAATCGTTGATACTTTCCACCGAAGAATTGATGAGTCTTCCTGGAAAGTACCTATAGTGAACACTCTTCCTCATGCAAGATTCCCTGAATAGGAATGTCTTTAACATGCTATTAAAGACAATAGAATAGTAAAGTTCTATGAACATAAGCTCTATGGAGCTGTGTGTGTGTGTGTAGCTGAGATGCAAGGGGGACCCAACAAATGTTATTTCTTCTCAAATCTGTCAACAGTGCAGAAAACATAATCATTGCCTATGATATATGTTAATCTCGATAAAGTTCAAAATGTCGAATCTGAATTCAAGACTTTTACCTTCATGTATGCTACAACCCACCACCACACCTTTCTGCCAACCTGGAACACTCAGGTTCCCCCCCAGTTTCCTATGTTTCATCTTAAATTACCTTTTCTTCCTGCATGTATACTTTTTTTTTTTTTTTTTTTTTGCTGGTTAACTTACAACCAAAAATCACCATTAACCCAGCATGGGCAAGGCTGAGTAAAGTGGCGGTTAGCAAATTCCTTTACTAAAGGACTTCTCAGAGTCGTCAGTGATTTTTTAGAGATAAGTTTATAGTTGTAACATATTCACCACATTTATTTGAGCATGAAATACTTTTTGGAACCCCATGTCACAGGACTATTGCCCTACGAAACAGCTGAAGAAACCATGCTCTACATCCAACCTTTCTCTCAAGAGCCAGCTCAGATACCTCACTAATGGGGTCTCCCCCTGTCTCCCTGTGAGACAGTGGACATGAGACAGACCAATGTTCAAAGGGATCCTGTACTAACTGTAACTGTAGTTTTTATTTCAAGTTTAAGTAGTGTGTTAAGTACTGACTAATACTAGAGGAAACAATTAACCTTGTTGCCACCTAATGAGTACTTTGGATATTCTAGGCCAGAACATGAAGAGAAGAATCAAAATGATCTACATATTCCATGAGCTCTAGATTGAGTGTCTACGGCTACTATAACAGAGCACGTGGACACATCAAGAAATCAAGCATCACGCATAAATACACACTTGTTGGTGGGTATTTCATAGACAGCCTATAAAATGACCAACCTATCATTTTCAAAAATGACTATGATCCTGAAAATCAAACACGTACTGACGAAGCGCTCCACAGCAAAGCAACAACTGTGACCAAGCCCTGATCCTCAACTGGATCTTTTGCTGTGAAGACGGTGCTAGAATAAATGGCAGGGTTTGAGTCCAGTTCCTGGGCAAAGGGTGTCCATAAGTCACTTGCAACTTCTCTGTCGTTTTGAAACGTGGTCCTTTTCTCCCCCGAATTAGAGTTTATTTACACATTGTCTTCCTGTCTAGTTCATCTGCTTTTTGACTTCAGGATCCACAGCTGGCTCAGTATGCTAGTCTCCTCAGTACCCGGAGCATTGTAAACCTGCATAAACGTTTGTGTAAGACAGGCAGAGAGGGAGAAGGAGGGGAGCCAGAGGGAAGCCAAAAGTAGACATGTTACCTCCTCTGCCAGACAGTTCAGTTGGGCTGGGTTCCTAGATGACACTGGGCTAGATAATGATGGTAGAAAATTCTATCCTTGCTTTACTTAAAGTGCCTCTGGAGGAAAGAAAAATCACTGAAGTGTGTTTTTGGACCAGCTTGTCATTAAGCTGGAAAAAGCTATTTTGTTGCCTTAATTAGTTTTATTGTTTTGACATTTTAGCTTTTTAAAGGCTTTGTGCTGGAATTCAAGTACAGGATTTCATTGCCACTGAGCCTATTTTAATGAATGATTATTATACAAATGAACCTGCTAATAGGATCCTTTTTTTTTTTCCCAGAAAACAAACAAAATCCACATTGAAAGGCTCAAGGGCACCCACTTTATATTAAACCTGTTTATTGCCATCTTCCTTAAAAAACAAAAACACAAAAACAAGACCAAAACAAAACAAAACCTGAGTTCTGCTAGGAACATCTAAATGGAAGTTATGGTAACTCGACACATTAGTAATGCAGAGTACTTACTGATAAGGGCTCTTCTACCTTATTTTTTTCTCTGACTAGAGGAATAATGCAATAATGCTAGTAAAAAAAAAATGCATTCACAGAGGGTCCTCAGTCAGTGCAGAGCTACCTTTTAAGGACACTCATTCTCTGCCTCGCCTTTTCTTAAAACCTAGCCTTTTCTGTGTCAACCTGTCTGTCACCTGTCCTCAGTGGCCATGCCTTGAATAAGCCCCCAGCCATGCAAAACACAAGATCTCGCTCCTGAAAGAAATGCCCCACCCATCTGCTCAAAAACAATGATAGCATTTGTCGGAGCTAAACCTCCCCTAGACTTCAATGAGGTAGCATTACCCACTTCCTAGGGGATGCCTGGGCCCATCATCACCCAGCAGGATTCCAGTTACAAGAGCCTGGTAAACAATTAGACCTCATTTACATTTTACAATTAGGTTTCACTTACATTTTACTGTGATTTTTACACACATCAAAGGCTTTATTCCACATCTTTACTAAATCCACAAACCGTGAATTTAAGCATCCCATATTTTTGACATGTTATTCCACATGCTTAACCTCAGTCGCCTCCATTTGGTTGAACAAAGGCTAAGAATTATACAAGAGTGTGCCCAATGACTCTGAAATCTAAAAGCTGAGCTAAATCATTTACAGTGGCTTCGTCAAGGCCTGAGAGATGAAATGCAAATTTCCTCTGGTGTTAAATAAAATATGTTTAACTCATGTCATGGATTCTAAAGGTCTCCCTGGATGGATTTCTGAAGGTCTGTCAGTTTATTAGGGCACAGATGATATCCATCAATTGGAAATCAATACTTACTGCTGAGTTCTAATTATAAATTATTGGGAAAATGCAGGTGGTAAATAGGCCGGGCATTCCTTGCTAATAGTTTGAAATAAAATTGGTTTGATTTCTACTATGTGAGCTGAGAAAGAATTTTTTTGTTCGTATGTATATAAAATTGGTTTGAGTTCTAATACGCGAGCTGAGAAAGAATTTTTTTGTTCATGTATATTTGCTGTTAATCCTAGGCTTTTTTTTTTTTTTTTCTACAAGGTTTGGCTGCCAGGGGAACAAATTCTCTCTGTGGATTGTTGCATTTTAAATTCTGGGAAACAGTGCTCTACAAATCCAATATGATGATGTTCATAGAGAAATAACATGCATTAACATTTTATTGGTACAAATAGAAAGGAGTTTTTCTGTGTCTTTCCTTTCCTTTTCATGGTCACTTTACTCCCAAATATACAGCAGTATGCATGCATTAGCCTTTTAAAACATTTTCTATACAGAATTTCAATTGCTTTGCTTTTTCAAAGTTCCTCATCCTGCATTTATGCCTATGTAATAAAGCCAGCCTCCTTCCTTAGCAAAGAAGTATATAAAAGAATTTTACACTCAGCAAAATAAGTTGAAACTTCAGATTGAAAAAAGAGGTTCTTTTTCACATGGGCTGTCTCACTCCTCCACTAAATTCTGCCACTAATGTTATTTACAAGGTTGTTATTCAAAAAATTGGCTTTGTTTGCCTCGTCAGCAAGGGAGAAGGAGTCCATGTCCAGGACTAATTCTTTATACTCAGCATTTGCATTAGATCCTGGGAGCATTCCCCAGTTACCTGCTATTGATTCATTTGTGCCTTCAGGCCAGTGTTTAGTGGGTGGCCGTGTACCGGGTACCAAGCACAAATAAGACAGCCTCAGTCCTTATGGTACCCAGACTCTAGTAATAAAATACGACAGCAAAGACTGACACTCACTGTGGCAGTGGAAGCGAGGTAACTGGTGACTACCATGCGAATGCATACAGGATGCGCTTTACTGAAGGCAGGTCTGCAGTCTTTATGTGCACTGGGGCAATCAGGCGAGGGGGGAAATTCCAGACCATCTCCAATCCCATTTCCCTGCTGGCTTATTAAAAAAAGATGAAGGGGTGCTTGGGTGGCTCAGTCAGTTAAGTGACTGCCTCCTAATTCTGGCTCAGGGCACGATCTCACAAGTTGTGGGATCAAGTCCTGCATCAGGCTCTGCGCCCTGCACTGATAGCATGGAGCCTGCTTAGGATTCTCCCTCTCCCTCTCTCTCTGCCCCTCCACAGCTCATGCTCATACATATTCTCTCTCTCTTTCTCAAAACAAATAAACATTTTTTAAAAAGGGATGAAGACCAAATAAACAAATAAAAGCACATAAACAAGAAAATCCAGAGACTCTGATAACAGGGGCAGTTACGCACCAGCTGACAAGAATTGAGGACACAGGGCTATGCCTGCGACTCAAGTTCTGCCAACCTACAATCCTCAAATCAGTGAATAGGCCAGAGCTGGAATATCCTCAGATGCCAGCAAGTTACCTAAGATCGTACCTCTTCTTTTTGGCAAAGACTTCAAATAAGACCGTATGCCTCAGGAAGTTATTATAATTTACTTGTAGTCATGTGAAAATGGTAATTCTACTCACAGAGTCAAATATTACAGAGATGCTTCACATGCAAAAATAAAAACATCACAACATTGCAGGCCCTCAGTTCATAGCTCTAACTAAACACTCTATCATATGACATAAAATATCCACACATACACATACATGCACTATGTGCACATGCACATATGTACACATTAAACATAGAGACATATACACATGGGAATTATATGCATGTAAACGCTGGAGAGATGCAAACACAAATATACCTATACAGAATATCATTTTAAAATAGCATCATGGTCATAACATAACAAAAAATTACGCCCTCACTACTCTAATTTCAATACAGTTTCACAAACTGTTGCCATTAATCATCACCAACTTCCCTCTTGGTGGATGTCCTCCATATCAGTGACAAGCCAAACATGGTGCCCAGCTCCCCAGAGTCCACGTAGGCTAACTCCAGCGTCTGCTCTGAAATCGGGTGATAGTCATTCACCATGACCCGAACCAAAAAGCAAACTGAGCAGGAAATACCCGGGACAGGGAAAGGAGTGTTGGAAATGCCTCTTGGAACCATTTTAGACACATTTACACTCTTAATAACTAACCACCAAAAGGTCCATTTGAGCCATCTTTAGTGAATGGACCATCTTAGCAACCTCTGTAGGTCAAGGGCAGGGAAGCTTCACTCCCAAAACCCTTTAATGATTTTCAGGAAGCTATATTGAGGATTTTGTCTGTGTACAAAGGTAGGGTAGAAAACCATGAAATGAGAAGACTTAGTATCAATCCCAGATCCACTTCTTCCTGGCTGTGAAATACTGTATATGAATCTTAACTGAGTCTTGGTTTTCTCCTATATAAATATCATGTCAATCCACCTTTGAGTTTGGTAATGTATGTGTCTGCGTGTGTGTGTGCACGCGTGCATGCACAGGAACATAAAAAAAAAAAATAATAGGCATGATCACATGTAAGGTTCTCTGGCAGGGGCCTCCATAAGTGAGAGTGATAAAAGAAAGAACACCAGAGAAAGAAACAGAAGTTTATTGATGTGTGCATCATGCACACACGGGAGTACCTTGTGACAAGTCAATCAAAGGGGTGGCTAAAACTTGGTCTCATATAACATCATGACAAAAGAACAATAAATTTTTAGTGGATTAACAAGAAAAGGGAAAAGGGTTTTGAGTGCTTAGAGTGTACAAATTCTAGGAAGGCAAATATATGGGGGAAACCAATGGTAGTTATAGGCTAGTTTAAGCAAAGTTTGTTATGTAGCTTCCTGTGACTCTGTTCCAGGCTGACACAGGTCTAGAGTTGTCGCTGATATTGAAGTTCTGTCCTTCCTGCCAGAAGAGGACCCTCTACAAATGCATATTATGCTTTTAGTCAAATAGAGGGAAGGCAAAGCACTTTTCTTTCATCTGCTTCTTCCCAGTTGCCTTCAATTCAAAATAGTTATGCTATAATGACATATTTTGGGTTGGCATATTGTGCTATACTTCAAATCCATTGGCTATAAGGTACTAGAAAAATCTAAAATGTTATTATTCCTACCCCAATCATATTATCATCACACAGTAAACACAGTGCCTAAACATGGATGATTCAATGCTAGATCTAAACAGATCAAAATGAGCAGACTCATCCTGTACAGATTTATATTCTAAAATATTTACACTTTGATCAGATTAATTCCCTCATCCATAATATATTTTACCTTTCCCTGACCCACTGTTTGAGCATAGCCTTGAAAACTCAGTTATCAAAGAGTTTAGGGGTATAGCAATTGTGCAAAGCTGAGAAATACTTTCTAGAGCACACCCAGCTTTGTGAAAACATAGCTTTTATATGTTTACGTGAATGTACGTTAACCATGTCTGGCAAGAGGCGGGTTGTGTTGTGAGCCGACATGCTCTGCTTTTTTTTCTTCCTCCATAAGTTCATCATCCATGGATCATCTCATGGTTCTTTCCATTCTTGGTCACAAGAATAATGATTTTTTTTTACCTCTCTGATCAGATACTCAAGCTTACAAATTGGATACGGTGGCAGTTTTCCTCCATCTGGCATGTAAGCAAGAGACTTGGCAAATGCAGGTTTTATATTATTCAGCGGTGAGATTGACAGTCTTGAGGAGTCAGAAATGGATACAGTAGATTCAGCTGCCATGTCGAATCAGATGGAAAGTCTATCATTGTTTGTGATCTGATGAGGCCGGAGGAGTCAGCATTGTGGTGTTACATTCTTCAGCTGAAATCAAGTGATAGAAATGTATAACTTTCCCAAGGTATCATTTATCTAGCTGTGGTGGTATCCAAGGAAAGAGTTACTCAGGCTTAAAGCATTGCATTTCTACAAGGCCTAAAGCGATGAATCTCTAATCACGGTAACCACAGCTCTACAAGGCTTCACAAGGACCAACAGATCGGCTCTGTGCCTCACATGTGTGGTTGATGAAGTTGAAAGAAGAATGAGTTTTGTAAATTACATAATGTGCATTTGATATATTCCCTGATGAATCGTATAAGTGAGAAGGTGAAGAATTTGTCCATGGAGGGCTCTACCCTTCGAACATACTGCATATACTCATCTGATAGCACTATCTCCCCACGAAGAGAGGCATAAGTTAAAAAAAAAAAAAAAGATCTTCAGGATAATCATTGAAATACAATCAACAATGTAAACAGTGTTCTTAGTTCAAAGATTTTCATCAAAGATCAATTATAAGGAAAAAGAGAAAGGAAATGTCTGCCAACATAAAAATGAACAAATGCATCCTGGTCTATGAGTATGATGAAATATAATGGTGCCATTAAAATGATTATAATTTTAATGACAAAATGACTGTAACTAAGTTAAATCAGTGAGGGTGTAGAGCTATATGTACATTATAGCTTTACCTATGGGAGAAATGTGTTATGTGTGAATAAACAATGGTCACAAAACACACCTAAATGTGTTTTAGAGTTATTACTGGAAGCAGAAATATCAATGCTTCTTTCTTCACCTCCATATTTTCTTTCAATTTTTTTTCTCCAATGGACATGCACTACCTCTTATAAAAATTTTTTCTTTTAATCTTTATTTTTGAGAGAAAGAGAGACAGAGCATGAGCAGAGGAAGGGCAGAGGGGGAAACACAGAATATAAAGCAGGCTCCCCATTCTGTGCTGTCAGCACAGAGCCCGACTAGGTGCTCAAAATCACAGACTGTGAGATCACAGCCAAAGTCAGATACTCAACCGACTGAGCTACCCAGGCGCCCTGGAAATGTATTACTTCTATATTCGGCGGTGGGGGTGGGGGGTGGGGGCTGAGCAGAATTAAAATAAAGCCCTTTACACTGAACTATCGTGGTGACTGGCTGGGGGGACCTTGTATATAAACGTGCACTTTGTTCTTTACCCTTCTTTTAAAAAAACACCTTCATGAATTTTAAAAAGGTAACATGCTCTTTGAGGCATTTCTCAAATTTACAAAAATAAATAGGACGTGAACAAAAGATGCATACATTTCTACTTTTGCCAGTTTTAAGGGCCGAAAAAGGACCATTTCCCTTGCAGTGACCCATATCTCCCTCTCCACCATGCATCTCTGGAAGGGGGGCTCTGGCCTGGGCCCCAGGCAGCGGAGAATCCTGCGGTGCACTGACTGACCCTACTACCCAGTGACCTGAGGCAGCTAGGGAATTTCTGACTTGTTCTATTCATTTTATTAATCATCAAAACTTTGGCTAGAAGACATGTTGCTATTGAAATAATTTCACCTATGGGGTTCATTTGGCTTTAATCATTCACTTCAGCTTTCAATCTCTTCCTCTCTACCCCCATCAGAAAACTTCTCAAGCCTCCAGTCTGGCATGGAGATTAGCATTGAGGGCTGTTGGTTCAATCAGCCTCTCTGCTTCATTATGATCCATGACATGATGACAGTATGTGATTTGCCCCAGTGCACTCTGAAGTGACTTGCTGTTGTGGTTCAGAGAGGCAGCAAGATTTTCTGAGAAGCTGCATTCTTGTTGATAGCATACTTTTTACAGCACCAGATTTCTCACGGATGTGGTAGAAAATTCAGTTTATATATGATCAGCTCCACCACGAGACCAACATACACACTTGTGTACTTTCTCATGCTGGCTGAAAATGAAAATCTAAGTGATCCACTTAAAATTTTGTAGAACTTGCTTAATAAGTTTTGGACATAATTTTTATTGGATTCAATAGGTGTGGGTGGGTGTGCAGGTATCAAAGATGAAGAAGACAGATGGAAAAATAATTTTTCAAAATAATGCTGAAATATATGAACTGTATTTGTTGCTTTCTCCTGTTTTTTGTACACACAGGGCTACCTTACACAGTAAATTCCTTTGCAGGAATCAGACATATGCCTTCACCATTTAAGGTAAGAAGACAGAATCTCACCCTAAGGTTTTGTTTCCAATGGTCACCTACAGGCAGGGAAAGCACATTATGTTTTCAACCCATTTACCTTAATTTCCCAGAGATCCAGTCATGACCTCCAGAAAGGTCTTGGAAAGATGAAACCATACGTGATCTCACAGATAGGCCATTTATATGACTTTCTCCTGGATCTGATGGCACAAAGCTCTCTTCACACCCAGCTCCAGAAATGAATGATATAGAATTTTGCAGGACACCAGACCACTATTCTTTAGTTAACTGCTTTTTTTTCTTCTATACTTTCATTTCAAATACAAGCAGTTTTTCCTGAGTTGTTTTTTGACTTAACTGTGTATCTTTCATAAGCAGTCACTGGCCAAACAAGGCCCTAAGAACGTACAGATTTATTACTCTTCTCTCTGGGGTTACTTGTTCTTCATTCGTTATCTTAATCTTGTAACTTAAAGTGGGGGGCTCTCTAAATTAAAATTATTAGAGAAACAGAAAAAAACATGCCTACATCTTTTCTGCGTTGGGAACATAACGATTCTCAGCATTGAAAAATGCTAGAAAATAGGTCACCACTTTGGACCACAAACTTTTCTGCTGACATAGTAAGCAGAATATCCTTGTCAAAATTTAGTATCTTGCTAGGGTTAAACTTGGTTTGGGCCATGAGCAGGTTTCTTGTATCCTGTCCCATTTCACTTCGGGTCACCAAGAAAACCGGTGTGCTTCTGTTTGCTACTGGATTTAAGGGTAACAGTGAAGAAGGGTAAAATATATGGGCCATGGGCCAGCCCATCCACTATCTCCCCACCAACAAAGCCCACTTTTAGATTAAAAACAAAGAAGAATTTATAGTAGGTGGAGTTGGAACGCAATTCTACTGCAAAACTTAGACCAAATGCATTATCTAAACCTTTGTGAAAGATGAGCTACTTAATTCTAAATCAATTCAATTGAAAAGTTTCATGGAGCTAGATGTAATGCATTTGAAATCAATGCTAAGCAAAATGGGCCTTTAGAAAGTAACTAAGCTTGGAAAAGGAGAAAATCTGATGAAATGCCTAGGAATCAATGCATCGCTCTTAAGAAGAGTCACCCAGTTTAGTGTTTATGGCAGAGCTTAAAGCAGTGTCCCAGAGCTCACTGCTTGGGTTCAGATCCTGTCTTTGTCTCCTACTCCAAGAATCTGGATAACTGATTCAATCTCTCTTAGCCTCAGGCCATCATTGGTAGAATAGGACCAATAATCTCTCTTACCTCCTAGGGCGATGCAGATGAAATGAACACAGGTAAAGTACCTAGACAATTACCTCATACGGGGTAAGTACCTCATAAATATCATTAACTATTCCAGACTGTATAAAATTCCATGAGTAAAACAGGCAATTGGTTTTGATGTTAGTGAAACAGAATAAATCATATGATTATTTTGATTTATAGCAAGTGTTGTTCTCTGCCTGACAAAATGGGAAAACCAACTGATTTTTTTTACTGGATGTAGTTTTCTGTTGTTGAGAGACATAGTCATTTTGACCTCTGTCATTGAAGCCTCTTCCAAAGCAGGTGAGTTTTAAGATACTACTATGAGAAACCAAATGTACATGGGGTACTAAATCTGTAACTTAAATTTTCATCAGTGGACTAAGATCTCCCTCTCATTGGCAGACAATAGAAATAGGCTTTTATTACTGGCTATCAATACTAAGTTACTGATAGACTCTCACTTTATATATAAAGAACAGAAGGCTTCAATAATGTCAATGTCATGTGCTGGATGATACCGCTATTTCTTGGGTTAACCTCAGGTCTTAGGATTCCATGTGAAATGCCTTTTTGCAACTACATCACTATCCCACGAGAGCTTTCCATTATTTTCCACCTGCTCTTTCTTATGAACTCTATATTTTGGCTAATAGGTTTTGATTTGTGAGAAACAACAGAAGACAACCAACCCTCATATTGGCTTAAGCTACAAAGATCAATTGGCTATTACAATTGAAAAGCGATGGGTATAGTGGGCTTCAAAGTGAAGGTTTGACTCTTCCTCCTCCTCTTCTTTCTCTTCCTTATCATCTTCCCTTTTCTTTCCTGTCCCTGTCCTTCATTTCCTTTCCTTTCTGTTCCTAAACAATTCAGTCCAAAAGTCAACAGGTGGGGCCTGGGAAATGTAGGCATGGGTGGAGGGAGGGGAAGATGGGAGCTGTGGCTGCCCAGAGCAGAGTGTCGAAACCTGAGCAGGGTCATGAGGGTGAGTAGGGGATGGAGCGACCTGATATCATGTGTGGAACCTGACGGAGGAAAGGGGGGCCTCCATGCAAATATCATGCACCCCTCACGGGATGCATCACCTTCTGTGACATTCTTGCCAATGGTACATAACCTCAGTCTAATCATGAGCAAACATGGAACAAACTCAGTGGAGGGATATTTCACCAAATAGCTGCCATGGAAGGAAGGACTGAAGGACTGTTCTAGACCGACAGAGACAGGAAGACGTGAAAATGAAAAGCATCACAGCATTCTGGATTGGACTATTATGCTTAAAAGTCACTCACTGGACAATTGACAGAAGTTGAATGCGATTTGAGAACAAGATGAAAGCAGTGAATAAATGTCAATATCCGAAATTTGAGAGATCCATGTTGCTTTTTCAGGACAATATCCTCACACACACACACAAATATATCCCCATTTGCAAAAAGTAAATTCTAAAGCATAAAGTTTCCATCCAAGTCAACTTCACATGAAGAAGGTTTAAATAACTGAGCGAAAATCTAGGTGGTTATCAAAAGATGAAAATGGGTTGATGGGCAGGCAATTACAATATCCATACTGATGGTCAATATACCCTTGTCATTAAGAGCCTGAGTTGTCACTAAGAGCCAGACGATTTAGAAAAAATCTTGGTTTTGCTCATTAATAGCTATATGATTTGGGGCAATTTCTTTATTCTCTTTCTTCCGAAATGTGCACACCTATGAGATGGAAGATAATCTCACCTCCCACATAGAATGAGTGGGAGAAATCAATGAATGAGCATATTTAAAGCACTCAGAATAGTGCCTGGGGCACTATGAGCATTCAAAAACCATGAACTATTATTATTACTATCTCAGTTAATTTTTACAAAATCCCATTTTACAGATACGCGGATTTGAAAGGTAATTACTGCAAGTTTCCTATAATCTTGCCACAGTCCTTCCTGCATATTGAGAATATAATGATGATGCAGACAGTCCAGCTCTTTCTGCAGTTAAATCCACAGCTCATTTAGGATTAAATAGTCATTGTCAGAGCTTGGACATGAGGTCAGGTTTCTTACATTCTCACTTTCCTTTCAAAGACCCACTACTGTTTAATTGGAGGGGGCCAGAGTACATACTCAAACCAGGCAGGATGTTCCAGAAATGAACATGCCTGAGGTGGCAATTTTTTCTCCAAATTCCACATGCTATAGCATATATTTGCTAACTCTGTGCCTTGTTAAACCCATGATAGATAGTTTAAAAGATTACACGGGAAAAGGAGAGTTTGATGTTATTTTTCCCTAACACTTACTGAGCACTTACTCTGTAACACAACTATGTATCAACTCATTCAGTTTTCAGTACAACCCTGCAGTCCATGATACTACATTTTCCCACATTCTAGATGAAGAAAGAAGGCTCCTAGAAGTAAAGTCATTTGCCCGTAGATGCAGAGCAGTGACAGATGGACCAGCAATTCAAATTCAAATAAATCCAACTATTTAGTTTTCTCCTCCAGCTAACTACAGTAGCCAAATCAGCAGCAAATAGTAAATTCCTTAATTCGTTAGCATTTTTTAAAATTAAAAAAATGTTTTAAAAATACTTTTGAAAGCGTGAGACAGACTTACAGACAGAATACAGGTGGGGGAGCAGCAGAAGGAGAGGGAGACAGAAGCCACAAAGCAGGTTCCAGGCTTCGAGCTGTCAGCACAGATCCTGAGTCGGGGCTCGAACCTGTGAACCACGAGATCATGACTCGAGCCAAAGTCAGATGCTTAACCGACTGAGCCACCCAGGCACCCTTTCCATTAGCATTTCTTGAGCAACTACTATTTCCCAGAAACTATCTTAAATACTACGAGTGAGAGAAAGCTGAACGATTCCTACCTTCAGAGCAGTCCCCTGCTGGTCTAGTGTATGCAATATACATATGAAGTCTTCCTTAGAACTAGTCATGAATAGTTCTGTATGAAGAATACAGCCAGGTGTGAGTTTTCAATGGTAAATAAAGTATCTCATGGTACTACTGTGCTGCAGCATCTGAGGCGAGGCTCAGCCTGTATGCCAAATGTAAGTGAATGCTAATTTTTTAATATATAGTGAAATTCTATGTACATACTCCAAGGACAATGGCAAGAGAGGCAATAATTTAAATGAGGGTAGCAGAGAAAGTGAAATCGACATAATAGTGGAATTCTCTGGTTTTATCACATCTCCCCAGGAGGCTCTCTGGCACAGGAGGAAAAATGGTCTTTAAAGAAAGTGTCAAGTATTGAGCTATGCATCTACTCCCACCTTACATGCCTCCTGTCATTCTTTTTCTCTCACTCGCTTTCTCTTTTTGTGTGCTCTTACACATCCCCTTCCTCCCATTGCTTTCTCCTTATCTTTCTGTACCTTTAAATTTTGCTCAGCCTTAGCCCATGAGGGCTCTGTCTGTCCTGCTGCCAACATCTAGGGCAAAGTGTTTGCTCACCCTGTGTTCTGGGTGATAGGGCATCAAATGGAATCCCTGACTCGTGGCAACTATTAAGGATCCCATGGAACTTCTCACTGTGGTGTTAACTGAACGATCTGGCCCCGTGCCCTCTGAGCTATTGCTTTGGCCTCCTGTAGACCCCCGTCTGAAGTTTCAATTGAAGAGTTTTCTCTCACATCTTCAAAGACTCTACCACTGATTTGCCACAGTCAAGACCATCTCTAGGCACAAATTTCCCATTGGCTGTTGGCCTCTCGAGTCTCTCTCCTCAACCACAGCCATTTCCTGCATTGCCCCAGTGAACTCACACCATTCCCTGGCCGCCTAAGCCCCAGACTTGAGAGGTGCACCGAAGCCTATCTTCTGAGTGACGTCACGTGTTCTGAATCTGTTCTTTACTCTGTTCCCCTTCTCCTGCCCAAACACGCTAGGCCTACATCCTATTTTCCTGGGAGCCTCTCTGTCTGTTGGAGGCCTACTATCTGTGCTGAGAAACTAATCTGTGTTCAAGGGACAATACTTGCAAATGATTGAGAGTTTGCCTCCCATCCCTCCAAAAATTCTCAATTCTCTCTCCCCAAAACTTTATTTCTGAATCACAGATAAAAATCCTCTATTGAGCCATAAGCATGTGTTAGGCAATTATATAGGTGTCTTACATTTGGCTTATTTGATATTGGTAATAAATCTGTAAGAGCTATGGGTGCTATTGATGTCAGACCCATTTTACAGACAAAGATAGTGAGGCAAAAAGAGGTTAAATAACTCATCCAAAGTCACCCAGAGAATAAATGACAGAGACAGGATGTGCTTCTAGGTCCTTGAGCGTCTGCTCTTCCCAACACCTGCACTTCCTAGCCAGCCTACCTCCCCTTCTAGGGGGATCATGTTGCTCTGCTACTTACCCTCAACATGCCCTCCAGGGCTCTATGATGAAGCTGGAACCCACTAGAAAGCAAACAAATTCTGCACAGTTTGACCCTCACACTACCTTCCAGAAACTAATCTCTATTTCTCCACGCCACTTGGTGATGTTTGGGATGACTATTCCCTTCATATAATGCACACTCTTGTAAGTCTGCCTTCAACAATTAGCCTCTGTGTGAATGCCCTTCGCCATGCTCTCTGACTGGAAAACCCTTGCTCATGTTTCCAAACCCATCTCAAATGCCTGGTCCTCTTTGAAGCTGACCTCCAGGCAGGTAATTAAGAATTTATACTTTTTTGCTCCCAACTACTTTGTAATGTATGGGAGGACAGTGTGCAAACTAGCTTGGGAGGTGTGGTGGGGGAAGATGACTTTATATAAGCAGGGTTCTCTGTTCACTCTCTTTCTCTCCACTCTCCATGAAAGACCCTCTGTGCATGACAGGCCAATGGCTAAGAGCAGCCCGAGACTCACAGCCTGTTGGGTTAGTGATGCTAGTAAAGAGAATGCTTTTTCTCCAATAGCATTAATGGAAATGTCACAGTGAGGGCTCTAATTAGCCTGGCTTAGACCACCTGTCCAATCTGAGACCAGTCACTGTAACTAGGGAGGGAAAAATTTAGTATTTAACACCCTGTTTTATATGGTCATCCCATTTGTAGAAAGGGTACCAGGAGAGGAGACAATGGTCAGCTGATACTAAACAAATGAAAAGTTTAA
This sequence comes from Hyaena hyaena, assembly GCF_003009895.1. Classification (NCBI taxonomy): domain Eukaryota; kingdom Metazoa; phylum Chordata; class Mammalia; order Carnivora; family Hyaenidae; genus Hyaena; species Hyaena hyaena. Next base: position 47,132 of record NW_024081083.1, on the reverse strand, counting down.
ACTACAGAAAACTGGGCTCTTTCTTTAAAGAAGGATGAAAAGATGATGGGAAAATCCAAGATTTCCATTATATTCCACCCAGTGTCTGGCTAACAATCATACTACTCTTTTTTTCATACATAGTATTTCCAAAACACTGTCACTAGGAACTCCTACTAATGATCAAAAGCACATTATTCAAAACAGACGATCAAAAATTTTGTCCTATGTCCATGTCCACCTCCTGGTTCAGGACCTCTGCTCTCAGTCCAAGCAAGTGAGGCTTGTAATGCTAGAGGAGCCTGTAAAATTAACCATCCAACACACTCCACGTATAGTGGTGGGGTAAAATAAGTTAAATATGCCAAGAACAACTATTGAAAAACCACCAGCAATATTTACTGCTCTCAAACATGTATCATATTCTGCCAGACAGGGATTGCAAACGTTCCCTGCCCATCAGTAAAGTGGTTTTCTAAATTAGTTAATACAAATGCTCTGGTTCTGTCCTCTGGAACCATCCATGTCCACTGCTCTTCAAAATCACTTATGAAAGAAAATGGGAGAATATTCTTTCCCTGGAGTCTTAATTGCCATAGCACCCCAAGTTCTGTCCCTGAAATTTTAGGGGATAAGAAATTGCAGGCCTAGACATTGCAAAATGAGTACCTTAAAAATTCACTTCGCTACTGCACAATTAACTTTCTAGAAAACCCAGAGATGAGTAATTGAAGTTGGAGAGTTTGTCAAAGCATGGCCTCTGGATCTGGGTTAGGGTTACCCATCCCCTCATAGCCCTCAACTTTTAAATGGTTCTCATGACAGAGCTCTCTCCCCTGTCCTCTGAGATGATCCAGCTTACATCTAAGTGAGGACCTTTCTCATAACAGCTTTCTGAGAACTTTGAAAAGTGATCCAGAGGGGGAGGTTGTAGGTGTGTAAGGATGAGGAGTATATTAGAACTCTGTACCTTCCATACAATTTTGCTTTGAACCCAAAAGTTCTTTAAAATTTAAATTAATTAAGCTTATTAATTTCTGTTTTTAACTATATTTATTTATTTTGAGAGAGAGAGAGAGAGAGAGAGAGAGAGCGAGCAGGAAAGGGTTAGAGAGAAAGGGAGAAAGAACATCCTAAGTAGACTCTGCACCAGCAGCATGGAGCTGACGCAGGACTTGAACTCATGAACTGTGGGATCATGACCTGAGCTGAAACCAAAAGCTAGATGCCTAAATGACTGAACCATACAGGTGGCCCCTAAGCTTATTGATTTTTTTTTAAAGTCAAAATTTCCAAGATGCTCACATTTTTTCAAAAAGCCTTCCAGAATTACATTTTTTTGTAGGCATATTTCTACATCAAGAAAAAACAAGCAATGCCATCATAAGAAGGTGCTTTGCTGCCACTTAAGAAGCACTGTTGACTTCTCTGTCACATGTGGGAGAATCGTCACTGTCCCACACTCTGCCATGACTCAGCCATTTCCATCTTTTAGCTTTGGTTGTCCGCTACACCCCACTCCTGACACCAATTTCTGTATCATCCAGGGTCTTATGATGACAATCAACAGAAGCAGACTCTTACCAACAAAAAGCAATACAAAATAACAGCAGCAGCAACAAAATATACAATTATACAAGAGAAATTCATTGATGAACTCAAAGTCTCAAGACTTATAAGAGAAATTTGACCATCAGGCCCCAGAAGCACAGAAACAGGGCAGTTCTAGGAATCTTGGTGATGGAGAGTAATGGGCCATCTTTCCAGAGTGTTGCCATCAGAAGGAAACAACTTCTGTTTTCTCTCCTGTGCCCATTACACTCATGACTCAAACCTCTGGCAAAGAATGTGAATGATGTGAGTCACATGTTCATTCCTGAAGGAATCCATGAGGAGGCAAGATGTGAAGGAAGAGGATACTTTCTTTCTGATTGGCAAAGTCTCATTGTTGGGCCCATATTTGGGGTTGATAAAACTCAGAGTCATGGTCAGAATGAATTTTTTTACCACAAAGAGAACTTGTGACACCAGAGAAAAGGGGAAGGATGATGGGAGGGCCAGCTTTATAAATCTCCACTCCAGTATCAAGTATGGTACTTATTTCTTGGCCTTTTTTAAAAAATTTTTTAATGTTTATTTTTGAAAGAGAGAGAAAGAATGCAAGTGGGGGAGGGGCAGAGAAAGAAGGAGACACAGAATCTGAAGCCAGCTCCAGGCTCTGAACTGTCAGCACAGAGCCGGACGCAGGGCTCAAACCCATGAACTGTGAGATCATGACCTGAGCTGAAGTCGGCCGCTTAACCAATGGAGCCACCCAGGTGCCCCCCTTGGCCTTTTAATCTATTGTTTATCTATCACTCTTATAGGACTTGGTACTGTTTTAAACAGTGCCCCAGTATCTATTTGAAAATTAGACACAAAGTTTTCTCCATACCTGTTTTCTAACTGTGAGCTTAAAGTATTACTCATTTAAGATATACTAACAGGGATCTTCTAGTAACTGTGTGCCCACCTCCCCACCCTCACTTTAAGAGATGATATAAGTAACACTTTCAGATAAGTGGCTCATCTAAGCACATTAAATCATTCCAACTGGTAACTCTGTGAGGGTGGGAAGGACACTTAGAATTCAGCTTCCATTTCCTCTCTTCATCTTCACATCTATCCCAGCCCACTCTGCACATATCAGAGTGAGGACAAGGTTTTTCCACAATCTACAGGAGAAGAGCCGGATAACAGAGCCATTCAGAAGACAGGCTATGGAATCATAAAACCCAGGCCTACAAATGGACTACAGTCAGTAGGTGAAATGGGAATAATATCATCTACTTCATGTTTAACATGAAGACTAAATCCAATAAAGTTAATAAGGTCTTAGCACCATTTACCGCATATGGTAAAACCCAATAAATAGCATAGCTTTTATTAAATCTGACCTACCATTATAGTTGATATGTGAATATTTCCAGGGGATTTTTTACAATAACCACAGATTATAAATAACCTAATAGAATAATCATGTTGGAATCTTTGCTACGTTGCTAGCTCTGATCCCATTAATGATGCATTATCGGTCTTATTAATGATCATCATGCTATCCCTTACACAAATATTAAGTTTTGCCTTTTAGCCCTAGGCCCTTTATTCCTGTGCTCATTAACTTTGTACCATTATAAAGTCATTCTCTGTCACTCTTTATATTTGCTCCTCTAGGTGATTTTATACTAATAAGAACTCCTTGCATGTAGCAACCTTGCCACAAATGTCACTATATCTTTTATCACAGGCTAGACATGCTACTGCCTATTAAACTTTGAAATTAAGCTCAAGATTGAAAACATACAGTTTGCAGAACTCCTACAATCACTACATTTATCTTCACTCCCTTTCTATTCTATTTTTCTCGTTTCCTCTCCCATTCTCTTTTCCCCACATACCTGCGGGAGAAAGTGGACATGATGGCCACATTGGGTTAGTTCCCTGAGTCTCTAGGTCTTGGCGCTAGAGAACTGAAGGCTGGCACAGCTGTGACCCTCCCTGAGTAATGTCGATGTGGGACTAATACAGGGCCCTCTGTACACATTTGTAAGCATGCCGGGTCCACAGAATATTTAATCTCCTCCTTCTATTATGCCAGGTCTATCCAGAAATGTTCTAAAACTCTCTGTAATGAAAGGATGACATTGAAACATAACTTCTCTTATCTCTTTGACTGCTAAGTGCATGTTTTATTCTTATTGTTAGTTGAAGAATGCTAGCATTGAAAACATCATGCACATTCTTTTTCCAAACTTCAGAAATACTCCTCTATTTATTCAACCGATTATCCTAAACAATAGAGACATAGTCTGATTGCCCTAAACAACAGAGACATAGTAGTGAACAGTGCAGATTATGGTCTGTACCCTTATGCCCACACAATCTAGTGTGAAAGACCCATAATTAAATAAGCAATTATAAAAGAAAGTAACAAGCACTGCCAGGTGCTTCAAGGTGACCCAGAAACAAACAGCAGAAACCTTTAATGGGAAAGAGATCAGAGGAAACATTCTAGGGGAAGTCTATGGTAATGAGCAAGATTTAGATACATTAAAAGTAGGATGGACAAGAGAAAGAGTGAAGGCAAAGTAAAGGCAGACCTACAAGTGGTGCTCCTCCAAGAGGCACTAAGCATCTAGCAAATGCTCAGTAAACTCTTGTTGCCTGAAAGAGATAGGAAAAGCATGGCATATCTGTGGAAATGAAATAAGTTTACTATAACAAAGAATTAACGCAGAGAAAAGAGGCAAGGTGAAGCAGAATGGGTAAGTAGATGCCGTATCATGTAATTCACATAAAAAGTGTGCGAGTATTGCTTTTTTATTTTACACAACAGAGACCCACTGAGAAATGTAAAACAAGAGAATGATCTGGATAATTTTTGGGTTTTTTTGGGAGCATTACTTGGCTGCAGTGTAGAAAGTAGATTGGGAACAATACAGGCGATGAATAGACAGGTTAGAAGTACACGGAGTAACCCAAACAAGAGAAGACAGTGGCTAGGACAAGAGAAAATGAGCATTCAATTCATTTCAAATTGAATGGATTTGAAAAACAATTAGAGTTGTGTGAAAATGTCTTCAAGACATTGAATGAAAGCATTGGTTAGGGAAAAAGATCAAGGAGAAATCTCAAGTTACTAAAATCTGGACTGCAGTGTTATTTGCTTATGTAAGTACATGTGAGAAAGAGTGGGTTTAAAACAAAAGATAATTTGTTCTGTATTGAGTTAGAGATGCTTATAGAACATCCAAGTAGAGATGTCTAGTAGGCAACTGAATAAGTGGGTGTGAAGTCCAGAAAAGACACATATGTTAAAAATAATGATTTGGATCTTGTGAGAATATGGATGAAAAGTTAAATGTAGTGAAATGGAAGGGATCATATATTCTGGGAAGAATCTAACCAGTGTTGATACTAAAGACCTAAGCAGATAAATAATGAAAATACAAAAAAATAAAATAAAAAATCCAAGAGGAAGTGGTCAGAGAATAATGGGGAAACCAGAAGTCTGTGATGCCAGAACAAGGAGAGTGTTTTCAGATAAAGGAAGTTATCATCAATATCAAATGCTGCTCAAGAGTTAAATATGAGTATGCCTAGAGAGGGTATGTCCAATGAATTTTGCAACAAGCCCATCTCTTGTGACAAACAAGAGTAGATTCAGAAGGGGGCGCCTGGGTGGCTTAGTCGGTTGAGCGTCCGACTTTCGCTTAGGTCATGATCTCGCGGTTCATGGGTTCGAGCCCCGCGTCGGGCTCTGTGCTGACTGCCAGCTCAGAGCCTGGAGCCTATTTCAGAGTCTGTGTCTCCCTCTCTCTCTCTCTGACCCTCCCCTGCTCATGCTGTCTCTCTCTCTCTCTCTCTCCTAGAAATAAAATAAAAATTTAAAAAAAAAAAAAAAAAGAGTAGATTCAGAAGGGTAGTGGGAGTAAAAGCCAGATTCTTTAGGTTTAAGAATAAGGGGAGGTAAAGAAGAAAAAAAGGAAACAGCAATAGAGGCCTTTTATCTCAAGAAGACTGGCTGTTAAGAAAAAGGAAAATCGGTAGTCAAAAGGAGATATGAGAAGATATGAGATCAGTGGGTGAGGCTCAAGCAGAGATTGGAAAGAAATCACCAAATGGAGCAAAGTTAAAGATACAAGAGAAAAGAAGCACAAGGAATAGATGGAGAGGAGTCCAGTGGGAAGGGGACACCTATTTGGGAGAAGGACACACTTTTCACAGAACTGTAAGGAGAACAAAATGGGCAGAGATGCAAATGTGGGCATAGAGAGAGGAGTGTGGAGAAAACCTGGCTGATGGCTTCCAATTTCTCTGGAAAAGACCCAGAAAAGTCCTCCAATGAGTGTGAGCAGGAAGGTAAGGGGAGAAGAAGTTGAAGAATGGAAGTGTGAGGGAAAAGAGCACAAAGGAATACAGAGAAGGATAACAAGAGAACACTGAAAGCTCAGTAGAAGTGGGGGGATTTTAAAAATGTGGTGCAATGGTTTTCATACCATCTAGCACTTTCCCTACCAATACTAAAAGGAAGGCACAGAGAGGCACTTCAGATGGACCCACTTGGATTGCTCTGCCAGCTACAAGAGTCAAATAGCTAGCCCTCTTCTGGGCTTACAGGAAAGAGTCGAATCTAGGAATTTAGGGAGGTTCGTGCGAAATGGACTTATTACTTAAAGTTACTATGGCCCCAATGCCATGAGAGAAGGAAGAGTGGAAGCAATGGCACTTGGGCTAACAGTAGAGACCTGAGTACCATCACTCTGTCCTAAGCAGCTATGCCTCCTTCCTCTAGTCCACTGGGTCTCAGGTTCCTAATCTATAAAATTAAACAACTGGGGGCACCTGGGTGGCTCATTCGGTTGAATGTCTGCCTCTTGATTCCAGCTCAGGTCATGATCCCAGGGTCACTGGGATGGAGCCCTGCATAGGGCTCTGCACTGAGTGTGGAGCCTGCTTAGCCTTCTCTCCCCACCCCACCTCCCCTTGCTTGTGCATGCTCTCTCAAAAGAGGGAAAAAAATGAAAGGATTGTATGAGACGTTATCCTCCAAGCCAGTGATCTAAGTTTCTGTGAAAACACTGTTGCTCACTTACATCAGGAGGAAGGGTATCTCCACAATATCACCATAAAATGCCCATCTCACAAACAACAAAACTGAGAAACTTCTAGAAACTCTTGTATTCAAGAAAATAGAGATTCCCTCACTATCTCCAAACCCATACTTTATCTGTAGTCAAGAACAGCCTATAGAGTGAAAGGCCTATAGAATCTATGGAATTACCTAGAAAACAGTTTGATTTGTTAGCATATCCCAGACAGAATCTATGGAATCTATAGAATCTATGGAATTATCTAGAAAACAGTTTGATTTGTTAGCATATCCCAGACAGAATCTCCGAGATTCTCAGAGAATCACACAGTATCTCCCAAACTGTATGAAGTCACTGATCTGGGTCACTTTCCAGACCCACAGTAAAAATCTTTCATGGACCGGGAAGTGTGGGAGGCTGGGGACACAATTAACAAACCTTTGGATCACTCCAAAATTGACACACAGTTTAAAGCCACATTAAAAACAAAAAAATAACTTAAAAAAAAAACTTTCCTAAAAACTCAGGCCAGAGAGGAGAAAAAGGATTTTTTCTTTCATTTTCTTTCTCGGCCAGATGAGTAATTTCAGAACAACTGCTGAGTGCTCAACAATAAGACTCTCAAGGACCAAAACGAGAGAGTCATTTTTTTCACAACACCCTCGGGTGGCTGTTCACTGTCTCTGGCAGACAAAATTATTTTCCAGCCGGCTCCTGGAGGACTATCTATAAACAAATTAGAAATTTCAAAGGGTTTGTTTTCTGCCTTCTGGCTGCCAGTACGGGTCGTTCCTTTTGTGTCCTTCGTATGAAAAAGTAATTTAACAAAGAATAAAGAGAGAGTGCACCTCAGTTCAAAACAGACAAGCGTGTACACTCTCTTCCGCCCTCCCTCCCGTCATCTCCCTCTGTCCATTGTCATGTTTGGTCAGTTTTCTGTCAAAACAACTTTTACTGTATGCAGCTTACAGTCCTGCAGGGCTCCAGGAGCTTGGGAGGCAAGCTGTGTTCCTACAGCAATTCCATCAATAAGAAGAAAATGGAAAATGAGCGCTGATTTATGGCTGATTCTCCTTAACAAATGGCAGCAATCAACACCCACCCAGCTAAGAAGGGAGGCAAAGCGGAAGAGGGCCGCCATTCACCACCCGGCTTGGATTCAGACCCAAGAAAAGGAGAGCTTCAAAATAAGAGAGAGATGTAAACATTTTACAACAGCTTGTCAAGCAAGGCACCAAGGACACATTTCAAAGGGAAGGGAAAAAATCCATCAAGTCTGCCTCACACCAACTCATTACAGGAGTTGAGCTTCCTATCTGGTTCTACTAAAAAGCCTTTCCTTGCACAAGTTCCCAGCTGATGGAAGGTACCAGGTATTCCGGTGAAAGAAGCACATTATAGTCCACAGGAGAAAGCCAACAAGATTGGGACCCTATTTACTAGTAAGGAAACCGACCTCGGGAGAATGGAGGCTATGTGTATAGGGACTCACCAAAGTGCCCAGGAGACAAAGAGCCAGTAGGCCAAGGTCACTGTTTCTTGTTTGACCTGGCCCAGAGTCACCATATGGAGAGCACAATGCTTTCCTGGGTTTTGGCACGGGAGGTCCATTTTCTCATTATTATCTGAGTTTTTATTCTTCGGGATTGATTTGGCGCTTGGCTGGCAATATAGTGCGGAGGAACAGAAGGTTCACAAACGCAACTATTTCTAGCATGCAGATATGCTCTACTAATCATGGTTTAAGTGGCATGTCAAATCTAGACTGCTTTCTAGAGTCCCATTCGGAGGTGTGCCCTTTAAGGCGAAGAGGTCTTAAAAGCCTTCCTAGCGCAGCACATTTCATTTAAGGAAATTCTGGGCTCAGGGAAACCAATCTGAAACTATTGGGAGTGGGCCAACAGCAAGAAAATAGTGTGGCCCTTAATGCAATTCTGTGTATTATTTTGTTTTTATTGCGCATACCTTCATTTTAATTCCATGTCTGCAGGGTCTCTGGATTCTGCAGGCAGATTTCCAACAGTAGTTCCAGTCTTGGGGTCAAAGAAGGAAGGAAATCTGGGAGCAAAGGTGTCAGAGGAGGCAGAGCTCAAGTCCGAAGCGCCTGTGTGCGTATGTGTGTGTGGGCACGCGGGCTCGCTGTCCAGGGAGGCAGAGGTGAGGCGGCAGGGTGCTAGTGGATGAAATGGAGATGTGGGAAAGAAATGGGACACCCCACCTGGGCTGAGACTCAAATACCACCCCGTAGCTTTGAATACGCAAAATTCTCAGAACAGTATTCAGGCTGTGAGCAACAATGCCCACTCACTCTCCGCTGGCGACGGCCCTCAAATCTGACCTTTCCATACAAAGCCCCAAGTGCATGTGTGGGTGCCACTTCCGAAACAACCACCGTTTCGAATTCATCTGTTTTGAAAAATCACACACACATGAGATGTATTCCTAGTGTGGTTCCCTTGAGGGACAGGAAGAAAAGCATCATCTGGGAAGTACAGAAAAGGAGTCAGATTTCAATGGGAGTATTTGTAATCCTCGGACTGAGATCATTGACCTAGGTTCATAGGACTAATAGAGAACAGACAAATATTCCTTCCCTTTCCCCCTTACATAAAGGAATACAGTGTTGTGTTGAAGACAAGATTTAATAAGGCTGAGCACACGTAATCGAAGGAAGATGAACTGTAAACCACACAGGGAGCCTAGGTAGTATATTCAATACCACACGGCCATTTTAGAAGCTGTTTATTTCCTTCACCAGATGGGCCTTTTTAAATTTCCTCTCTGCATACCTTCATCCTAATAGCAAACCCACCTGAATGGCTTTGGTACCTCATGGCCCACTCCTGGGTCTTGGCCAGACACAGTGTATGCAGGGTTAACGCCAGCCTTGAGCAGCCCTCTGCCCTGAGTCAGGTTATTAAACGGGCACATTTGACTCATAATTTGTTCTCCTCATGTTAAGTAGATTGCAATAACTCAACTGTCCAGGATCTGTTTATCAATGCTCTGTGGCTTTCAGCAGCAAATATTTTATAACCACTAAGTGGATGTTCAGACCACTCATCAAATGAAAATCTCCTGTACTCAAAGCTGGTTTTATCATCACAACCCACCAACTGGAAAGCCCTGGAGAAGTAGTAACCCTGTCCCAGAGCCTATCAGGCTTAGCCAGACCCTCATCCTGGGGAATTCTTTTCCATTAAGTGAGTTTAATAGAAACTGGCCCAGCCCCACAAGAGCCTATAACATTTCAGGGATTCTTCACTGGCCTACCCTGTCCTAGTAAACTGTCATTTTATTTGGCTTTACTGTTTCCTTGCTAGGAAGTCTAATGAAAGTGAGATGATATGTATGTAAGAAAGAGGGATGGAAATGAGAAAAGATGTGGAGAAGAAGAAAGCAAAGGAAAGACAGGAATAAGAGAGAGAAAAGAGAGAAGAGATCAAGAGGGGAGAAGTGAGAAAAAGAGAAAGGCAAGTAAACAGATCCTATGAGAGTCTGCATTAAGTTGACGCTGACTCCGTATAATTACACCATTTGAAACTAATGAAAGAAATTATTATTGCCACCAAGATGCTTTCCTCATAAAAATCTGCTTTTTATTAATGAGCTGCAGTGGTTCTGGTATTTCTCATGAAGCATGCATTATGTCCAGAATGAAGGTATACAACAGTTCAAGTGTAGGATAGTGGCCAATTGTTAAGGAATTAGTAATGAAATCAGATCCATTGACCTGCCATGCCTATAAGGAAACCATTAGATGATAGAATGTCTAAAATAGTGTAAGAACAGAAAGCCAACATTCTTCATTTTCATTACTACATGAAATGAAGCATGTGGGAAAAAAAATGCTTGTGAGTCGATTTTTGAAACAAGCCCTTTATACTTCTCAGTTACATAAACAAATGAATTCCCTGTATTGCTTAAGCTTCTTTAATTTGAGATACTGTTGCTTCCAGCTGAGGAGTACTGAGTAATATTGATATGGAATTGGAGTAGGGTACTGTGGTCGGCTCAGCCTAGATCACTCACCCACTGAATATAAGAGAGAGATACAGTTCAGAGTCACTCTAGAATAACATCCTCATAGGTCTACACAGAAGCTGGAAGAATCATTTCTCCAAAGAAATGGGAGTCACTGATAGAACATAACAGAAGAAATCCAAGGCAGACGAAACACAGATAACTACTGTTCTGAAAATCTTTCTTCCTCCACTCCACCCCTATTTTCTGTGGGTAACAATAGCCACATTAATCAGAGTATTAATCCCAGCACTATGACAACTGCTGAGAACCTCACAGAGAAAAAGATTTATAATCACAAGAGAAATAAAAAGATGATGAGAGAAGTCTCTCATGAGGAATTGATTTTTAAGCTGAAACCTGAAGGATAAACAGGTAGAAGACAAATCCAAGAGCAAAGGCCTTTGATGGTGAAGGAACCACACATGTGAAACCCCTTAATTCTAAAGAATTTGGAAGATGCTACTCTCATTCATACACAGAAAGGAACAAGAGACAGCAGCTGCCAACCTAACAACAACAAAAGGTTGAAAGAGTTACAGAATCAGAGTTAAAAAACAAAACAAAACATTAAAAGAAGACACAATGAAACCCAAATGGACTCAAATCTGGAGTAATGAACCTTTTGTAGGAGAAGAAAGATTGAGCATTGCTCCCATACCTGGCAGAATCACAGCCAGAGGAAGAATCCACTTATAGACTTTGTAGCCAAAATTCTAAAGACCTTTTCATAGTCTCACAAGAGAAGCAGGACAGATGACAACCCAAAGGAGCTTCAACAAGCCACAAAGCAAGTCTCCAACCACTCACCGTGTCTTTTCCTTGTGTCTTCACTGAGTGCTTGGGAGTAGTGGACCTAAAGAGTAAAGGTAGAGAAAGAGATTAGAAAGAGAGAGATACCCATTGAGATGGTATTAATCTATTATGGATATGCCTGTATACACACACAAATATACTTCTTTTATATAATACGTACTGTGCACATATATATGATTTATTATACGTTAAGTTATATAATATACGTACACATACACAAGTATAAATACATGATTTCTTTAAAATTTTGTTGTGTTTATTAGCAAAACTACTAACAACAGTTAAGGTATACACAATCAAAGAACTCAGTGTGGGATGGAATCAAGGGAATTACTTTATTTTAAAGTTCTTATGCTGCTCATTGGAGTAGATGACAAGTTAATAATTCATATTATATATATAAAGCAATTACTAAAAGCAAATTTAACATAAGAGATTATATAGATAACACATAAGGCAAAATGAATATGTTAAATGCAGTTCACTCAAGAGAAGACAAGAAAGGAGGAAGAGCAGAACAAAGAACAAATGGATTAAATATAAAACAAACATTCACATGGGAGATTTAAATCCAACTATATAATTATATTAAATGTAAGTGAACTAAATATACTTATTAAAAGGCAGAAATTATTAGATTATATTTTTTTAAAAATCAAGACCAAACTTTAGAAGAAATGTTTTAATCACAAAGAACAGACAGGTTGGAAGTAAAATGGTGGTAAAAGGTTTAACATGTAGGGGAAAAGTCTCCAGGATGGCTACCATCAATCCTACCTTGCCTAGACAAGCATGCTGTTCTCACATCATAAGATACAATCTAATTTCCCTCCCTATGGACCCCCATGGAATCTAGGCTGGCTTTAGTGACGTGTTTAATGAATATAATATAACAGACATGACATTCTGGGACCTCTGAGGCTACTTGATCATAAACCTTGCAGCTCTTTCCTGAGGATCTTGGAGTGCTTCCTTTTTGAATGTTTCCTTTGCAAAACCAATCACCATACAGTAAGAAATCTGGGTCCCCTTCTGTGGAATGAGCAAAAGGGGTGAAAGGGGACAAGTATTATACTACTGGAGATCTCCCCCACATGAACAGAAACATCTGGAATGGGAAAGAAAGAGTTCTCCAAAAGTTCCTTACCATTGTAATTTTTCCTTAATATGCTATGCTTAAGTACGATATATATGATCATCAGTTGAAGGTAGGGGAGAAGGGCAGGGGACTATCAAGCTGGAGTGAAAATAGGTGCAGATCATAACACCAGAATGACCTTCATGAGGTCATTCCCCCAATATCATTAACATGTGGGTAACCTCCATGGATCACTGGAGGCCAATAACTATACCCCTCACACACACACCCTATCCCCACCACACACTGCCCAAGAACACTTTAAAATGAGTTTCAATAATGTAATAATTAAATTATTTTCAAAGCTCCTCTGCATCCAAAGCTGAAAACCTATTTACTGTTTTATTTATCACTCTAAATAATGTCCAGACACACTGTCTGACATAACATGTGAGAGTTAATAAGATTAAGTGATAACATGAAAATATCCAATAAAAATTGCATAAAGATACTCCAATAATAAAATGTCAACATAGAGATGACTCAGATATTAATATATATACCCTCCCATTATGACATTACAATTCAAAAGCATCACAGTGTAAATATATGAAAGTCCAAATCAAGTCATTTTGCCCTTGTGAGTAAAAATTTGGGGCAGGTTGAAGTCCAAAGGCATTAAGGTTAAAAATCAGTTTTTCTAGACCTAGTGAGTTAATAATGGTCCTATGTCTGAAATTCTTAAAGTTCAAATTTCATCCTCTCTAATTTAGAATTCTTTCATCTCTCGGGTATTGGAGTTCTTGATGCCTCAGGAAAGTATTTCCTTCACCAGCTACATCTTGGGATGTTTCTCTTTGTATTGAATACAGTTTCTTCTATACATCAAAAGTGGTATTAGTTCAATTTTCTGACTCTGTCCCAATTTTCTGACTCTGGCTTCCGAACCCAATTCTATTATACAGAGGGCACCAGCTGGATATCCTGCAATTCAACTCAATTCTGATACTATCTACCAGGGGACAGCATCAGATTCCACAGGGCTCACAGGACCCCCATCCACTTCAGAGGCCTAGGTTGGTACCTAGACTGTACTTCTTACTGACCAGCTATAAAAATTTTTTTGAGAGAGAGAGAGCACACAAGTGGGGGACAGCAGAGAGACAGGGAGAAAGAGAGGGAGAGAATCCCAAGCAGGGTCCACACATAGTGTGGAGCCCAACATGGGGCCAATTCTCACAACTGTGAGACCATGACCTGAGCTGAAATCAAGAGCCTGAATGAACCACCCGGGTACCCCCTGACTGACCAGCTCTAAGCCACAGGTTCCAAAGGCTTCTCCTTGGGTTCAAGTAATTTACTAGAGCAGCTCGTGGAACTCAGGCAATTCATTTACCCACTAGAATACCAATTTATTGTAAAGGATATTAAAGGGTTTATTTCATGAACAGCCAGATGAAAGAGATGGATACAGCAAAGTAGGGGGTCAAGGGCAGTGTTTCCATGGCTTCTGTAAGCATGACAGTCACCCCAAATTTCTACATGTTCACCAACCTGGAAGCTCTCCTAACCCCATCATTTTGGGTGTTTATGGAGGCTTCATAACAAAGGCAAGATTGATTAAATCATTGCCTATTGGCAATTGATTCAACCTCTAGCCCTTCTTACCTCCCAAGAGGTCAGGGGATGGGTCTCATAGTTCCAAACCTGTAATCATATGGTTGGGTCCACGTGACTAACAGCCCTCAGGCTTAGGTGCTCTCAAGAAGCCATCTCATTAATGTAACAAAGGGCAACTTTATTGCTCTTATTACTTAGAAAATACCAAGAGTTTTATGAGCCTTGTGCCAAAAATCGGAATGGAGGTCAGATATATGCTTCTTATCATAAATTGAAGGATCACAATCCTTTCCTTAAGATCCTGAACATATAATGTGATACATAATGTGATACACAAGATAATTATAGCTCTGGCTCCACAACCATCAAATTGAGAAAACAAGATGACTTCTGGCCTTCTAGAACTGTTACTGCAGGCAAAAGTATAGTCTGACAACCATTCTAATAGTTACTGAATTCCAGAGAGCAAAAATTCAATGAGTCTAAGAAGAGAGTAGAAAGTCAAGTCTTGGTTCAGCATCACCACTTCTTCTCAGGTGATGCAGTCTATCCCAAACACATGTGAACTTAAAACCAATAGGGTAAAATCTCTCAGTAAAATATTCATTTGACACTTTTCATTCACCATTTCTGTGGTGATCTCTCTCAACTTACTGTCTCATTTCTCAGAGTACATTTGAGATACTGTAGCTTTACTTACAAAGTTTTAGAATTTGAAGTGATGTGAACCCAGTCACCAGGTATTATTTTACTCGTCAGTTTTTCCACCTGTTATATCTAACTCCTTAGTTTCACTTGCCATTTTGTCATCTGTCTAGGCCTGAGGTGTGTCTAGTCATACAGACCCCCATTTTCTTATTAGAAAGCACTTCTAAGCTTAGGCTATACCTTTCACCTTTTATAGTAGAATTTCTTAGGGAAGAATTCCACCTCCCCACTGAATATATTTAGCTAGAAAAACACTCTTGACTGGGTATTTACTTGCAAAAGAATCAAGTTGGACACTTACCTCCTACCATATTGAAATGTTAAGTCAAAATGGATCAAAGATCTAAATGTAAGAGCTAAACCTCAGTGCCAAACAAAGGAAGCCAAACCAAGAAGTCCTATTATATGACTGTATTTATATAAAATGTCCAGAATAGGCAAATTCATAGTGACCAGTAGCAGAAGAGTGGTTCCTAGGGATTGAGGTGAGCGAGGAATAGAGAGTGATTGCCAATGGGTATAGGGTTTCTTTTAGGGGTGATTAAAATGCTCTCGAATTAGATAGTGGTCATGGTTGCACAACCCTGTGAATATACTGAAATCCACCGCATTTTATACTTCAAACAGGTAAACTTTATGTTATGTGAATTATATCCTACTTAAAAAAAATTTTCAACATATTCTTAAACCAAAGCTGCTGCTCATACCTCAGAATCCTCAGCTTCTAGGACCTAGTGAGCACCAACACCATAACCACATCCTCAAGATTCCGTCTTTCCACATCCCACAAATTCTCCTGGCATCTTCTTCTGACACCAATTATACATAAACTCTGAGAGTTTATATAACAGCTCTCAAACTAGTTACTTGAAATGGCAACTATTTGTTTAGCTCAAGATTCTGCAAGTTGGCAAGATACTCTAAGCTCAGCTGAGTTCTTCTGGTCCTAGATGGTTTCCTGTACCTGCAGGGAATTTCCAGGTCATCTACAGACTGTCTAGTCTAGAACAGCCTCAACAAGGTAGGTCATCTTTGTCTACAGGGTTGCACATTCTCCAACTAGGCTGGGATTTTGTCATGGGGGCAGCAGAGTTCCAAAAGCGAAGCATGAAGTGTGACTAGAGTAGGAAGCACATCATAGAATGCAGATACACTTTCTACTGGCCCAACTAAGTTACAAAGCCAGCCGAGATTCAAGGGAAGGGACATAAATTTCCCTACTGGATGGGAGAAAGTGCAAAGACATACTGTAAGGTAGGAAAGGGTAGAGGATAGTGGGTAGTTTTGTAATCATTTCTTAGAGCACAAGTTCCAAGACAACAGCTGCACAATGCGTGTAGAGGACAACCTGTAAACATCAGAGAAGGATAACAGAGGGTTCCAGGGGGGAGTTTTTAAGAGGGGGAACAAAAAGGAATTAACAGACAACTTGAGGGGCACCTGGGTGGCTCAGTCAGTTGAGCGTCCAACTTCGGCTCAGGTCATGATCTCACAGTTCGTGGGTTCCATCCAGCCCTGCGTTGGGCTCTGTGCTGACAGCTAGCTCAGAGCCTGGAGCCTGTTTCCAATTCTGTGTCTCCCTCTCTCTCTGACCCTCCCTTGCTCACACTCCCTCTCTCTCTTTCTCTCAGAAATAAATAAAAAACATTTAAGAAATAGACAACTTGATGTGTTTCAGAAAGTACTAGTATGGATTATAGGACCAGAAGAAACAATTTCTTCAAGGATTAGGTGTAATATATAGTGTAGAGTGACCAAGGATAAGTAAACAAAGAATGGGCTCTAGAGTGCATGCCCAGCTTAAAATAATGAAATTATCATTTTGGAAAAAATAAAAAGGATTTCAAAAATATTCAGTATAATATAGAAGTTGTTGTATGTATAGTCATATTTACATATTTACCTACTTTCAGATTTACATGCTTATAATAATCTGAACACTGACTATTGATCTGACCACCAAAAAATGTAATGAAAGTAAAAAGACAGAATAAGGTACAGAGAGGTATATGTTTTGGGGTCAGTAAATGAGGTAATTGTTGGGGAATCAAAATGCATGAATCCACAGAAAATGCAGAACATTTCAACTACTGCTGGAAGAAACAGAGACGTGTTTTTGATTCACTGACAAAGTCCCCAGATGCAAGCTGAAAAGGAGGGATGTAAAACTAAGCAGTACATGTTAGAAACTTAGATTGTCTTCTATATTGGTATACTATATAGGTCTAAGAATAAGTTTCTTTGAAGAATTCTGGGCAGAGTAGTACAAAGTTTAATTCAAAACAGGTGCTAATTACATTTAAATAAACACAGGGAAAGCGGTTTCCAGATTTTCAATTACACATAGTCAATCTTTGTGGCTACCTTTAAAAATAGTAGTTAATGTAGGCCACAGAATGATAATAAACGCTGTTGAAATGTCAAAGATGGCTGGGAAGACTTCCCCAACTCATCAGTGTTTGCTTGAAATGACTGTACCCATAAGCATTAGTTTCAAATCATTACAGGATAATTATCTTTCTCCTCCTTTAAGATAAATTTGGTAACTTCATATTAAGCAGGACCTTCTAATTTACAGTCAACCTTGGACTTTATGCTGAGAAAATTAGTGTGTGTGAATTCATACAAGGTCTAAAGCAGTAGAACATGAAGGGAAACAAATTCCTAAATGATGAAATAATCTCTTCCTCCTCTAGTTTGGCTCCAGTACTTATTTTTAGTTCAAAGTCTTCATAATTTTTATAGAATAAGATCACCCATAAATCTTGCCTGTCAGAAAACCAACAGTAATTGACAGAGCTTTTTGGATCTTGGCTTCCTTGAAGCAATTCTCTTTCATTTTCTGAAAACCACATACCAAAGCCGCTCCTCAAGGCCAGTTAGATTGATGTACTGGCTGGTGGCTATGGGTAGGCCCCAGAATGAGGAACTGGACAGAGCCATTGCTCCCAAAGCCTTACTTATGAGGCATACCTGAGTTCCACACACAGATCTTCTGTGTAATACTCTTATTTTAAACAGAGCTGGTGGATAATAAACAAAATGCATTTCAAGGGTGAAACCACTATGCCCTGTTGAGTCCACCCCACCTTCAGGGCTACTGGGAAATCAAACATTTCTTTTGTGATTTTTGAGGTCAACAAAAAGGAATCAGACCAATCTATGATTTCTGGCCTTGATGTCTCATTGGTCACTTCAAATTTCTAGATGGGCAGCTGAGAGGTAGGCAGTAATTTTCACCAAGCCATTTTAAATAGTTTTAAATGACCTTCACAAGGATATACTTCTATAGAAACACAACTCGAAGAAAACCCATTTGAAGATTAAAGGCAAGTATTTAATTTTTTTTCCATTTAACTGAGTGGACATCTATAGTGTTTCTACTTTGTGAAGAGGCCTAGAAGATACCGAAGGTCTGCTAAGATGAATACTTTGTAGGCCCCACCATAAAGATGTTACTCTAGAATTAGGCATTTAGCCAGGATTTACCAACTTATGCCCTGAAGGAAAATTTGATCTACAGCCTGGCTGGGTTTGCCTGTTTTGTTGAGTTCTAATTTGAATATTTCAAGCTCAGCATCCATTGGCCAGCTCAGTTCCTGCTGATTTACATTTGGCCACTCCACACAATTAGATTACCCACCTGATCCCCGAAGGACTTGATTTCACAACTCTGATGTATAAACTCAATATACTATATAGGAAATGAAAGTAACTGGAAAAAAATATGTTGTAGCTTTTCATCTGAAACAGATTCATGTATGAATGCTGGTTCTGCTACTTGGCATCTATGTGATCCTAACTCAGTTATAATACCACCTTGACCCTTAGTTTCCTTTCCTGTAAATGGAGTTAAAACTACCACGTTGTGAGGATTAAACAAGTTTTATTTCTTATTTGCACAAGATCTGCAACGTTGTAAAGTCTCTATGTAATTTGGGACCCATTCTTTCCCTCCGCTACGGTAGACTGATCAATTTTGGCTGGGCGCCAGGACACACTTCACAAAACCAAGTGGTCCTTTGAACTGGGCTATGAAGGGTAGGAAGGAAATCATCTCCATAGGGTAAAATGAGAACAATTCTTAAATACTAAGTGCTGTCCTTCATTTACAATCACATGTTCCTGTCATGTGGTACAACACCTTGCTGGCTATATTTTTACAGCCCTGTCTGGGATGGAGCAGAAAGTAATTCCCAGGTCCCTGGAGCTGAGATCTGAAGTGTGAGAGCTTATAAGACCACTCGTGACAGTCATGAAAGGGAGCATTAGGACTATAGGACTGATCCCTAGAGTATGCATGGATGCTTCTTGAGAACAAACTCAAATGCCCTATGTTATTCAAATGATTTCTCCTAGGACTCAGGGATGGTGGATTATATTTTACATGGTTCTTAGGATGACTAGAATATGTCACGTAAGTCCTCCTGAGTGGTCTGGAATTTCTACAGCTAATTACCTGAGATGAGAGGAGAGTTAATTGCGATTATATTGTGTGTGGATGAGTAGGGAGGTTATTCTAAGGAGATTGTGTAGTATCTGAAGAAATCATAATTTGTGCAGATTAAATAAGTCTAGGGCATTTTTAGTCCACTGTTCCATCAGGTTAACAGTCTGTAGCAGCAATGATAAACATGTTTGTGGACATGGAAACCAATTTGACAATAAACTATTTGTAAAATAAAACAAAACAAAACATATTTGTGGACATGAAGGCATGTGAACACTGCTTTCAACATCCAAGATGGAAAGTTAGAGCAAGTATCTGAGATCAAGAAGGCTGGTGCTTCAAGGAAATTAAAATCCTCCTTTGTAACAAGGGCTGCAAAACTTATTAGGAATGTGGGGAGAAGGGAAGGATGGCAAAGTTCCAAATATGAAGTATGTGATTTAAGAAAGTACATGCATCACCATGGCTTCAGGAGGAGAGAGGATGTGAGATCCAATATAAAGTCCATTGTGAGAGCTTTCAAAGGAGTATAGGGGTTAGGAGGATGATGTTCCCTCACTGGTGGTCTTGGTCCTTTTTCCCATGGCCTCTGTGCTCCTTGAGAATGCTGATCCAAGCACTAGGCACTTGGCCTGCCCACTCCCTGGCACTGTTGCCCTGGCCTGGTGATCCATGTTGTTTTGAAGTGCTCACAGGAGACCCAGCAAGCAGCTCTTTGTATGGTCACATCACACGTCCCCACTTCAGGGGAAAGATTAGGTGTTTTGGTGTGAGTTTGAGCCAAACTCTAGCCTTATAGAAGTCTATGAATTCCAAGAAGTTGGAAGCGTCTAACATGTCATCTAAGCAAGCATCTAAGCGTCAACATGCAGTTCTCCGACGCGTGTTCTAATTCTCTAGTCAAGGTGTTGACCCATTCTACTCAGGTGACCTGATGAGAATGCAGAATTCAAGGCAGGAAAGTCCTCAAAACCTACCCCTTCAAGAGTTAATTCACAGCACTGGCCACATCCCAGTGGATAAAGCTGGCAAACACGAGCATCCCGTGTTCAGGAATCTGGGGTCAGCCCTGCATCCAGGGTCACCCTGTTAGAAGCTGCAAATCACCCATCACTCCACTTCAGAAAAACAGCATTACACTGCATTCTCCCTTGATCACTAAACCCTTGGTCTCCATAGGTAGCTTTTTTGCCATCGTATGGTAGGGAAATTGATGGACTCCCCCTAATCTCTCAGGAGACAGGAGTGTGAGTAGGTCTCAGTTTCCAACATTTGAAAATCATCAGATGGCCATGCTGTTTACCAAAGTGCTGTATTTCCTACATGTAGCACATGGAATGTGGCCACTGAACCCCACTAAATCATGAGTAGCTGGATCTGGAATGCTGTGTTAGCACAAATTGTTCTCTTCAGGAGATCCGTGATATGCCCATGAGGGATTCCATTGGACTAAAACTGTCAGAGAGGTTGTAACACAAGTGGATCCTGGACACACTACCAACTCACATATTGTTATTGGGTTGCAGAAATAGACATCTAAAATCAAAGGATTCACAGTCCCACATGACAACAATCTGCAGGACCTAAATTAGCAAACTACCTCGCTGACACTGGCACATTCTCTCTGACTGCCCAGATCTTCTTCACTCCCTGTGTGTCATATAGACTGCTTCCCTCACTGACACAGACATTTGGATATACTAATTTAAGGGAAGAGAGAAAACAGAGCAGTATGATAAAAGGAAGGGAGGTATGAAGGATGAATTACTTAAAAGGATATATACTAAGCTGTGTGGATAGAAATATAGGTTGGGATTATGATGGAATGGGCTATAAAACCATCCTAAACTAGTGACCTTATTCTATAGATCATGTTAAGACACTGAAGGCTTTCAACAAAACGTAGACTGCTTTAGGAAGATACCTTGAAAAGCAGTGCGGAGGATACCATGTAGGGGAAAGACGAGAAGCAAGGAAGTGATCACAGAAGAGTGCACGCAAATACAAAAAATGGGAGTATGACCCATGGCCTTGCTCAGAGCATTGGAGAGCAAGAAAGAAATACTGGAGAGAATTCAGAGATGTAATTTACAGAATTTGGTAGCCAAATGACTGGGTAAGAGAGATGAAAGTAAAGATAGGTATGACGATTTTAGCTTCGGGTCTGCAAGGAGAACATTAACCCAGGATAGAGTTCAAGGAGAATCCAACTGGGAGAAAGAGGAGTTCCATTTGAATGTGTTAAGATTGGGGGAGGGGCGAGTCATTTAATGTGGACATATCAAGCAAATGGAGCTTGGGAGAAAAGAAATAGAGATGGGGGCGTGGAAACTATCAGCATGGCAACAATATAATACTTCCAGCATTGTCACCTACCAAGAAGTAGGTGAGATTGTCTAGGACGACGAGAAGAGGGGCATACAGAGCTTTTAGGTACATTACACTTAATAGACATGGTGATGGGAAGGGCCGATAAGTGATCCTAAGAAGACAACGTAAGAGCTGGGGATGTAGTGAATATTTTCCATTTGCCCTTCCAAATCCACTTTCCACCCTGCTCCATGCCAGGAGGCTCACCCAAACAAGCTACCTCCATGGTCACCCTTGTCCATTGACAATGGGGCTGACTGGGCCACTGGAAAGCACTGGCAGAAATCAGAGATGGGGAGAGAGTGAAGTTGGAGTATTTATTCCCCTAGCCCTCTCCCTACTGGATTGCCCCAGACGAGCTCTCTCTCTCTGAAGTCCACAGCTTCTGCTGGGGTTTCTCTCCATGTGGCACTTCTGCTAACTGCTCCTGCCTCTCAGCCCTACACGTGCTCACAGCTCCTCTGTCTCTATCCCCAGCAAACTGCCCCAGCCTTGCAGGCTTCCCCGACCTTTGTCAAGAGCCCCTCGATTACACTCCCTTCAATTGCTCAGTATGAACGTGCCATCTGTTTCCTGCTGGTATCCAGGCTGATTCAAGGGCTCAGTGCAGGAGGGTGCAATACCCTGAAAGCCATGGTAGAAGAGTTTACGTAAATGCTCCAGACCACCTAATGAGATAAGGACTAAAAAGCAGCAGCATTGGACATCCATGCTCAGAAGACTGAAACGGTGTGGGCAGGAGTCAGGATGCAAGCTTTGGTGGAAGAAATGAAAGGTGAGAGAAAATAGAGTCATTTGAAATAGAAAACAGTGCTTCAAAAAAAAGCTGGTGGGCTAGGGAGGAGACCGGCAACAGGACACCTGTCTGAAACAGAACTAATCTATGCCTTTGAAGTTACGGTGAGACGGAAATAGCACCAGGAAACAGCTTTTTCTTCCTCTTTCTCTCTTTCTCTTTTTTCTTTTCTTTTCTTTTCTTTTTTTTTTTTTTTGTCAACTGCTTCACTGTCACATGATTCAAATGGCCTCCTTAAATTAGCAAATCACCTTCTCTCGGAGATTATAATTTGCCAGCCAGCTTTTAAATATGACCAACAGACAACTGGAGGTAGAATATCTAGTTCAGGCTTACCTCTCTGAGTCCTTCCAGTTATTAATCATTTAGGGGACACCGTAAGCCACCTCTAGGAAAATGACGATTCTTTATTGCTTGTTAAAAATATTTACATTTTCCTCTCCCAGCTGTATATAAGGAATTGATATTTTCTGAATTGCTAAGTCAATAACATCTTCCTCGAGCCATCAAAGGATTTGACAAACCAGCAAAACATGAGAGGTTCTGCTGCAAATAAGTGGGCGGTACTCAGGCTGTCAGGCAATTAAGTGGACCTGAATAAGCTGATGTAATTAAGCCTCTTACTGCATAATTATCTTTATTTTAAATGTGTCTTTTGATGAAACATCTGTTCCCTGCTCCAGATATGAAAAGAGGGACCCACGCTCATGAAGAAAACAGAGCTTGTGAAGCCCTCACACATGCTGCCTGGGCTGCTCAGATCCAAGGCAACAAATGTTGTCATTTGTCCCATCTTTGCATGCAAGAGGCAGGTGTCTTCACGTCCTCAGCCCACATTCGCCTGACCTCTGGGCTCACAGCAGCTGCCTAGGGCCCTGTTACACAAAGCAGTCCCCGGGTGCTGAGGGGACACTCAGAAGCAAGGAGGCAATTAGCTGTAAGGGCGAGCGCTTTGACCATCTGCAAAGGGGAACAATCAGACGCGTTTGCCAAGTAAAGGTGGGTTATTGGTCAGCAGAATCGCTGCGGGTCCCTGTCCCCAGGCAGCAGCGTGTGACCCGATCCCCTGAATCAAAGGTAAATACAAGGAGTCAAACCTGACCAATGTCGGGCAGGAGCATCTTGGTGTATTTTTGTGTAGCATCTTTGTGGTCACTTCTGCAGGCTCCAAACTCCAGTGTGTCCATTTCCCATGTTTGTCCAAATCAAGGATTTGGAAGTCACAGGCTTTAGCAGGAAAGAGACCTGGTTTTATATTCTGGGGCCACCTCTTGTGGGCCAGGTGACCAACCACTTATTCTCTTGCAGCGTCAATGGACTCAACTCCTGATTGGAAATAATAATACCTATCTTCCCACCCAAGTGTGAAAATCATGAGGTGAGCAGAGACACTAAGGTAGTGCATCAAATATAGTAGCCACTTGGAATAAACATTAGCTCCCCTCCCTTTGTCTAACTCACCTCCTCCCAGTGGCCATGCAGGGGCCCAAATGTTCACTTCCTAATGGTGAGAAGCCTGCTGTCAAGAACCCTGACCACAGTTCCTGTTTACGATGGTGACATAGAAAGATCTGGAAGTCATCTCCTCCTCTGAGCACTCTAAATCTAGAGCTATATATGGGACAGTTTACTTGGGAAAAAATATCAAACCCTGACTGAGTAACTTAAATGTATCAGGCAAATGAGAGAAGGCCCACATCAAAGTGGGGAGGAGAGGCTGGCAAAGGATCTCACCCTAAAGCCCACCCACGGTGCAGCCACCCACTCTTAGGAGCTCAAAACCCAGAGCTTCTCACGAAGGAGGAAAGGGTGTGAAAGCCACATTGGGCTCTCCAGCATTTGAGACCTGCACGCAAAGACAAGCCTTTAGAGCTATTTCCCTCCTTGAACAGCTTAATATCCATACTAGTTCAGCTTTTAGTATGCCTTAGTCTCTCTTCTTCCTGTAAGAGCTCTACTGAGACATAATTCACATGTCATACAATTTAGTCCTTTAAAATAATACAATTCAAGGGCTTTGGCTATATTCACAGACGTGTGCGTCCATCACCACGGCGAATTACAGAACATGTTTACTGTCCCCCAGAGAAACTCTCCACCTCCTTAGTCATCACCTCCCAATCACTCTGCTCCCCACCCCACCCCCACAGTCCAAGACAATAATTAATATACACTGTAGCTCTATGAATTGATCTATCCTGGACTTTTCATATAAATGGACTCATACAATAAAGGGCCTTTATATCTGTAATCTTTCAGTTAGCACCATGTCTCTAAGGTTCACCCATGTGGTAGCATATTAGTACTTCAAATAATTTTTTTAATGCCAAATAATATTCCGTTGTAGAGATGACCACATTTTATTCATCCATGCCTCAGTTGATGGACACGTGGGCTGCTTCCATTTTTCCCCCTATAATAATAAATGCTGCTATGAAGCTTAATGTATAAGATTTTATATAAACATCTAATTTCAATTCCAAAAGTCACATTGTTGGGTCGTATAGTAACTATTTTTAGATTTTTCGGCAACTGCCAGCTTTTGTGAAGTGGCTACACCATTTTAAATTCCCACCAGCAGTGGATGAGTTCTAATTTTTCCACATCTCACCAAAATGTTTATTATTGTCCTTTTGATTAGAGCCATCATAAAGGGTATGAAGTGGTAACTCCCTGAGGTGGTGGTTGTTTTTTTCTTAACCCTTGAGGTTTTGATTTAGACTTCCTTGATGGCTATGCATCTCAGTCTCTCTTGCAGAAAACATTCTGGGGACACTCACTATAAGCCACTGCCTCTTGGGAATATCCTGCCCTGATTCTTCGGTACTTCCTAGAGGACTGACAGCCAATATAGGCTTCACCAGGGTAAAATGGCTGCCTAAGAATGTGCTCTTACCACCCAGACCTTTGTGACGATTTGTACCACATCTCTGTGCACTGGGAAAGGATATGAGAAGTACATCAGGAATAACTCAAAGGAAGGACATTAGAGAATTATTAGACATCATGTTAATTAACAATATACTGAGGGAGCATCTCAGAAGCTGAGCCAAGAGGGCAAGTTGAAATCAGATTTTTAATTCACTATTTATAACCAAGCTTTAATACCCTATCGCTAGGGATATCTGTCATGTCATATATTTATGGGTCACTTATACAGAAGCAGAACACAGAAATTTAAAATGGCATCCAAAGAGCAGGTTATGAACCCTGATTGTAACTTCAGATTCCAAAGATTTTAAGCAAGATACTAACTTCCGGTTAAATTATTCCACATTCTATATAGTGGAAAAAATAATTTCCCCAAGGGGTTATTTTGAGATTTAATTAAGATAAAGTTGTTGAGCCTACTTTATAAACTGTAAAACGCTATGTGGATTATTATTAGCTAATAATTATTGACAGCATAGTTCGCATTTACTGAAAATTTATTTGGTGATAGGGCTGTCCTTCAAAAGCACCAAATATGATGTTTTACTGGGATTTAGAAAAGAGAGCCCCACCTTCACGTGACATTTTTTTTCCTTCAGTATATTATCACACCATCTGTATAACCATCAGGTACCAGCAACTTTGGGTGAAATCCTGAAGCAAAACCCTCACACATAACCCACCAGGTCACCACCACTCATAGCTCTCCTACTTGGTGTCCCCAGTCATGCAGATGGGAGAGGAGAGGTATAGGGCCTCCGAATGCAGCAGGGTGCTGAAAGAAACAGCCTCGGGGAAAACTCTAAGTGGGATGGGGGCATGACCTCACAAACATCTGCATGCCAAGAGAGCGGTGTGCGCCCTCAAAGTGTGAGTATGTCCGTGAATCTATCACCTGGGTTTTCAAAGGTGGCTGCCTTCAGCTGGTGGGTCAACAGGACTGAAAGACCTGAGATGGCCTCCTTCATGTGCTTGGCAGCTTGGCAGCCTGTCGGCTCAGGCAGATTTTTTTTCCTTTGTATGACTTTGTACCCTTCTGTAAGCTGAGTTTCCTTTCCTGGGGGAATCAGGGCTGCACTCCAAGAAGGCAAGGACATCAACTACAAGGTCTCTGGAAGCCCATATTCCAGAACTCAGACATCACTCCTGCCACACTCAAAGTCAAAGCCACGTCACAAGGCCAGCCCATAGGCAATGCAGTAAAGGAACAGGATCTACCTCTTGATGTTGGAGAATGTCATATTTCTTCACTTTTTTAGCCCTGTGGAGGTATAATTGACTAATAAAACTGTAACACATTTATGGGGCACCTGGGTGGCTCAGTCGGTTAGGCATCTGACTTCAGCTCAGGTTATGATCCCATAGTTCATGAGTTCAAGCCCCACGTCGGGCTCTCTGCTGACAGCCCAGAGCCTGGAGCCTGCTTCAGATTCTCTCTCACACTCTGTCTCCCTCTCTCTCAAAAATAAATAAGTATTTTTTAAAAACTGTAATACATTTAAAGCATACAGTATGATGATATATGTGTATGCCACTGAAGGATTCCCACTATCAAGTTAATCAACACATTCATCTCATGCACTTTGTGTAAGAGAGAGAACTCAAGTTCTACTCTTTTAGCACATTTCACTTGCACAACAACAAAGTCTCACCAGCTACAACCACCATGTTATATACATTAGATCCTCAGACCTTGTAACTGAAAGTTTGTACCCTTTTGCCAGACTCTCCCTATCTGTCCCACTCCTGAGTTCCTAACAACTACATTTCATTCTGTGTCTAGAAGTTGATCATTTTTTTTTTGAGATTCCACATTATTATGTGACCCTATACAATCCGTGTTTTTCTCTGTCTAGATCATTCCAGTTAACATAATGTCCTCTAGGTTCATTCATGTTGTCACAAATGGCAGGGTTTCCTTCTTTTGAAGTCCAAGTAATATCTATTGTATGTATGCATGTGTATGCGTGTGTGTACTCACACACACACACACACACACACACTCCACTGCTTCTGTACCCATTCATTTGTTCACAGACACTTAGATTGCTTCCATACCTTGGCTTTTGTGAATACTGTTGAAATGAATATGGGAATACAGAGATCTCCTCAAGACACTAACTTTGTGTCCTTTCTATATATAGTCAAAAAATGGGATTGCTAGATATGGTAGTTCTAGTTTCAATTTTTTGAGGAAACTCCATATTGTTTTTCATCGTGGCTCCTCCAGTTTACACTCCCACCAACAGTGCACAGGGTTCCCCTCCCCCTCCCCTCACTGCCCTTTTTTTATATATTTTTTTTTTTTTAGCATTTGCTACATCTTCTCTTTCCAATAATAAACATCCTAACAGGAGTTCATTAACATCTCATTGTGATTTTACTGTGCATTTCTCTAATGATTCATGATGTTTTCAGGGCTGATCCAGGTTACTGTTTTTATGTAAATACTGTACTATTTTGATTACTACAGCTTTGCAATGTAGTTTAAAATCAGGGTGAATTATGCCTCCAGCTCCATTCTTCTATTTCAAAATTGCTTTGGCTATTCAAGGTCTTTTTGGTCCCATTCAAATTTTAGGATTGTTTCCTGATCTTGTAAAAGGGATCATTTGCTTGCTTCGTTTCTCTTTTCAATAGTTTGCACTTAGGGCACCAAAATGTAACTGATTTTTGCCAGGAGCTTATGTCAATGCCATAAAGTCAATTATTACTTTATCCCTTTTTTAAGAGAAGGAAATTGAGACCTAAGCTTGTGTGACACATCCAGGTTTGAAGCTGGGCATGGCTGATACCTATTACTGACCCGGAGAAAGGTGATCTTGCTTGCTGTGACCAGAGCTCTTATGGAAATTCTCTCTCCACCTCTCAGTCTGTCAGGACTCAAATAAATGTTTTTTTTTTAAATATTTTTATCCAAGAGGTCCATCTTTCCCTTTGGAAAACTTTAATCCCCTTTCCTTGATCTTCAATTTTGCCCTTCTCTTTTTAAAAAAATATTTCTTAAGCTTATTTATTTTGAGGAGAGAGAGCAAGCAGGTGAGGGACAGAAACAAAGAGAGAGGATTCCAAGCAAGCTCGGCGCAGTTGGCTCAGAGCCCGATGCA
The DNA here is from genome assembly GCF_003009895.1 of Hyaena hyaena. Lineage (NCBI taxonomy): Eukaryota > Metazoa > Chordata > Mammalia > Carnivora > Hyaenidae > Hyaena > Hyaena hyaena. The sequence continues at coordinate 18,622 of NW_024081083.1, read as the reverse complement.
GGGCTTGAACCCACAAACCGTGGTAACATGACCTGAGATGAAATCAAGAGTCCCATGTCCAACTGACGGAGCCACGCAGGCGCCCCCAATTTTGCTCTTCACTTAATGACCTTTGCCCTGTTACAGAAATGAGTTCTAAGCCAGGCCAAATTCAGTCCCAGAATCATGATGTAAACTTAGGAGAAAACATTAATTTTTCCTACTTCAAGAGTTGATGCAACTATTTTTGGCTATGGAGATGATACAGAAGTTCTATATGCTGGGTAATAATTTAGCCTTAGTTTTAATTTTCAAAGTCTTTCACCTGATTTTCAGACACATTTTGGTCACCTCAATAGAAATATTTATCCAAAGTTATCTTTTAAATGGGAGGACATCATCTCTTAATGGGTAATAGACAGAGCATATCACCCTGATATGGAAAGGTAGAGTGAAGAGTAGATAGAGACTGTAAGATTATGAGTTCTGCAAATGACCAGCCATTTGTTCTTGGCTATGCCATTTCACCAGGTTAGGTCCCCATTTTGTCATCATTTAAATAAGAGTATTAAGCTGGATGCTCTTACAGCTTTCTCAGCTCTGACATTATTTGAATCTAGTGCCAGAGCATAATTTCATGATATACTTTGCACATTTTGACTCCAAAACACATTCACATCATGTTAAATTGGACTGACTCATGTTCACCCATGTAAACAGTTGTGGCTACTGCCAAAATTTTGCTAACAAACAGAAAACAGAAGTTGAGCACTTCAAATTCTTTTTTCCTTTCATGCTCTGAGCATTTTCAATGTGTTGAGAAACTGCAACGTGTTCCTATATGCTGTTCTTTATTGGACTCATTAGATCACACCAAAAATATTTCTGAGAGCCTCTTTCATACCTTTTCTGGGACATCATCCTAAGTTGAGGAAACACATTTGAACAAGTTATCTTGATTTAAAAAACAAAAAACAACAAACACATCTGTGTCAGGGAATAAAGCAAATGCACAAACTAGATGTTAATCTTTTTGTATGATAAACCAAAGTATGTTGATAAGTCCCTGCCAAAAAGTTGCAATGTATTATAAATGAACATAACTTTTGTTGGACAGCATGTTCACTGAGCTGGAGAACATCGCCTGAAGGCATTTATAACTACATAGAGATACCATAGGATATAGAGTTCTCTGGGGGGGGAAAAAAAACAACAACAGCATGACTGAAATTGTGAAATGTTTTGGAAAGCAGGAACTTCAAATATCATCTTCCCAGAAGATGTGATTGCTCTCATGTGTTCTGATTTCACAGCAAACATGGATCCAATTGACATTTGGGGAGGAAGTCTCTCAAACAAACCGCTTGTGGTATCCTTGGAAGTATGTCTAGATGATTATACCTCAAGGGAATGCCTGGTATTGTCCTAAACTGTGGATTGTATCCAATGCGCGGTCTGATTAAAAGAAACCTTGAGCAAGGACAGAAGCTAAGACCAGAAGTTACATCGCTTGCTGGCACTCGGATCAGAAACTACTTGACCTTTCCAAGGAATCCTGACACCGAGCAGCTTGACCTAATGCACATTGGGCTAAAGCAGCCCTGGTCTGGTTCTCGAATGCCCTTCAGGGTTCATCTAATGTGGGGCTGCCATCTTCTTCGCCACAAACCTGGTATTTGAGATCAGTCTAGAAGGCCAAGAAACACTAGAATAAATCATGTCTTCCATGTCCTAACCTGTCTCCATTCAAAAGCCACAACAGCTTGTCTTAGAATGGGAAGAAAAGGATGAACATGTATTTCTCACTAGAATTTCTGCCTGCCCGCAGCAGCATCAGAGGCCATTCTGGACACATGCTTTTTCTACTATTTACCAGGCTTTTACTTCAAATGCATTTATCTTTCCCCATACCTGTCCCTCTTACTGCCAGCTCAGGCACCATCATCCTTCTTTACCTGAATATACTAATATGGGTACCCGTGGGGATCTGTGGAAGAATAAGCTTTCCATCACCACATGAGCAACATAGGCAAACCCAGTTCAAAGAAGGGAAAGAACTCAGACTGGGATAGGAGAAGAAGAGCAAGAAGCCACTAGCTCTTGCCTCAGTGAACTAACCTATCACCCTTCCCTGCCTACATTCCCTGTCCTTATTTTTGCTGCCCTCACATTCCCTGACTTGATTTTCATTCACCCAAAGGTACTCTCCCATCTGAAGGCGTGGTTAAATGTACTAGTTGAAACGCAGCATCCCAGTACTTTCCTGTGAGTCTTTAAGAAAGATCATCCAGGTGGCACATAGTGACTAGCACCCTGGAACAGAGAGGGAGAGGGCCCTCCTTTACCCCCCAGAACAAGTGCTCGTACACCAGGAGAAAGGACGAATCCAGGCACCAGGTAGGACTGAGACCAGAAATCCTCTGCATACACCAGATTCACAGCCAGACCTCGAGGGATTTGGGGGGACGGAAAAATTCCCTCTTTGACCTGTACATGCAAAGAATAAGCTATGGCCAGGTCATCAGCTCGGCACGCGCTTTAAATGAAGGATAATGAACAGAGCATTTCTTCAGGGAAAGGCCCCCTGATTTGCAGAGCATACCCAGACAAGCTCTAACTTCAGCCAGAGGACAAGGAGGCCAGGTGCAGGCAACTTAGAGCATCTAGACTTCAACAGCATTAGAGTGGGCAGTAATACCGACAGCCCCAAACAGGACTCTTCTGTCGGCTAAGTCACATCTCAGGTTTCCTCTTCTCTGCCGGAGGCTATGGTAATCACAATTCACTCTTCTGTCTGAGTGATCATTACTGTTCTTGGAAGGTTGTCAGGTAAAACCCCAGGAAGAAAAAAAAAAAAAAGGATCCTTCCCCAACTACAGGGAACAGGGTCTCAGAGTCACTGACTTTGAAGGTGTAAATTTTATATCCCACACTGGGGAAGTAAGCAGTGCTTTTTCACTGTGGATTTTGAGATGGTCCAGTATCCATTCATTTTCTAACAGGACTCGGATTTCTTCTGGGAAATGACTTCTCCACTGGATATTGTCTGCTGGGCCAATAACCAGGCGCCAAGCCCTTCCCTGGCCAAGGAATCAGACCATGATACAGACTACATCAAATTGATGTTCTTTTCCCAGTATTTAAACTGGAGCATAAGGTCAAAGGTCCTGGAAACAACTAAATCTCCCCTCTCTCCCCAAGGACAGTTCCCGCAGGGACTTCGACAGCCTCCTGCTTCTTTACCTCCAGGCCGGCCCTATTTCCTGCCATATCCCAGCATGGTCTTCTAGGCTTCTAGTAATTCCATGAGCCTCTGATACCCTTCCGAGAAATTCCTTCTAACTTTATTCAGCCAAGAGTCATTTCTCAGGCTTGGAGCCAAGGACACAAAACTAGTATACACCAACATTGATACAAAGGTCACAGTACACAACCCATTGGTTCATTTAGCACCCCTCCTTCCTTCCACAACACTGTGGCGCAGTTAGAGAAGATACTATTGATTCTCACTCAGCACAAGAACACTAAGACGCAAAGGGCTTCAGCAACTAGCCAGTGCTCTCACAACAAGGCAGTGTCCCCATGCCCAAGACTTTTGGCCTCACACCCAGTGCCATTCACACTGCACAGGAGTCAGGTCTAAGTTCCTCATCTGTTCCCCATACAGCAGCAAAAGGAAAACAGGTTTAATCGGAAATATACACATTCTTTTAGTAGCATTCATGGGACCATTGTCATGGGCCTCATCATCAATTTCCCTCTCAATGCACAAGGATCTAGTTGCCAAAACATCCTTCAATATGTGTTGCAATGGGAGTGGAGCCAGACCACAACAGTCTGACTTCTTTACCTTTGACAAGATTGAAAATTATGACAAACTAGCTCTAATGTCACCTATAACTGTTGCCTTTTAGGAGAGAGGTACCAAAGTCTATCAACACAGTGTAGAGTAAAATATTTCCCTGGAAACCAAAACAAACTTGCCTATTTCCCAAAAGGGTACTGGCACCCATCAGGAAGGGTGTGAAAATGGGCCATAAGGTAGCAAGAGCTATTCGTCTAACTATAGAGAATTCCAGACTTTTTCCTTGAGCCACAGGACTAAATTTAAAGTATCATGGAGGGGCACCTGGGTGGCTCAGCTGATTAAGCATCCAACACTTGATTTCGGCTCAGGTCACGATCTCGTGGTTCGTGAGTTCAAGCCCCACATCAGGCTCTGTGCTAACAGTGTGGAGTCTGCTTATGATTCTCTCTCTCTCTCTCTCTCTCTCTCTCTCTCTCTCCCTCCACCCCTCTCCAATTCTCTCTTTCTTTAAAAAAATGGAAAAAAAATAAAGTATCATTGAAACTTTGCTGATCACTACAAAGTGTGTCTAAAGCCAGTAATATTCTTCTGCAATATAAAAATCATTGTATTATTTGCATGAAGTCACATTTCAGATCCTTGCAAATGCTGGCATAGAGGTCAGTAGTTCAGTCTAGTGTTACAGCACTGAGAAATTACCCCAAAGCAGTAGGCTCAGGCCCCTCCATCCAACACCATAACTAGAATGTGAACTTAGAACTTCTATGCCCAACATCACTATTAGGCTCCTGTCTTGGAAAAAGTGTTTCTCAGAGAAAAGAAAAAACTCAGTCCCTGCGATCACCTGCTTTACAATCCTATAATATTTCCCAACTGAGAAGACAGAACCGTTCAAAAGAATCCTTGCAATGTAAGCACTAAGGAAACAAACATGACAGGTACAAGTTCACGTACATGTTACCTTCATGCAGCCTTTAAATTTTGTTATTGATATTAAAAATCTCTGCTGGTCACCATCTGCTCCCTGTCAACATCTATTTTAGACCCTTTTATTTTAAAAGACAATACCATCTAGGTAAAATATATTTTAGAAATTATAACCATTTCATGATCTTATATGAAAAATCCGGAGACAAATTTTTTCTTCAAAGTCCCCAAGTGTGAAAATCAGGTATTCTTTAACAGCAGGGTTAATGTGAGAGAAAGAAAAAAAAAACAAAACCTATTTCCTCTTAGTATGTATATATGCACAAAGTAGGGCACTTAACCGTGCTGGTATCTCTCATGCTTGAGTTTATACTAACCGATTCCACATTTGTTCTACTGATTTGATTTCATTTGCTACTTAATTTTTCCAAAACCTACTTATTGAACCAAAACTAAAATCTTTATGGCCCTAAAATAGAAGTCAAAGTCTAAAACTGACCAGTAAGCAAAAAAAAAACAAAAAACAAAAAAAAAAAAGACATGAAGTAAAGCAGTAAAGAATAAAAGAATTTACGTAGCTGTCAATAATCACATAATTATGATATGCCACTAAGAACATCTCCAAACAACTAGGGGAAGGGGTTCATGAAATACGTTTTCATTTCCAGATAAAAGGCAGATGTAAAAGAGGCATCAGTTCCTTGAGTGAGAGTCAAATAGCACTATGGTCAACGTGACGGCTATGAGGCAAATTCCAGTACCTCTCCCAGCTCTGCCTTCCTTTACTGACTCTTTTTCTTCCAGCTTGGTGATCTCATAGTCATTTTATTCTTTTACTTACTTTTTTTAATATATTGCTCCCTGTTGCAGGTCAAGCCCATGGCTAATATAACTCTGTGACCAACAACTACCCTCAGTGTATAAATAAACCATGGCCCAGAGCAAATCACACGTTTACTAAAATCAAGAAATAATTCGTAAGGTATGATTTTGGAAAAGGAGGGACAGGAGTGATACATATATCATTTGTTTTTACCTGGAGAAAAAAAAATTCTTCTGCAATTAAAACATTAGATTAGTGGGGTGCCTGGGTGGCTCAGTCGGTTAAGTGTCTGACTTCAGCTCAGGTCATGATCTCTCAGTTCGTGGGTTCAAGCCTTGCATGGGGCTCTATGCTGACAGCTCAGAGCCTGTAGCCTGCTTTGGATTCTGTGTGTGTGTGTGTCGCTCTCTGACCCTCCCCTGCTCAAGCTCTGTCTCTCTCTGTCTCTCTACAATAAATAAATGTTAAAAAAAAAATTAAAACATTAGATGACTACAAAGAATAGAAATTCTTTTGCAGCCTTTCTATTCTGTCTGTACTGCATTAAAAAAAAAAAAAAACCTTTACATGTAATTATTTATCTAGTACATAAATGTCTTTGGAGTCTAAGTGAAGCCTACTTGATGCTGTGGGGAAGGGAAGGGAAGAGTTAGTTTCCACAATGTGCTTGCTTTCTTTGACCTTTTCCACAGCTGTCTGTTGTCTACACATCTGACAGACTCTGTCTAAGACGCTCAGGTAAATCAAATTTCCTTTTTCCTCTCCCCAGGTTAATGACATTTGCCATGAAGGCCAGCTGATTACTACGGAATTTGGAACCGGAGACAAGGAGCCAGAAGGCTGTATCTCGAGACTAATATCCTACATTTATCTGATGAGAGTCCTGTCAAAGATCCCAAGTTATTCATCTACACAAACAACATCGCTACCCACCTGGCATTTCCCCAGAGAGGGGGGCCTCTGATACTCATTGTCTAGTTTCTATAGAGAACAAATTCATGTCCCATTTTGAGTCGCCTTGAGATGTTAAATACTTTACGTATTCCAAAAGGCACATGGCTAAAAACAAAATTTCGGATCATTTGTTTTTTGTTACTTCTCTAAATATTCTTTTTCTCTGCTTCATCAACCCCTCAGTTATTTATCAGGCTTGCCTCCAAATACATTTTGACAGGCTTCCAAATCCAAATACCCTCAAAGGATGAAAAATCACTGATAACATTCTTTGGGGTAGGTATTCAGAGACTGAGGAAATATGCCTGATAAAGCTGCCCTAACAGTGAAGAGGCTGGTGCCAGCTCTTGCCAGAATGATATTGATTATCCAAGAAGCACACTTCAGAGCTAATCAAGACACCGTCTCCTCTACGCATGCGTGTGCGTGTGCACACACACACACACACACACACACACACACACACAGGCCTTTCAGTCAAGGTAAATAGTGTCCTAAGGTAGAAACAAGGAGAACAAAATAATTCTTGAAATCAATTCGTTTGGGACAAATTATCTAAATCCCCTACTCACACTTCATAGTGGCTACAACACAGAGCATCTCTAAGGTTAAAAGGGTGTGTGCCTCCCATTTCTGTTATATTCCTGGATCGTTATGCATACCGGCCATCCAAATGAGAGGCAATCCCCTCCCTAGATCTTTTCCATTTTCTCTGTGTGTCTGGTGTTATTTCAGGAACTAAAGTGTGAGGACTACCCATGCCTCTTCAACACAGTAAAGTTCCATACTATTTCCCTTATGGGTTTCATAACAGATACAGGAGTTAGTTCCGAATGGGCAGGTTTTCACTCCCCTTCCTTAACTCCAAGGCAATGCTCTGTGGTTCCTTCACCATGTGGAGTCACACAAGTCCAAAGGGAACATAAAGGGCAGAATATATGATCCTTGACTCCTTAATGAGCTGGGGTGCCCGAAGTCACTGATACCCTGGAACGTGGATTGAAGAATGGCATTTCTTGGTTAATTATGATCTCAGCTGGTTCTAATGGAGCAGTAATAGTCTGGCAGATCCAGTGGGGGGTATGCATTTCAGATCCCTCCCAAGTTCCAGGGAAAGAAAGTTATTCTTTTACCTCAGGAAAAAGAGAATAATTGACCTATTGGGACAAAAGAGAAAATTGACTACAGCTCCTTTGGCACTAGGGTCCCTTGTCATTTAGAAAATGGTGATTGGATTACAGAGTGGATTAGCATAATTTAGTAGCAAAAGCACTTGTAACCATTTATCTTCTGGACAAACGGCTACTGAACCTTATTTCTTCCATTCCTTCTCTTCTACCTTCTCGTTTGGTAGGACAAAAAAAAGGGATGGGGGACTGAAGGAGTATAATATAACTCTAAAACACTAAAAACACGAAACCACACGTCACAGTACATGTCCCACGGTGAGGATGACAAGTACTGCATAATATAGGATTAGCAGGAGGAAAAAAGGAAAGTACTTTTCTAAGTCATCTTTTAAAAATAAACATAATACATACACTTTGGGGTTTTGTTTGTTTTTTGTTTAAGTAGTGCAGAAGAAATTTTAAATTCTAAAAAACTGTCCCTGTCTGGCGCGCCTGGGTGGCTCAGTTGTTAAGCATCCGACTTCGCCTCAGGTTCATGGGTTCGAGCCTCATGTCCGGCTCCATACTCACAGCTCAGAGCCTGCAGCCTGCTCCAGATTGTGTGTCTCCCTCTCTCTCTGCCCCTCCGTCTCTCTCTTAAAAAATGAATAAATATTTTAAAAAAATTTTAATTGTCCTTGTCTTCATTCCTCCCCACCTCCATGGTCCTGATATCCAGAGACAACTACCTTAATCTTACTGTGTTTAGTTATTTAGTTAACACTAAATGTTAGCTGAAATTACTGATTTTCTTTGGGCATTCTTTTTTTTAACTCAAAGATGAGGATTTAGCAAGGTGAAGACTGAATGAGTCAAAGTGTTTGGATTAATCTGACATGTAAAACAGTGTTGACTGCAAAGCTCAGCAGGGTGCCAGGATTATATTTCTTTATTCACAGACCAAAAGTCATAAACTTCGTACCACTTAAAAGCAAAGGATCAAGAGAACTAAGGACTCAGTCAGATGAATGACTTTTTCTTAAAAGTCATTAATTATAAGAAATCTTTTCATATTTGAGTTTGTTCCATTCTTGGACCACTATTCCCTTGTAACATTTTTGTTGTGTTTGCTTTGCTTTATTCTTTCCTGGGTTTTATAATGGCCTTTCTCTTAAAGGGAAACCAAAAAAAATTCATAACCGTTTTATCCCTAAAACATCACTTTCAGTGTTAAGTCTCCTTCAGTTCTCACTGAGAGTTCAGTAATTCCCACCTTTTAGCTCCTATAGCACACATTTTGTCTCTAGTTCTAATTTAGTAAAAGACCAGCTAGAGACCGTATTCTACTGCACTATAACTAACAGGTTTATGCCTACTGAAGTAGACTGCAAATTCTTTAAAAAGAAAAAAAAGTCCTATCTTTCCATGTTCTACCTCACATACACTGCCTTGTATATAGTTAATGTTCATTATTTTTGTTGTGTGAATGAACAAACAGCCTGTATGCAAGTATCTCCCAAAGGACTAATGCTCGCTCATGCCAACCTCTCATCTCCACCCTGCTTTTTTCTAGGTTCATCTGGGAGCATCTCAAATTACAGACTATAAGTTTTAAGCTGTTTTCTTAAAAATTCTAGGAGAATATACCCATGTGTTATCCTCTGACCTTGAAAATAAAAAACTACCATCACAAAGATGTTGGCGTTCTCCCATTCACCTTTCATGTATAAGGGGCTCTTAAAAAACACATTTTATTGCAAACTTGAAGACAGAAAATATCTGATAGGCTTGAGTTCGTTAAAACTATTTTCTATTTCCTTTAAAGTCCATTTAAAAATAAACAGAATATAAATATAATATGAAATACGTACACTTAAAGATCTAGAATACATAAAATAAAGACACAGATCAACCCCTATGTGAGGCAAATGAGATTGACTGCCTCTCTGCCACAACGATCCAATTTTTCTCCAAGTAACCTTTGACTACAAGTGTTTGGGGGACTTTCCAAAGTCTGTTTTATTTCACGTAATCACATTATTTCCTGTTACGGCAGGACATTTTAGGATATTATTTATAACACTTGTATGATAGAGACTTTAAAAATGTCCCCACATTTATCGGAAGTGGTTTGGTTTTAGTTTCAGGCTAAATGTCAGTTTAGGGGGATGGATCTTTTTTGAGCTACTCTCAGTCATTATGGCCGGAGTTTGCTTGACAACAGCAAAGTCACCATATTGTCAGCTACCCAAACCAAAGATTCAAAAAAAGATCCTCTTAGCTGAACCACACCTTGACAGTGAGGGTTTCCTCATCTCCAATGATAGACTTCACCACACTCCCCATCGTGGACCCTCCAAATCTCCATACCATCAGAGTATGTACTATCCGTGATTATACCAAGGTGTGTGTGTGTGTGTGTGTGTGTGTGTGTGTGTGTGTGTCTTTATCAACCCCTTGAAGACATGGCTGTGCATTTATATCACATCACCACCATAGCTTAGGCCTCAAATACATGTTTGCAGAAGAAATGCAGAAGTCTTTCATATGGCAATCTTCTTCTGGAACAATTTCCCGAAAAGTCCTTATATAAATATTTCAAAATTAGTACTGTGGGCCTTAATCCTTTGCCTCTGATGAAACAATTTTATCAATAATTCTATTTTCCAACAACTCACAGCATGAGATTTCAGGGAGCTGGGGAGATGACGAGGCTTAAGAGCACATGCCTGTCTGGTACTGGCATTCAGGCACGTCTAGAATTCTTTGATGAATTGGTAAAACAGAGACATATTTTCATGGAGCAAGGGTTACTGTGAGGGCAAAAAGAAAAAAAATGATCCTAGGACGAAAACTTTGCCTCCTAAAACTGTGGTTCCTTTAAGAAGAGAAAGACTGTTAGGTAAACAGTGAAAAAAACTATTTCTCTAAATTTTTGGAGACGTAGGATGTAGGAGACACTGCTATGCAAGTCCTCTAACCAATGAGGCAGAGAGAGTGAACAGCTATTCTTCTCAGACCACTGCACAGTTAGCACATCCACTCGGGCAGACCCTGTGGTCCACTGGGAAGGAACCGTGTGCTTGAGAGAGCAGCAGGGGACACTATAGGGTCTGAATTGAGAGTAACATCAAGTGGCAATGTGACCACTGGAAGTTCTGACTTGACTAGTCTGCTTGTGGTCATGTGTGAAATGGACCCAGATCTACTTGAAGAGAGTTAATTTAAAAAAAAATCCAGGACCTAGAAAAATAGGTGGAGTCAGAAGTCACTGTTCCATCATTATTTATTTAGTACTGACTATGTTCTAGTCATTGTGCTAGAGATGCATAATTGCAGTGGAAATGACCCCAGCTGTAACTCCAGATGGGATGGCCAGGGAAAGTCGTGGCTGTAATAAAATTTAGAGCAGCTGCTCACAACAGCAAAATATAAAGATAAAACTGAAGTGGAGAAAACACAACCAATATGCATATGAAGAATGCAGGTTTAAGCAATGGCACATCAAGTTTTCTCTCATCCAGTTGGCAGAAATTTTAAACATCAATAACGTCAAGAGTTGACAAGACAAAGGGAAATATGTACTCTCACACAATACAGATTTGAAATGGAAATGAGAGCAACATTTTGAAAGCAACTCGGCAATATATATTATGTCAAGGCAGAACCCCCCACTTCTCTTTTGTCATTGAGGAAAAACACCCATGTATGTTCATGAATATATGAATACAAGGCTTTGCAGTAGGTATTTAGGGTGAAAAGCTAGTAGCAAACAAAAAGTTGACCAATGAGGAATGGCTAACCAGAATATGGCTGATCACTAAAATTAAGAACTAGATGACAATTTAGAAGAATAGGCTAACTTAGAATTCATCGGTATAGGAAAAGCTCACAGACACATTGTTGTCGGTACAGAGTATAATTTTTACATAAGGTTATCATTAACGCCAGAGAAAAATCGAGCACAGAGTTTGCAGGTATTGACCTGGATGTGAATCCTGTCCACTTAATGACTGTACAATCCTAAGCAAGCTACTTAACTTCTCTGGGTTCCTAGTTTTCTTCTAAGTAAAATGTGGACACAAATAATACTAAACCCACAGTGTTTGAGAGGATAAAATGTAGCATGCTGAGAGCAGTGCCTGGAACATAAGTACTCTAGAAACATTAGCTATCATTACTATTATTCTAAAAACTCACCACGTGAATATTCTCTTTGTGCACACACTATCACACATCTACACACACACACATATGCGATCAAAGTGCTCCTGGGGCAACTGGCTGGTTTAGCTGGGAGAGCATTCAACTCTTGATCCTGGGGTCATGGGTTCGAGCCCAAGGTGAATGTAGAGATTACTTTAAAAACTAAAAATCTTAAAAAATAAACTTTTTTGATGTTTATTTATTTTAGGGGGGGACCATGAGCAGGGAAGGGGCAAAGAGAGAGGGAGACACAGAATCTGAAGCAGGCTCCAGGCTCCCAGCTGTCAGCACAGAGCCTGACACGGGGCTCGAACTTATGGACCTCGAGATCAAGACCTGAGGTAAAGTCGGATGCTTAAAGGACTGAGCCACGCAGGCACCCCAACAAAATAAAAATCTGTTAACAAAAAGAAAAAGAAAAAGAAAGTGATTTTCAAGGATATACACACCAGTCAAGAAAGAGCACTGATTTTTAACCTTCCCATTACAATTTTTTTGTATTATTAGGAATTCAAATGTTAAAATATATTCAACAAAAATAAATAATCCACTTAAGAAGGAGGAAGAGAAAGAAAAAGGAGAGAAGAAAGACAATGGCGTAGGACCCTGAACAGAGGCATCTTTTTTAATATTAAGGGCAGCAAAATGTGCCTTGTTGGTTAAGGATTAATTTGCTGGGGTTATTTTGGGAAAGAGGGAAAGATCTGAAAACAGAGTAGAAGTTACCGTTTTGTAAGGGACATTTACATTTATAAATGAAACACCCATGTGCAAGGAAGACGAGGACTCTAAATCAGAAGGAAATCTTATCTATGTTGAATGCATCTTATATCTGCCTAACAAATCCCACCCTTGCTTTTCTTGTAAGTTTTCATAACTACACACCACACACACACACACATACACACACACACACACACACAGATCTTTTGGGGGAACTTTAACAATAGTATCGAATCTGGCGGCTTAGACTGCCTCACATGGTTATTAATTCTTCTCTGGCTGTTACCCAAGAGATACAGAAATGCTGAGGCATAGGAGCACATGGACCCCAATGTTCATAGCAGCACTCTCCACAATAGCTAAAACATGGAAAGAGCCTAAGTGTCCATCAACAGATGAATGGATCAAGAAGATGTGGTTTATCTATACCATGGAATACTACATGGCAATGAGAAACAATGAAATCTGGCCATGTGTAGCAACATGGATGGACCTTGAGGGTGTTATGCTGAGCTAAATAAGTCAGGCAGAGAAGGACAAATATCATATGTTTGCACTTGTAGGAGGATTAGGAGGAACTTGACGGAGGAACAAGGGGGAGAAGAAGGGCGGAAATGGTGGGGGAAAGGGAGAGAGGCACACCATGAGAGACTCTTGAATGCTGACAAAAACTGAGGACTGATGGATGTGGGGGGAAGGGGGGATGGGCATGGAGGAGGACACTTGTGGGGATGAGCACTGAGTGTTATGTGGAAACTAATTTGACAATAAACTATTTGTAAAAAAAAAAAAAAAAAAAATTCTTCTCTGGCTGTTGCCCGTAAATTCATGATGTACACATGTTAATAATCACTCATCTGTTTGTTTTTATCTTGTTAATCTGTCTTTTATTACAGAGGTCTCAGCCAGGATCTCAGAAGAACAGAAGAAAATGTTTTTTCACTCCCCTACAAATATAATAAAATCTATGGCCAAAACCCCTAAGTGTCATTACCTGGACCCAATAAAATATTATTGAATAATGTTACTTCTAGAATAATGGAAGCAATGATTGTTGAATAAAAAACACCAAGAATATGTTCCAGGAATTTCTCAGTGAATATCTACAAAGTCCTTAAATCTTATTCAGAAAGAAGGGAGTCTTCATTCAATGTGTGTGTGTGTGTGTGTGTGTATCACATTTAGGTTTTATATGACTTCCTATCATTCCACGCCCCTGTTCCAATGTGCTTTTGTTTTCTTTTGCTTTCTTTTCCTTTTCTTTCTGTTAGAATGTTTTGAGCCTTGTAAAGCTCTGTGTAAATATTAAACATTAAACACTAATTACAAGCTTATAAACTTAGTTTTTGTTCCAGGAGTGATAGTAACTCCATGCTGTCAACTCAGGCCTTGACAACAAAATGCCTCCGTGAAAAGAGCCAAGCCTCTACAAAGAAAAGCGGCTTTGAGTGCCAAGAAGTTAGCACCAACTGCCGGCTCAACCTCCACGAGGCTCAGACAAGCTGCATATTAAGAAGCTATCAGTGGAATTGCAAAACCCAAACTTAAAAGAAAATGCATGCTTGAACGTGTTGCAAGCCCAGGGAGTGCTGGCGCTCACTCACTTAATCCCCATCAGAGATGAGCAGAGGCGGGACCTGGGTGCAACCGAGAGGTTGCACTGCTATCCCTCAGGGAGCCGCCTTTTTTCACCCCGTGCTGCCTCATGCTTCAGCACCTGCACTGCCTTGTGCTACTCACTCTGTTCACTTGCCTCCTGGCCGGCTCTACCCGCTTCCCAATATACCCCACAGCCCTTTGAGCATCATCAGGGAAAGACCACAATCTTGCCCATCAAAGACTTCCCTGTTTCAACACAGATGAGAAAGGGCACGCTCTATGAGCTGACATTGCAGAGTTACATGCATGAAAACCTGGACTATGTCTGGGCAGAATTTCAAACAGGTTTAGACCCAGGAGTGGAAGCGAGAACAATTCCAGTGTTCTTTCCTGAAATGACCTCCTGCAGGACTATGTGGAGCTTCTAAATTATTCTGAGAGGCAGGTATTTCCAGTTCTGAGCATCCGAAGAACCCATGATCTTCCACTGTAGAATCAAAACATCTAAGCCTATATAAAAACAGGGCCTATTATGTGTGCAAGGAGACACCATAGGGAGGAGAGGGTGGGGAGAGAAAGCTGCCTCCCTCCCCTGCATGAAAACACAGCGCGATCATCTCACCTTACAGTCTGAAAGCTTACCTCATCGCACAAAGGGAAAATCTGATTCATGTGTCAAAACCTTAGATGATTCACTATTTGGGGCCTCTCTTGTCAAATGCAATTTCAGGGCTTTGTCTGGAATATCAAACAAAAATCTTGCCTTTGGGGCTGCTAAGATGAGAATTGTCTTCATTCTTTTTGTGGATTTGACTGAAGTGGGCAAAGAAATGAAGTTTCTATGAGGCTACCTTGGAGAGGGGTTCATCTGCTTCAAGGTCAACCCCTGGCTCCAGAGAGGCTCACAAAAACCCTGCAGCCCCCCCATCCTGCATTGCGGGGTTTGGAAGGGTGGGGGTTGGGGCAGGCTCATGGGAGAACGTTCCCTCTCCTGACCTCTCCTTGTACGACCCATCCCTCGCCACTTAAAAGCTGCCACAAAGCCCTCCTCCATTCTCCTTCCCTGCTTCAACTTTCCACCCCTATTTAAACAAAGCAGAGGTTCGGGGTTTTAAATGAAACAATCTTAAGGACAAGCCCCAATCAAGCAGCTGATTCTTAGAGAACGTGCTAATAACAGTCAATGTAGCCGTGGCATCCTTAGCCATTTATCCAAATCCCCATTTAATAGGAAAAAAATAAAGCTTTGCTGCCGAGCTTGGAGACTTCCAGAGAAAGCAGGTCCCAAAAATGTAAGGTTTATCAGGGGCTTCAAAGCCAAAGCCCCCGCACTTAGTCCACCACATCCTTCCCACCAACACATGCAATATCCCTTTGTTCTGTTCTGTTGATGGCTGCATTTTCAAAATCTCACTTTTCTCCATCCCGACAGCATTATCCTTTGTGATTCAGCCAGACCCGTAATGACTGGACTTGTGACAAGCAGATCACAAAGCTGGTTTATTCAGGCATTGTGTTCTGCAGCTCCTTCGGCAGCCAAAGTGTCCACAGCAGCAGGAAACGCTAATTGCTCATTTGTGGCAGTGACCTTTTCAACTGGACAGTACCTCGGATCTGGTCCCGTGGTGATGTCTCTCTTCTTTAATTATAGCAGGCGGGCAGTGAAAGAAGCTTCCAGCAGCACCACCTGCGCGAGTAGCCAGTGTCTGGACCTGTCTCAATCTACTTCTCCAATCAAGAACTGAGGAACAGAAGGATCTGTTTCATCCACTTGAGTTTTTACACTTGGATTTTGCCAGAAATTTATGCCACCAGGATCAGAAGTGGGTTAGGAAATAATGTCAACACATTTAGCTGGGGATCATTTAGTTTCAAAAGAAAACCGGACAAATTGCCACCAGGCAGCAGGTGGAAGAGACTCAGAAATCCATTTTCATACTGAATCCTCAGACCTTGTAGTCTTGGTTGAGGTCCTTGCCTGTGGCTGTTTCCTTTTTTATTGCATCCCAGCAAACAGTCTGCATTCATTTGCTCATTGTCTTTTGTGCATGAACGTCCACTACATCATTTACCTGATACAGGGAAGATGGAACCCACCACGTCAACATTTTCTGGGAAGATGAGTGGATTGTTGGCACTTTTACAAAAGAACTTGCAAGACCAGCATGAGCTTAATAAAAGGAAAGATAAAAATCTGAGTGGAAAGTCTAGTTGACCTCATGTCCAAATTCTGGGACACCATCTGAACACGGATGAGAAGGGATGAATGGAGACAGCAACAGCTACCTATGTGATGTGGTTCATGGATTCTGGCTCCTCTATCAAGTACTAAGAGCGAGCACCGAAAATGTGCTGCCCGAGAGCGTGGCAGAGTGGAGAGGAGAGGAGCCACTGAACTGTGCCCATCATCCAACCAAATCCTAAAGGAAAATTCACCGAGCATT
Source organism: Hyaena hyaena (assembly GCF_003009895.1). Classification (NCBI taxonomy): domain Eukaryota; kingdom Metazoa; phylum Chordata; class Mammalia; order Carnivora; family Hyaenidae; genus Hyaena; species Hyaena hyaena. Next base: position 2,050 of record NW_024081083.1, on the reverse strand, counting down.
TAGTGATGGGGAAAGAAAATATACCAAGGCGAGAAACAAGAGAATTCTAAGAAAGAATTCTCAGACCTGAAACATGAAATAAGGAGTTCTTGACCCTTTCCAGCTTACCTACCTTTTATCAATCAATACCACTGGCTCAAAAGATCTAAATAATGTGTTTATTCAAGGTATAAATGTGTTGAACATGATAGGGCTTTAATACATAGGTAGGTAACATGCATGTAACATATACAAATATATAATAACACGTGTATTACATATATATCTAATTCAGCTCATCTTAAAGAGCTACCAAAAGTATGGAAATTTAAAGAGAAATTTAACTTAAAAAAAAAAAAAAGCACTGTGTTTTGCAGATAAGCAATGACGTTCAGTAAAATTCTAAGTCTAAAGCTGGTACCCGCACCATCTGAAGGATGCTGTTGTGCCTGTGCATCAGGACAAGCAGAAAGGAAGAGCTTTCTTTTGCCATCTTTAGAGCACCTATTAGGAGCCTGGGTCTGGCTCTGGGTCTCTCCGGTGCCTCTACCAATGACAGTTCTGGCTTTCTTTCCTTCATGGGAATAACATTTGAGTTCCAACTACCATGTTCATCGCCACGTTAACTCCATGCAAAAATTTTCAAAGAATTAAGTTAAGGGTATAATTTTTAAATCCCCATTGGGTAATTCACGCTGCTCTCAAATAGCCAGAACTCACTGATAGAATGAGACTCTTAATAGACTTTTAAGGAAGAAAAGAAAAGCAATTTTCCCTGTGGAATTCTATGAATAAGATAGAGTTAAATCCATCCTCAGAAACAAATTGGGGGCTACCATGACACCAAAAAATGTGATGATGCACTTATAAGAGAAATTGTGCAATTTCCATAATTTCTTATACAAGTCACTAAAATGTGCTCTCAGTTGCTCAGCCAAACATTAATTCCATTGTCTTTACTTAACGGGGCATATTTTATCCCCATTCTCAGCCTAAAACCCCCCACTGACTTCAGAGGGAGATTTTCCTGACTAAAGATGACAGGATACAATTCGATGTAGGCTGAGTGACTGTCTGTCATTTTTATTACTTGGGGCTGAAAATGTTTTCCAGCAGTACAAACCCCAAGGGACTGCATGGTGCCTAAATTATCCATCTGTACTGCTGTTCAGATCCTGTCCATCTGCCTCCATGAGGGACCCAAATCACTCACCTGCCACAAAACACAAAGGCATACTTTCTGTGCCTTACATTACTGACCAAGGGATACATGTTCCAGCTGTGAAAAATATAAACATGAAGGTCCTGTTGAGAAGTACAAGAAACACTGGTGTCTAGGTCGAGCTAAGCAATCTTTACCAAGGTAGAGTATCTACCTACACAACGCAACCTAAAGAGAGATACAACCCATTGTGTGGCGAACTCAAAAGATCTTTCCAGTGCCTGTGTCAATGACTGGCTGGGGGCTAGTGACAGGTGAGAAAGGAAGATAGAGTGTTGAACCTCATTTTGTTAATGTCCTGGCTCTTCTTGAAATATCCAACTATTTCATACTTAGATTTTTATTAAACCAAGTACTTAGCATATTCCTGAATATTCCACATACAACAATTTCTGAGGTATTATTATGACACCGTATTCTGGCTATAGTACTTCACAGAATCCGGAGAATAAAATAAGTCAACATTTTCCGATAAGTAGGATCTGGCTTCTATCTCTAGAGCCTCCTCACTGAGAAGCTTGAAAATCAGAGAAATAGCGATTCTTTTGTCTCTGGTGAAATAGATTGGAAAAACATAAAAGCACATACTAAGGGAGAATGGTGACCAAACAGCCAACTAGGAGACAACCATAACATTTTCTTTTTTTTTTTCTTTTTTTCCTAACATTGATTTGGTTCTTCATCTTTAGGTACTAACAGAAACATGACAGAGGAGGGGGCAAGATGGCGGAGAAGTAAGGAGCTCCGTACTTGCACTCGCGCCCATACATCACACAGAAAAGATCTGAAGCCATTGGAAACCTTACAAAACCTGAGAGATTGGGAGAAAAAAGACGCAGAATCCACTGA